>NC_141291.1:8682500-8995000 GCF_037954325.1 Fistularia commersonii | reverse complement strand
TTTTTCTGCTGTTGAGTGGCCAGTTTGATGATGCACGCCGGCCAGATTCGATCTTTTTTTTTTTTTTCCAAATCCGCCGTTGTATTCAATGGAAGGTGACATACTTCCATATATTACATTACATTACATTACATTTGGCAGATGCTTTTATCCAAAGCGACTTACAATAAGATAAGATAAGATAAGATAAGATAAGATAAGATAAGATAAGATAAGATAAGATAAGATAAGAACAACTTTATTAATCCCGAAGGAAATTGTTGTGCCAGAGTTACAGAAAATATAACAGTAATAAATAATAAAAAGAAAAAGGCAGAATTAGAAATAAGAATAAACTATAAACTATAAAGTGTCTCAGTGAAACTATAAAGTGTCTTAGTAAACAAGTGATAAAACTATAAGCGTCTTAGTAACAAGTGAGGTAAGGAGTGCTCAATAGTATGATAAAAGGAAAAATTGTAGTGTATAGAGGACATAAGCACTGCAAATAACACTTGCAAATACAAGATGCACAGGAAATATACAGAACAGTAAGCTGGGGTTAGTTTTTTTTTTTCTTTTAAGACAAAAACGTACACATACGTCTACACACACACACACTGCATAGCCTAACCTGGTGCCTAACCTGATCTGGGGCAGCTCAAGCATCAGCGCAGTAAATAGTCCTGAAAGTCCATATGTAAAAGTTAACAGGGGGGGGCTAGTTAGAGACACCGGCGCCGCCTTTTTACAACTTTTCACAAGTCGGTCATGCCCGCGGAGAGCCTCTGCCGAATTGCGTTTTATTCTAAAACCAAAATGAGGAGAGCCTTCTAAAAGCAAACAGCCGTGCAGAGCAGCGTGAATCCGTCTGCTGATAACAGGAGAAAATAAGGATCCATGTGTCGTCGGTGGACGGAGAAGCTGTTATTATCATTGCAAACAATTTCAATTTGAATGACGTCACTCCTCTGGCCTGGTTCTCTGAAGGTGAGATGGTCAGTGAAGAGTTATGTGACCCACTAAAATCTCCACTACATGCAACCTTTGTGTTTACCTTCCCGGGGTCCCCGGTTGGATTCCCATAGTCTGGAATCTCCATTTCTGTGCGGAGTCTCCATGTTCTCCTTGGGTCTACGTAGGGTTCCTCCGGGTTCTTAGGGTTCTTCCCACAGTCCAAACATATGCAGGAGGTTCACTGGAGAACCTACATCATCCAGACATGCGAGTGAAACTGTGAATTTTTAGATCTAATCTCTATATGACATTTGAATGAGTGAATGATTGTGTTTTTCTTAATGATGTCATTATGTCTATATGATTTGTGAATGAGAGGGTAAATGGTCGTTTTTCTTTATGTGACGTTTTAATGAGAGCTTGCATGGTTGTTTGTCTTTAAATGAGATACGCATGGCTGTTTGTATCTACTTTATATGACTAGTGCATAAGCGGGTGAATGGTTGCATGTCTTTAAATGATGTTTTAAGAGGATAAATTGTTGTTTGTATCTATGTGAGGTGTGAATGAATAGATAATTCGTCTTAATGACATGCTAATGAGAGGGTGAATGTTCTGTCTCTACAGGGTGAAGGATTGTATATCTTTAAATGAGAAGGTGAATGGTTGCAGTTTTCTATATGACATTTGAATGACAGCTAGGATAGGCTCCTGCGATCACGACTGCGAGATTATCAGTATGGTTAGCGAATGAATGAATGAATGAATGAATGAATGATAATACCAGATGACCACTTCAATGAAGTCCGGTAACTAAAGTGGGCTTTCCACCGCTAGCAACAACAAACACGCCATTGTGTGCGATATTGGTCGTGTCAGACGGGAATAAAGCGGAGAGCAGGAACAATGTGGAAAAAAAACATCCATGTGCCTCGCAGTGAAACGAACGGCGTTCAGATTGAATGGGATCTAATTGAATAATGGTCCTATCGGCGAACGAGGGGGTGCGGAGTGATTTACCGCGCAGAGGAGTGTGCTTATCTCTCCCCGCGTCCCATGCAGGAAACACTGGGATGTCACCAGGCAGATTAAAAGCTTGGCACAGCTGATATGGAGCACTCAAAATGGACGGGGTGGGGAACTCTGGCCGCGGCGTGAGGGGTTTTGGGGAGAGGGGCTGGGGAGGTGGGGGTGGAAAGGCAGCGTCGTGACCTTATGGGCGCTCTCCGGCATGCATTTATCCAAAACAAGGAATTCCATTGGAAGTGGGAGAAAAAAAAAAAAAAAAAAAGACGGAATCTGAAATAGCAAGCGCATTACTGGTGCGGCCTCGGGTTGTGCGCCAATACATCTGAGGGAGGGTGTCATTTGTAAAACCAGCGGAGGTGAATGTTTAACAACGCCGTCGATTGGCAGATCAGCTGTTTCGCTGATTATCGGATTCGCGGCAGCCTCGGACTTCCAACCGGTTTAGGCCGGCAGACGGAGGCCGGGTGGAATATTCTAAAACGGCGTGCCAAACGTCAACCGCCCGCCAAATAGTATTATTTTCTACCACTTAGCTGACCGGAGGTGGTGGTGGGGGGAGGAGGGAGGGGGGTCGCTCTGCTCCCGGAATTAAGGCAAAACATGCAGCCCGAGGAGAGGTGTTTGATGGGAACACGGGCAGACAGATCTGGAGGAGCAGCTGCACGGAGAAGGCTGCGACAAATATAGAAACAGGACCAGGGCCAAAACATATCACACATTTTTTCCCATTAACAGCATAGGTTTGAATCTAATGTGGCGCCAATTAGTTGCAGTATAGGCGCAGGGCGGCTTAAAAATAGAGCATGGCGGCAGTGGCGACGCACTCGGAACGCGGAGGCGGGTATCTCTGTCGGGGAGGCATGTGACTTCACGCATGATCACGGGAAGAGAAATAACCGCGCTTGCGTCAGTGGCCGGTGCGGCGCGGAGGGTTACGTATAAAACGGGGGCGATTTGGTGCTTCGCTGGCTTTTTTTTTTTTTTTTAACATTCCCCTCTGCCTTATCTCTGCGGCGCGGGCCTGGAATGAGGGGCACGCAGGCCTCCGGCCTACCTGTTTACTCTGCCGGCTTCCTCCATTGTTCCCCCCCCCTCCCGCTTCCTTTGAAGGAATTTTCACATTTTTTTGTTCTGCCGGCTGCCGCTTTGGGAGCAGCTCGAACAGCCCGAACACACGGAGGCCCTCGTCCTCCCGCGACATTCCTGCACCTCTATCTTTACGACTCAGCGGGAATCCTCTCCCCATCGCACACCTGATAACTGCGGAGCGTCCCTTACGCGCCCTCACCTCAGCCTCAGGTTTACTGTGGAATGAAGTCATCCCATGTGGACTAATCCCGCACCCCCTCCCTCCTCTACAGAAATAGACGCGGTTAAGTTTTGGTAACCGTTACGCAACCCGTGATAGGTCAGTGGTTAAGCATATACACGGCCAGTTAATACCCCCCGGTAATAGGGTTCACGCTAATCTACCCGTCGACGTCCACTACCCCCCTCCAGGGATAATTGTCTTTCTAGAAAAAGCATGATATTACGACACGTACATGTGGGCGGATTCTAAAGGAGTCGCCGTCGCTAAAAACAGATTGGTTTATTTTAAATGTGCTTATTTTGGACTAAACAGGAGCTAAACAGGTCTCCTGAAACTGATCGTAGTGTTGTTGCGTTATTGCGTCCCCCCTCTCCCATTGAAAGGGAGTGGTCTTCTTAAAAGTGCTGCAAGTGAAGAGCCCCTTAATCCTTATTATCTTAAGAGGTCCTGGACCGGATTACAACTCGGCACGGAATTCACAAGGAGGTGCCAGTTTACCATCTGCAGCCGCTGGTGGAGCAAACAACGACGGGAGGTCCAAAGTCGGAGGAGTCCGGCGAGGATGCGCGGGCTTCTGCGGTTTTACTTTGAGCGTGAGATCAGATCAATCTGATTAAAAGAATAAACAAAAGAACATGTGCCGCTGACGGTTGTTAGCGCTTCCACCTCGCAGCAAGAAGGTCCCTGGTTGGATTCCCACAGGGGGAGCCTTTCTGCGTGGAGTCTCCATGTTCTCCACAGGTCTGCGTGGGGTTCCTCAGGGTTCTCCTGGTTCCTCCCACAGTCCGAACATATGCAGGAGGTTCTTTTGAGACTCAAAAATTGTCCACACTTAAAAAAAGGAGAGTGTTTTAAGAGGCTTATCCCACCTGATGCCAGCTGCTTATTTACTGTATGTAAATAAGTGTATATATTTTATATATGTATACTTCTATATGTGCATGTGTAAGTGTGTAAATATGTATGTACATATTTTTTTAAACTGCATTGTCACATTTATCGTTTCAATTGTTTCTTTGGATCCATATTCTATGTATATCTATATGTCTGTGCGGCAGACCAGGGCATTTAACTTTTTTATCCGGCCCACTAAACTGTTTTCTTTTAATATGATAATAAGTATTTTCAATCAATATTGAATTTAGAAACTCCTTTTCCTGTGGTTTAATTTTGGATGGATGATTACATACAAAAAAAATGTCGGGACATTTATATGATCATTAATGACATTAAAGTTGAAATTTGATTTCCAAAAAAAAATTGAATCAAATTGCAATTTTCATTTTGTTCAAATTACATGATACCTTGTTGGCTCGCGTATAAAAATGAAATAAGAAATGTGGCCCTCCAGCCAAAATAATTGCCCTGTATTGTGTCCTTGAGTGTTTTGATAATGAATGACAAATAACATGAATAAAATGTATTATTATTATTATTTTGTTGTTGTTGTTGTTGTTATTATTATTATATCAATGGGAAGGTGAGTGGTTGTAAGGTATATGTATGCATGTTTTTCAACCAATCACTTTGTGAGTACAAATTACAGTCATAGTGATTAAAAAAAAACAATTGCCTGCAAAAATGAATGTGAAAGGTAGGAATTCTTGAAAACATTTGATTTAAAAAGCTCAATCCCTGTTTCATGTGTGCGACTGCAGTGACACACCTTCCTGAAGAGGATTTCCAAGCGCTGCACTGGGAATGAAGATTAACTCTGAGCAAAGATTAAGCAAATTAGCCGCGATACTGCCTCCTGAAATAAACTTGTTGTCGAGCGGTCAGTTCAGCGACGCTCGCAGATTCAGCGCACAGAATGACAATTCGCCCACACCATGAAAACACTGGATTTTTTATGATGCCTATACAGGTGAGTCCATTTTGGATTTCTGACATCAGAATTGAATATCTGAGATTTTTCCTGCTTTCACTTCTCAGACAGACCCAAAACTGCGCTTTCACTGTTTTAAGTGTTACTTAAGCTAAATGTTAGCCAAAACATAAAAAAAAAAAAGGTTGAGAAAATGCAAGAATGTGGAATAGAGGTTCGTCGGACAATCAACGCCACAAATTTTAACATCGACCAAATTCCAAAACAAAAGGCAAAGCAGTGTCTGTCTCTGAATATATATTTGGGATATAATTGATCTAAACAGGCTGAGGCCGGAGTTGCACTGTTTAAGTAAAAAAAGAAAAAAATTGACAATCCATACAAGTGATTCTTGTGCACTAAACCAAGTATTCAAGAGGATGGCCCTCGTCTGGTGGCTCTCCCAGACGGCCGGCCCAGCATCCGTCTGGCCCCCGCAGATACCGACATAAACAACATATGGTTTGCAAGACGCGAATGCGTGCACATCATGATGTGCTTAAGTTATCTTTAAACATGCTGCCGTGTTGTGTCTGATTTGTCATGAATATACTTTATCCATCCCTGACGGCCATTTGAGCAGGATTACCTCATGCATATAATCAATCTCAGTCAAATGAACAGAATATTTGTCTGATGACGAAGCAATATTCCAGGTATTTCAAGATGTTTTGGCCTTGCGCAAAGCAGAGACCCATTTCAGCTCTAAACAGGAAATAACAGACCATGAAGCCAGTTAGGAATACTCTAACAGATGGTTTGCTGTGCACTCTTTGTCGTGACTAAACAACGGGGCTTCACTCACCGTCATCATTTGATTCAATTCAACACAGCAAACAATAAACTCATTGCACAAATAAAATCAACCATGGGGCTTGTTTTTCTCAGAGTCAGAGAACTTTGCACCTTAGAATGCAAAAGATGGTAGTTTAAAATGTAATTCTAAGCTTGTATTTAGAATGATGGTGTAACTCCCGGATGTTCACAAATATCTGCAGCTAACAATGTCATAAATAAGTGCAATGAAATGACCTTCAGCGTTGGCTAGAGAAAACAAAACAAAACAAAATAACACTTAAAAATCTGACAGTATCTTGAATCTAAATGGAAAATTTGATATCATTTATCTATTTGTTTCACAAAGTATGAGAAATAGGTTTAATAGGGAGGCGGTAAATCCCTTGCGATGCTAGTAATGTAGCAAATTTGTTGAGTCGATTTCTAAATAGGTCTGCGGGGTTCAAAATGGCCAAACATTAAGGGAGAACCATCAATAAAAAGTCAGTTTTGTCATCACTGCGAATTAAAAAACATGCCTCCCTTCTAGACGATCAGCAACGATGAATGACACGGGACTGCGGAGGATCCAACCCGACCAGTCGTCAGGGAGCCAGCACACCTTCGGCACCTCGCGCCACCCGAGCATCACCAACCCCATCCTCTCCAAGAGGGTATGCTTCTACAAAAGCGGAGACCCTCAGTTCAGTGGTCTCCGTATGGTCATCAACAACCGCACCTTTAAAACCTTCGATGCTCTCCTGGACACCCTGTCCAAGAAGGTCCCCCTGCCGTTCGGAGTGAGGAACATCACCACCCCTCGCGGAGTCCATGCCATCTATACTTTGGATGAGCTGGAGGATGGAAAGTCCTACATCTGTTCCGACAACCGGAAGGTAAAACCTATCAACCTAGCGTTGGCCAGGAAGAAGATGCCACCCTGGTACCACGCCAGGCCCGTTAGCTCCCGCCGCCGAACGGTCCAGCAAGCCAGAATTTTTCCCGGATCAACCAAACACAGGCCGAGGCCGGAGCCGGTCGGCGTGCGCACGCCGAAGAAGCTTCTGGTGTTCCGCAATGGAGACCCCACGGTCAGATACACCGTTGTGCTTCAGAAAAGGAGTTTGCCTACGTTTGATTTCATCCTGGAATATATATCGGAGGTGCTGCAGTTCCCCGTGATGAAATTATACACAGCAGACGGAAGACGCGTAAGTGTTTGCCTTGATTCGTGCACAACATTCCGTGCTATTTGGAATTCACAAAACTTGGTGTAAAGTAAGAACGGTCCTGCACAGGGCAGGTGGGGTCCATAGCGACATTAGCGACCGGTGAAGTACAAAGACCTGCGCTGCAAAGACGTGCATGTCACATGAGGAGGGAAAGTGTTAAGCTTCTTTGGCAACTCCCTCTAATACCTAAAGAAGCATTCTGGGACTCTGCACTGCAAGGCTCCGGGTCAAGGATGCGTTGTAAACTGAGATCCATCCCAAGGAGTGGTTTTGTTATAACATCTATGTAACTTTAGATTTACCATCAACAGACATGCGGTGTGATCCCTGCTAACGTTCCCGGGGACAATTCAATTCAATATATTGTTTCTTAAAAAACAAAGTTGGAGTGAAAACCATGACAGTGAAGCAGAGGCCTGTCATTTTCCCCCCTACAGGTGGACGGTCTCCCCGGTTTGATACTGTGCTCTGGAACCGTGGTGGCCGTAGGGAGGGAGACGTTCAAGCCTGCAAACTACAACGCACAAAGATCTCCGGCCCAGACCAGACAACCCAACAACAGGAGGGGTTCCAGAAGACCCCAGGCTTCAAATCGTACGTGTCCTACTGGAAATATCTCGCGGGGTTATTTAGATTTACGTCGATATATGAGAGGAAAGGACAATTGCAGTCCACAGAACCTTGCCTTATATGACCCATGCAGGTTATCTGCGTTAATCTACCTGCTGTCATGGGATAAAGATTGCTAAAGTGCTGAGGCAAAGGCATTATGCATAACACCATAGATGACCTATATCCATTGTCTAGGTGGATGCCTTCTATTGGTGAGCTCTAAGTACGGTAGATGCACCTTCTTTCTAACTCTTCTGTTTCCTCCCTCTCTCTTCATGCTCCATGGACATCTTCTTCACCTGCTTCTCCTCAACCACCACCTCAAATCATTTGCCACCTTTGATTTTCCTGCATACGTATGTACGTTTACCTTTTTGGCTCGCTAAAAAGGCAAGAAGAAGTCGCATAACGGCGCGTCCGGGTCCAGGAAATTTTCCCCTTCCTCGGAGAGATACATCGTGAATCGGATTCAAAACGCCATGGAGGAGAGCTCGTGTGAGCTGCCCAGTAACCACACCGATTCATTTGAACTGGAGTCCAGCCGTCCGTTGGAGTCGGTTGCAGAAGTGGAGGGTGACGCCTGTCAGGGGCAGGAAAGCACGTTGCCTTCTGAGGATGACATCGAAAAGTCCTTCAGGGTAAACCAAGATGGCAGCATGACAGTGGAAATGAGGGTGCGGTTGACAATTAAGGAAGAGGAAACTCTCCATTGGACGACCACCTTGTCACGCTCCAGTGTTGCCAATCAGTGCGATATGATGTGCTTACCTGAGTCTCAGTCGGCTCTAGACAATTGCTTGCCCACACCGAACCCGCTGGATACAGAACACCCGTCTTCCTCCTCGGACGCCGTCAACAAGGACAAATCTAGAGACGACTACGACGACGATCCCCCCTCACTGGGCAATGGGGCCTCCTCTCAAAGTAGTAATGAGGTGGAGAATCACAAAACACAGCGGGATTTGGTTTCCTCAGGCAGAACCTCAACCCCAGGTCACGGGCAAATTATACAAAAGCAGGCTTCCGTAGAGAGCGTCAAAGCAGTGAGAGCAGGTATCCAGGAGGACATGGTTGGTTCCTACTCTTACGCCGAACAGTCCGAAAATGGAGCCACAGTGGAGCAGTTCTGCATGGTCAAGCAGAGCAGCAGACGACCGGTGCCCAAGCCCAGAAGGTTTGGGTCCGTGGATGCACACTCCATAAGGAGTAGAAACGTATCCTCGTTCAAGTCCACCGGTATGACCGAGATCCTGCAGATTGAATCCAGCGGCGACGAGGTCACCGAAACTGTGCTGCACATCTACGAGCAGCAGACTTGCCAGGATAATTACCTGGCTAATGTTCACGGCGTATCCACGGCCGGAGAACTATTTTACAGGCCGGCTACTTCGGAAACACGGCGGCTCTCCACCGGTCAAGAACCCGTATCCGAACTGTGGAGGCCCTCGACAGCCTCGGAGTCTATTAGCATTTGGAGGGCTGAGAGCAAGTCAGTCGTGTCTGATTTCACTTTGCCTTCACTGCGGACGGATACAGGCTATGCGACGAATAAGCAGCGTCGAACACAAGTTTCCACCCAGAGCAAGGACAAGAATGAAAAAAGAGGGGTCGGCGGAGATGGGGGGAAGTCCTCAAAATCAAAGGCGATCAGGCGACTGATGTCACCAAGGAAAAAGCGTAAAGAGAATTCACCGAAGGTGAGGGAGAAACGTAAGAAAGTGCAAACCTTCTCCAGTGCCGGTTTCATCAAGAGAATCTATGGGAAACAATCGACGTCACCAAAAGCAGGCGTGAAGCTCAGAAAGAGGTCGGCACATCAGGAGGCCAGAAGCGTCACAGCCAAAACTTCAGCATTTCCAGGTGACAAGAGAAAACATAGCCTGAATATGCTAGTGAACATAGAAGCAAGTGAGGGCATTTCGTCTCAAACAAAACAGTTGGAGGCTTCTACGAACAAAACAAGCCAGCCAGGTGGAAGCTCTGACCTCAGTAAAATCTTGCCACTTCCTGCTTTTAACTCCCGCAGCTCGATCGCTAATGAGTACGTGGCAAACTGGCTGGAGAAAGCTCAGATTGTCCCTGCTGCTGGCACGGACCTGGAAAGTGAAGTGTCACAGGCAGCTGCTCCCGCAAAACAAGGAAGTGAGATATCAAAAAGTAATGCTGGGGGAATTACTTCCGCAGAGGATGTAAAGGGTTGGCACAACAAATCGGAGACATACCCGACTTTCAAAACTGACCCACTGACTCACAATGTGCAACAAATGTCAGTGAAACAGAGGATAAGGTCCTTCGAAAACAAGTCAAGTTCCTCCCCGGAGGCTCCTAAAGTCACTCAGCCGATAGGTCATCATTGTGCATCTTCTACAAACACAGAGAACTACTGCGCAAATGCAGTAGAATCCCACTTAAACGACATCTCTGAAAGGAATCCTCAGACTGAAAGGAATACTGCAGAAATACCATCACGCAAGGAAGCAGAGAGTAAGTCAAGACCGACTCAAATCTCAATTCCGGTGTCAAACTCTGACGACACTTCTTATGCAGAGTTCCCATCGCCACCGCCACCTGTGGAAATTCCAACGGACATGCCAACGGACATGCCAACGGGTGTGTCTTCAGACATCAGCAGCCCGTCATACAAACAGTCAATAGCAGTGAGCGGTCAAATATCAGATACTTGCCAATCATCTGTAAATCCTACGTGCGATGGAGCTGTAGCCTACCCCGACTCCTCGATGGAAATGTCGTTGCCGCAGAATGCTGCTCCGCCCGTGCTTAAAGAGGAACCCTTATCCCGATCTTCGTCTGTTAAGAGGGCCCCATTAGTGAGCAATCAGTCTCTTGAAAGGAAAATGTCTCTCAGAAAGGCTTGTCTGGACAGTTATGCTCTATGTGGTGATGACACTTCTTCTGTTTCCATCAACACATTGGCTGATGTTGCTCGGCAAAGTGACGCTTGTGCGGCTGAGATAAAGCCACCATGCAGTTCCGGGCCACGGAACACCGAATCGGACTTTGAGCCGATGAGCAGTCCGTCTTTGTGCGCTTCTTTTTCCCCGACTAGTTTCACCTCTGAAGAGAGAGCGTCGTCGACGAGTATTCCGTCGACTGAGCCTCCGACCTCTCCAATTCACATCCGGTCAGAAGAGACACGAGTGCTGAAGTCACCATCAGCAGTGAAAAAGGCTGAGTCCGTCGAGAAAAAAGTGAACTCCCACAGACGTTTGTCTCCGAAAAGAAGCGTCCGTTTCAAGGGACAGTCCCATGACACTCAAAGTACCTCTCCACAGCCGGCGTCACGACACTCCCAGCCTCATGTTATGCCGAAGATCGGGGCGGGACAAAATACAACAACTGCCAGTCCTTTGCCAGAAAAAAGGCAGGGATGGGACCAGAGACCTTCTCTGCATTCCCAGTCTCTGGACATGGTATCTGCCCCTGTTAGACACACAGCCGACAGCGAGCGGTTCTTTAGAAACACCTACTCAGATACCATGTTCGAGTCCACTGATAGGACGCAGAGCAAAACGTCAGGGCAGGGAAAGTTTCGTAAAACCAAAAAGCCGACAAAATCCACAGCAGGGCCTGAAAGATCCCCAATGTGCGGAAGACCTGTCGAAGACGCTGATCGGACAAACGACAGCGATGTGGATGAGGCAGAAGAGAAACACGTAGCCGACGCACAAATGACGACACACCCGTCCGGACAGTCGGACACCACAACAGCACTGGAGAACGTTTGCTGCTTGATCAAGTCCATCAGGGAAGTCACTCAGAGCCAAACACCGCCGTGTTTGGAGAAGCCCAGCAGCTCGCCCCAATTCTCCTCTCGCGTGGCTTCGACGTTTGGCTCCTCGTCCAAAGCTCTTCTCGCTTTCTTGTCCGTCATGACCCTGAAGGAAGTCCTAACAAATCTGAACAGGGATGAGCTGAACACCAACAGCGTGAGTCGCGACGAGGCTCTAAAAATGATGGAGTCCCTCAGAGAAATCGCGAGTGTTGACGACTCGGTGATGCTACAGAGATGTTTGTCTCACTTACAAAGGTCTGCTTCCAAGGAGCTCCTGGAGAGCTTGAAGGGCTTTCAGGAACTCAGCGACAAATGTCGTGGCTCAACACCGAAAGTGTCCGTGCGAGGACTCGCGCTCGGAGCTTCCTCAGAGCACAACTGTGTCACGGAGGAAAACGTTATTGATGAGATCCTGGACATTCTGGACCTACCACAGACACTGAGGGAAGAGTTAGCTTCTCTTTCAGAAGTAAGGAGCAGCGGGAATGAAGAGGTCTCTTCAGGGGTCTACGAGCAATTGGACTTAAATGAAAATAGTGACGGCCGTCTCCCTGATTTGACTGGTTTTACCGCTGAGAATGTTTCTCAGGAGGAATCAGAAGCTCCCGCTGACCATGTAACTGCAGGTGAGGAAGATCATGTGGCCACACGTCCACCTGTTCGTGATGAAGTTGGCGAGGAAACTGCAAGTGCAGAAGGAACACTGGGAAGAAGGTGTAATTCTGACAGCGAGGACTGGAGTTCCGGGAAGGACGCGGAAGCTGTAGAAGGTCATCGGCAGAAGGCGCAATGCGAGGAAGACGCTCCGGGGAATGGGTTGGCGTGCGATGAAAACCCGGGTTCAGGTGGCGCTCAGCAGGAGGGGACAGAGCAGGAAAAGAGCTGTGAAGAAAACGCATCTGGAGATGAAACTGAGGAGGAAGCGGAACTACAAGTGGAGCAGGAGGAAACGGAGCAGGAGAGCGAGAATGGTGCACGTTGTCACTTTGAGCCACCAGGGGCAAATTACTATGTGGAACTGAGTGCCGACAGGGACGAAAGTATCGCCCGCCCACAAGAGGAACAGCGATGTACCTCGGACGAAGAGCTGCCGGAGAGTGAGCGTAAAGGGCCAAACAACGG
Source organism: Fistularia commersonii (assembly GCF_037954325.1). Taxonomy (NCBI): domain Eukaryota; kingdom Metazoa; phylum Chordata; class Actinopteri; order Syngnathiformes; family Fistulariidae; genus Fistularia; species Fistularia commersonii. Next base: position 8,982,320 of record NC_141291.1, on the reverse strand, counting down.
GGATACGCTGCCCGACGCCAGCACGTACAACTCAGACGCGGACGAGTCAATTTCATCGGAGGAAGAACCGGAGATCGAACGCGACACACCGGCAGATATCGTCGAGGAGAGGGCATCAAGCCTGGAGGAGAAGCAGCAGGAAGAGGTATGCCTGAACAATCACCAGAATCAGTTAGAGTCTCGGAGAGAGGAGAGGGAGATTACCGTCATATCCGAAGGCGTGGACCTTCACGTTCGAGTTGAACAAAAGGGGTTAAGAGACAGCCAGGATTCGTATTACGTTAAAGACGTTGGCTGCTTGAGCGAATATTCAGATCACTTGGAAGAGAATTATACTTTTGATGTGGAGGAGGACAGCGGCAACGATCACAGAAATTGCGAAGAACTCGAGCGATCCAAGGTCGAAGACGAGGAGATCCGGAGCTCGGCCGAGGAGGAGCTGAGCGTGTACGAGAAGGAGTCCAGCTCGGAGGAGGAACAAGTTAATCCGAGTGGGGAAAAAGAAGGAAGCTGCTCTGAGGCGATACCCCAATCAGTCTCCACCAGGGTGAGTCTCTTGGAGAGACAAGTCGCAAATGCCCAGGAAAGAAAAACTGTCCCAGAAGACTACAAAACTGGACGCTGTTCCCTACGGATCGATCCCCTCCCAGCGGAGGAATCGTCTGAAAAACCCAAACCTCCGGGAGATACCCGTACCAGTTCGGCCCCGCAGTCGTCGCTGTCTTTCAGCTACGACTCCAGTGGTGTCATAGCAACGGAACCGGAGGGAAGCAAGGTGAAGTCAATCAGGGAGATGTTTCTGGCGAGGAGTTCCGCGGATGTACCCCGTGGACAGAAAAACTCTGTGTCCCCGAACAAAACAGAGCTGTTCAAAAAAGAGACGACTGCTCACGATAGCTGTCAGACTTCGAGCGAACCATCCAGCGGGGAGGAGGATTCGTCTCGCAAATCCATCACCAAAGGCTTTGTCAGAAGAACGATCGAGAGGCTTTATGGAAAGTCTGATGCTAATCCCGAAGGGGATGCAAGTGAGAAGACCCCGTCCGCACCCAAACAGAAAAAGAAAGTCAACTCCAGTATCTTCTCCCCATTCCACATAGCTCGATCCAAAGCGGGGTCCGAGTTATCTTATTTTAATTCCACCAATGCACTGGACACCCTAACGGAGGCCACTCAGTGCATGGCTTTTAACGCACAGGTGGGGCCCGGAGACAGCGTGGATGCAGAGAGGTGGCTCCTCAGAGACAGCGCAGTCATCAGGAAGTCCGTCTCGGACCCGATCGGAATCAACAAAACCTTTGCACGCTCTCTCAGTGATGAAGCGACGGGTGAGGACACGCAAGAGAACCCGCCGTATTCCCTTTTCAGCACCAAATCCGAAGCGGAGGACAAGAAAAAGTGCACCTACTTTTCTTTGCCCCATATGAGTGACTCCGAGGCGTGTCCGGATGACACGAGCACCGCGAGCAAACACGGCGAAGGCGTCGTAGACGCGAAGGACGGTTCCGTCCGTTCCGATCCAGGGCCAGAGTGGAACGGCGTGCTGCCCGGCGCCATCCTGACTGACTTTAAAATGATGGACAACAAAGTTCACCCGCTGGTTGAACTCCCGGACGATCACGGGGTCGTGGTGGCGCAGCCCCGGAAAGGGCAGGGCGCCGTTTGCAGAAGGCCGCAGGAGCCCGATGTGCTGGACCTGCTGTACAACTTCTGCGGAGAGCACTGCCCTATCCTGTGAAAAGAAAAAGACTCATAAATCGAGGATTACTTTTCTTAGTGTACATGGACTTTCTTGTTACAGGATGCTGTCTTCGGTGCCTACATTTTAACGTTGCCATAGCCTTGGCATTTATACACCAGGACATGTTAACCCAACTTAACTAAGTGTTACATGTCACAGCTGCAGAAGGCGGTGCGGTCAGGTTCGCCCGGTCCGATGCAGTCTGTCAGTATATTTGCCATGCGCAGTCCAGGGCAGCTCCTTTCTTCTTCAAGGTTGCCTGTCAACAGAACCCGCACTTGGAGCATTACAGTAATCTTGTTTTGAAGCTCTTAAAACAGATCAAGTCCCAGCAGATGTCAAGCAACAAGGCTAATCCTCAGGGAGGGTCAATTTGCGGTTGCAGCTCTGATTTTGGGCCTGAAGTTCAGGTCAAAATGGTTTCTTTTCTTAGTCACAAAAGGGATTCTTCAACAATCAGTTTGATGATAGCGTGTTTATTTGTTGTGTAAGGCACTATTTTGAAATGTTTGATTAGATGCCTATGCTTAGATACCTACGGTAGCCGGTTTCATTCGTAGAATTGATTCACGATCTATGGCAGCTGTAATACCCTTTGTATCTTTAAATTGAAGTGTGAGAATAAATGTGCTCATTTTTAAATGGTATTTTCCATTTATTCAGACCAGCTTCAGTGACAATCAACACCTTTTGTCGCTCTTGAAATTCAAATAATCAACATGTTGGAGTGGGAAAAAAGTCAAAGTGCTAAAGATACCTCAGGAGGCACAGCTCAGTTGTTTCTTCCCGCTGATCCGAATCAGATCTCCAAGGAGCGGAGACCCCTGTTTTCTCACCCTCCGTTCGAGGAAGTATCCATGTTGTTCTAAGGTTGTTTTGTTTCGCGGACGTTGCGATCGAGCTGACCTGTGTTGTGACAGGAGTGTCGAGGAATGCACTCAAGTAGGGGTGTGTTTAGATGTACAACTACAAAGAGAGAACATGCCAGACATTCCCACGTTAGATCTTGGAGTCATATTAAAGAATATGGTATTAAAATGAAGCTCTGCTTCAGAGAAAAGGGTCTTTTCCAGTGTTTGGCCACTAGCTGTCACTGATCATCAAGGAAGCGGTGAGGGAGGCCAATGCTAAATGTACGTCCTGCGGGAGAATAGAAACATACAGAACTCCAACAATTGTCCACTCATACAATTGTCCGTCCACTAAATGATCAGGAAGGCACGTTTTTTTTTTTTTTTTTTTTCTATTGAAATGTTTATTATTTAAATAAATATTTACATAACAGTTTCGTATAAATCAAATGTAATTTTCTTACACGGCACAGATTTCTAAAAGTAACTGCTTTAATAAGGAGGAAGACAAAAAGAAAATAGTAAAATAAGGGATAGATTACAACGATACCGTCAAATCTGTGGTGGCGACGCTTCTCTCAGCCCCTGATGTTGGAAAAACAAAACCTGCCTGCAATCGAAGACTGACACTTGGATTATATGCGTCAATCAAATACCATTTAACACTTGAGTCTTAAGACCTTGCACATCTTTTATTATAGATTTTGTTAGAGTATGCGTTAAATCTACATGATAATTTGATATACAGCTTAATTGATGTTACTAAGGAATAGGAGAGTGAGACTCAACACTAACTCAATCAAAAGCCAAAAGCTGGTTAGCACAACGTAATGCTAGGAAAAAATAAAAATAAAAAAAAATCAACGTTTTGTGTCACACATCATTAATTCAGGCACAAACAGAGCAATCGACAGCCTTGGTGAACTGAAAAGACATCTTTCCGAGGGAAGGGGCTACAACGCCCTGCTCTACGGTGTGCGATACATATGGCTCAGCTTGGAAAACGTGTCAGGCAAAAGGGTCTGGGAAAATTAGACCACGGAGTTTAATGCCCAAGCTACAGTTTTAGTCCACGTCTCGCTGGGCAGATAAAAAAAAAAAAAACGCCTGCTGAAATAAAACCTCCTGATGTTAAAAAAAATAAAATACCGTTCAGATGATTACTTTGAAATGATAGATCAAAACCGTGACAGCTTGGTTAAACAGGGTTGAGGGGGGTAAAATAAAATCTTAAACAAAACACTTAGTCTAAGTTGTGCATACGTGACCATAACATTTATAACATGACATTATTCATTTCTAATAAAAGATTATTAAAAGATTAATATTAAAAACTCTGTGGACATGAATTGTACAACGTCGGGTGAGTAAAAATCATTGAGGAAGTGGGACGAACCTTGAAAACAAAAAAAAAAAAACGAATTGAAAGTAACGTTGTTGTTCAAAGTGATGATTCTCAGGGATGTGAAAAAAAATAAATGTGCTTTGTTTGTATCAGCTGGGTCTCGTATGAATACCTCTAATAAATCCAATTATCATATGTATACAGAAAATAGAATTTTTTTTTTAAAGGGTAAATCAACATTTTCCAACAACAACTTGTTGTTTCATCCTGAGATTCAAACCAATGCATCCTCTCTGAGGAAAAACTCAAGTTTATTATTTTTTTTAATCATTATGCAAATAAAGAGTCTGCATCAGACAGTGTTTCGCATAGGGCAAGTCCCATTTGTAAAACCCGTCATCGCGTCTCCTGCGGGGCCGGGGGGAGGGGGGGACCCATCATCATACCGAATCCATTTTGGGTTGAGAGGAGTGTGTTCCGCTGACAAAGTTGTACACCAAAAACTGAGACGTGCCAAAGTAATGCGTGGCAAAGAGCTTCCCGTCGGGAGTGGGGTCGGAGAAAGCGATCTCGTCTTTGCTCAGGTACGAGCCGTATATGAAATTGTTCCTGTGCGGGGAAGACAAGAGCAGAGGGTGTCAGTCGCATGACATTTACTCCCAGACGCGCCGGTGCGAATATCGTCCGCCGTGACGGCGGGCTGACCTGAGACACTCGAGCAGGCGTGAAGCGATGCCCTGGCGTCTCATCATGCTGACGACCCAGATGCGACTGATGCCACAGATTGCTGGCTCCGGCGTGGTCGAGCAACACCAGGCTCTTTGCCGCTCGAACATCAGCTTCTCCCGCTCGGAGCCCTCCGGCGCGGGCTCCTCGATCACTCGGTAACCCTGCGGGCGCTCATACGAGTCAGTCCAGCGTGCAAAGCAATCAGTTTCCTTCACAAAATGCACCCCTTGGGACAAGAGCTGACGCCAGCTGGAACTCACCTCCTGAATGTGCTCCGCTATGAGGCACCCTGCCACCTTCTTATCGTTGGAGATGAAGAGGAAGGTTTTGGTCTGAGAAGGACACTTGGTCTCCACCTGCTGGAAGCCGAGGTCATTGTCCACCATCTCTCTGATCTCTTCGACCTGGCCAGCAACATCGGGAGAGTCGAGAAGTCACCAATAATCCTTCGTTTGAAGGACTTGGATGTTTTTGCACATAAGTTAAACTAAAACTTGAAACCAATTCTTTACGTTATTTTTGCCAGTTTAAATTAAACAACAGATATTCTTGCATCCAAACATAGTTAACAGGTTATGTAAATCCCCCTTCAACAGGGGATTTGTCTGAATGGCCAGCAACCCATACGGTACCTTTTTCAGAGCATATTTGGGATCATCTGGCAGGACGAGAATGATCTTGCCGTCGGGATATTCCCCCAGGATTCTCTCTTTTTTCCATCCCTGACAAAAGTATGGAGACAAACATCAGAGACACACCGACCCACTGTCCCGTCCCGAGGAGACGTGATTTCACCTTTATTTCTGTCCTGTTCAAATTCAAAGCAAAGGATTGTTATTTTGACTTTTCCCACTTTGCTGTTTTTTTTTTGTTTTTTTTTTACTCGGAAATGGACCACTGCGATTCCCGTTTAGGGGTTGGATATACAAAATCCGCAAACAAATAAGTAAATAAGGGTCCAGCAGAAGGACCGGGAGTCTGGATACATCTACTGCCCGATGTCGTTTGCATGCAAACCATCGTCCAGTAGGAATGAAGACACTGAACGGCAGAGATTGCTGTTTTCTTGACAGTATTTGAACATCATGGTTCCTCCAGTTAGCTGCTTCGTTGGGTGTTTCCCGTACAAACGGTGCTCCTTCAGCGGCGGGGGATTTAAATTTGCGTTTAATATCAACACGTGCACATTTGCTGTGAGTCCCTGGCAAACAGTGCTGCTGGGAGCTGAGCTGCGATAACGCAGACTTATCATCACAGGGGCTGACGGGTGTTTAGAGACCATTTGATTTTCAATCCAACTGACATTTGTCTTGAAGCAAACAGCCCGCCTGGGTAAAGCCCAGATAACTTCAGGGTTTTGCGGTCCCTGTTAGAAAGAGGTCTTAGGTTTTCTCAGTCAAAAAGAACCCGGGCTCATTTTATTTACATCTTTCCTGTTAAAGTCCATCGCTGGCTTTACCGTTCTTGACAGTTTTAAGCAGCGTGCGCATTGTTGCATTTGGATGCATGGAGAAATCCTCCGATTAAATACAACTCCAACAACAAACTTTCCTCCAAAGTGGTTCAGGTGAGGCAGATTGCTCTCATCAAGGAGTGACTTCTCCATTCGTACGCTCGGGTTGTCTCTCACAGCCCTCCAGGTGTTTTTTTTTGTTGGGCTCGCCACTGAATCCCCTTTTTAAAGAATGTAATCAATTGCTAATTTAGCCATTCTTACATTTTTGATGCATCTAAGAGGTAAATTCTTCTGAAGGTTCTCCTTCATTTGCACTGACATCCATTTGAATCCAATATTGACAGTTTCAGACCTTTTGTTTACTTTTTATTTTGTCACATGTCCATGTAAAATTTGAGAAGGACTGTGCATGGAAATTTCTCAACATGCAATGCTATATTTTTGTTGAACACAAACGCATGAGGGTTGGAATGCTACACTTAATTAACAGCTTGACCTCTTCATTGCAATCTATTGTGTTAGCGTAGAGAGGCAACATTAGCAAAAGAAAAAAAAACAAAACAAGAAATGAAGAGCCTGGGGGAAAAGTGCTCTTACCACATATTTAACAGCGCTGATGAACTGGTTGTGGAAGAGTAGATGTTGAGATTCATCCTCGGGATTGGCAGCCGAATACAGCATCCCACACACACTGCAGGCGACGGCGCCGAAGTGCTTCTGTCCAGCATCCTGTGTTACAAAACAAACAGTACCAATGTGGGACATGTATAAATGTACTTTACCGCCAACCCTGACATGACTGAGTTCTCTTGAAGATGAGGCGCAGGGATTAATTCTTTCTTCATCACTTTGAGATTACTTCCGAAGTAGCAGGTACATATTTACTTACGATAATAGTTTGGGTGGCGTCTTTATCTGCCTCCCTCAGTTTCTTGACTTCTCTCTGCAGACACGCATCGGAGAGAGGAGTCTCTCGAGCCGCACTGCAATACGAATACAGAGCGGATCACTAAAGAGGCTTCACATCCAGTCCCTTTAGTAAAAAGGTCTTAGGAAAAACACCTTACTCTTGACAAGAGGCTTCTGATATCTCCCCTGTTGTCTTGTCTGTTTCTGGCATGTTCTCTGGAGAAGGATCACATCCGATGACTGGAAGAGAAGGTCAAATTATTGCACACCTTCAACATTAGACCAGAGAGAAGGCTGATGGGACAAAAAGAAAAAAAAACAAAACACAACTCGCCAATTAAAGAGCATTGATTAAAAAAAAACCAACCAAACATCTGTGATAATAAGGACAAACGTTTGTCTGTGACACCAAATCTGGAACTGGAACCAAAACTCTCAGTATACAAACATTGTATATACCTTTCAACTGTGTTGGACTGCAAAAAATTAAAAATAAAAAAAATAAAAAAATAAACTCCCGGATTTAAATACGCTCAAAGTGTATGCATGCAACACAAAACTCATCCAAACATATGAAAGCACACCTGTCGGGTTTCCTTCACACTCCTGAACGCCATCGGGCAAATCTGGGCTTTCCTTTGAGAGAGCGGAAGATGTCGCTGCTGGTGGATGTAAATCTGTTGTATCCTGTGAAGGACGAAGAGTGGTTCGGTAACTTTGTGCAAAAACACAGAACGGGACACAAACGTCAGGAGATCACGGTACTTTGAATTACCTTGCATTTGCCCTCATCTGACGGCAGAGGGTCCGGGGAATCTTGAGGTATTGAAGCAAGAGCAGCTGTTTTTTTCTCCGCTGCGGTTGAAGCGGCGGGCTGAGAGGCTTCTGGGGTCATCTTAGAAGGACCGGCGCCGGTGGCGGCCTGGGGCGAAGCTGAGGCCGCATGCTGGGGCGGGCATGGGGTCGAAAGCGGCTTTGACGGAGCGCTTTTCGATAAAGGCGGCTTTAAATCACCTTTAGGTGAGGAGATGGGTTTCAATGATGTTACGGTCGTCGTAGCGGTGGCCTTCGAATGGGGTGTCGCCGTGACGGTTGGCTTTGGGCTGGGGGAACTGGCGGGGTTTGACCGAACGGTGGCTGAAAAGGTGAGCTTCGACTGACCTGAGATCTTTCCGGTGGGAGTGGCCTGAAATTTGAGTTTTGACTGGCTGCCACAAATTGCGTGTTTGGTTGGAAGGGTCGCTTTAGGCTGAGCCGCGGGGTTTGACGGAAGGCCGGTTTGTGTTTGTTGCATGGGCCTGCAGACGGGACTGGGCTTTGGCTGGCCGACAGGTACCGGGTCATCATCTAGCTCAAAGTCATCAGCAGAATATCGGGGACGTGGTCTGTATGGCTTATACTCAACAACAAGCTTTGGCTTTGGAGTATTAAGTCCGTTGGGCATTGGCGGGGGCACTGCTGGGAGAGACCTCCTGGCTGCCGATCTGGTGACTTTCGGTGGGGGGCCAGAGGCAGGGGCCGCTTTAGGGGTTTGAGCCTTGCTTTGTCTCGTAACTCTAGTTGTTTCGACTTTGGGAGGTTCGATTTTACTTTTCGGGGTTTCATTTTTAGCGGTTTCTGTTTTAACAGGCGCGGGTTTGGATGATTCTTTTGGAGGCGGCTCCGCTTTAACGTCCTCGGACTTTGGCGCCTCAGCCTTGGGAATCTCTGGCTGGGGCGTCGCAGGTTTGCTACTCACAGCAGGGCATGGGGGAGATGACTCCGATGGGCTGGCGGCAGGTGGAGGGTTCGTTGTCGTAGTAGTCACGGAAAATAGAGAGGGCGCATATGAGGGCGGCTGCCAATCCATGTCGGAAAACATCTGGTTGGCCTGATCGGACTTCATTTTCTTCACACGTGCCCATGACATCTTCTCTCTTTGCAGTTCGACCTGTCTTAGCCTTTGATATCGAGTGAGTTTCTTCTTCTCGTGAGCTTTCAGGGGCACCGACACCTGCGTGATAAAGAAGCGCCTCTTTGGTGGCACAACCGAGGGCTTGGATTCACTGGAGTCCGCCGTTGAGGCCTGCGCCACGGGCTCCTCTTCGGCACAAGTTGCTGCCTCTGAGCCACCTTCCGATCCAGGAGTGGAAACTTCTTCTGTGTCTACATCGGGCGTGCTGACAGGTGAACTTTCCTTCTTAGTGGCTTCACTCTTGGCCGCCGCTTGTTTTTCTTCCTCTATCCTCTTTAACAGCATGCTGTCCGTGGCAATGTCCTCAGCAATTTCCTGACACAGGGCTAAGAGGTTGAGCTGCTGTCTGTTTGCCGTTCTCTTTGCCGCGGCAGCCTTTTGCTCGGCCAGAGCTGCCAGGCGGGCTTTGGTTCTTGCCTGTGTATTCATTTCTTGCTTCTTGGGTTTTTCTACCTCCTGTCCCTTCTTGTTGTCTTCGGTCGTTTCCTCGCTGCTGTTTTGCTTCGAGGTGGTGGCGCAAGCCTCGCTGTTATTTTTCTCATTTACTTTTTGATCCATCCTTTCAGGTGTTTCTTCTGGCTTTTCTATTATTCTTACATCGCTGTCCTCCTCATTTTCCTCCTCTTCCACGACAATCTCACGACCAATCTCCATATCTGTCAGAATTTGCAGGTCAAAGTTAGCCCCCGCACCTCCTGTTGCCACGGCAGTACAGTCGTCGCTTATGCACGGAGCGAAACAATTTGCTGGTTCCATATGAGTGGAATCAACATCCATCATGGCAAACTGCTGGCCAGACTTGTCAACGTTTTGAGCCTCTTCCTCATTTAAATTGTGCATCGTGACACCGCTGACCTCCTCGGTTGATTGCTGTACCCCTACCTCAGAGACAATGGTTTGTTCAGAACAATTTAATGCGTCCTGATTTCCCACATCAGCCATCAAGCCGCTCTCCCGACTGTTGTGCTCTGAAAGTGGGGTGAGAAGACCTGATTTTGTCACACACTGAGAGCCGGTATTTAAGAGGATTTCACTCTCAGGGACAGGTTCTAAGATCACATACTCCTCGGGTGTACTGTCTGGGATCTCAACTGCTGTCAGACCTGATGTAACCACGTCAACTGCGCCCCCTTGAAGACCAGAGTCATTGTGCAGGTGTCCAGCGGTGCTTTCAGATATCTCAAACATACCGGCCTCACAGTTTTCTGCCACGTTTTCTGCCTCACCTTCCGGTGCGGTGAAATCATTGCTTGGGCCGATCGCTGACACCTGTTTCACATCTATTGTCACGGGGCTCTGCTCCAACTGGGCAGGCACACAACTTTCAGGCACATCCGTGGCTCGTACCTCCATTTCCACTGTTTCTGCTTGACTGTCTGAACAACACATTTCTTTAGCCGCGTCTTCATTTTGTAGATGTTGGTTCCCCCGGTCTCCGATTTCTTCACGACCTAACCAATCGTTGCTTTGCTGCTGGGTCTCTGCACTTTGTATGTCCAATAAGGACATAGCACCTTGGTGTTCAAACTCAGTACAAACCTCCCTGCCCTCGATACTCTCTGGACTACTGATGGGCTCATATACGATTTGGTTTTCACAAGGCTTCATCTCTGACTGACAATCTCTGACTGTCTTGCTTTGTTCTTCTGAGGTCTGAATGACCATATCAATATCATTTGCCGGTCTACACACAAACATAATTTGGTCACTACTTGCCTCTGGATGATGTTCAAATCCAATGACTGTTCCGCCAGAAGGAGCGATGGACGTAATCTCAGCCTCTTCTATGTCCCTCTTAGTCAGCTGCTCTGGCTCCTCCTCCTCTTGTGGCATACAACTAACCCTTTCATTAGATTCAGTTATTTCATCCGTATGGCCTTGGACATTGACATGACTATTCGCCTCAAACTTACTTCCATATGCCTTAATTTCCGAATTGTCCGTAAAAGATTTCTGAATATCATCTGATACGCCCTCGCAGTGTTTGCTGACTTCATCAAGATCGTTGATTGGCAGGTGATCTGGAGGACTCTGCACTGGTGTTGCGGCGGTTTCCATATTCATAAGAACTTCTGCAACTACACAACCTTTGTCTTCATGTTCCTTGCTCTTCAAACCTGCATTCCTTTGCATTTCCTGTATTCCACAACCAGTAGAGAGCTCGCTGACCTCCTGTAATTGCATTGTTTCTGTAGATGTGGGATTTGAAATGTACACTGGTGCTGTTGTTTCCATTTCTAGTTGGTTGTCAGTGGCATTGTCATTGATTTCCTTGTCAGAATAGCAATGTGAAATTGTTTGTTTTTGGACACTAGCAACTGGGAGGGATTCAACGGTCTCTGGTTCTCTCTGGATTTGCACTTTCGATGTAGACGTTGGACCAAAAATCTCTTCTTTTGTTTGGAAGTCCATTCCAACTTCACCCACAACTTGTGCAGTTGCGATCGTTTTGTGACATTCGTTTGTTAAAGTCATTAAATCCTTTTGATCATTGTTTCTGCCTGCAAGTTCTGTGACTTCCCAGCTCCCCTTGCTTTGTAAACTGACTGTAGGGGTTGCATTGGAAAACGCTGGCGTAGACAGCATTGGTTTTACCTCATTTTGAGAATTTCCAAACTCAACTTCTTTACAGGTTACACTCGATACATCAGTACTTTCGGTTTGTATTTCCACTGTGTGTGTCATGTCTGAAACTTCCTCTGTCACTATTGCATCTATATCTGTTTCAATTTTGCATTTATCCATTGGAAACTCCCCAGGAGCGGGCGAATTAGATCTACTTAGTGTTGATGCGTCCAGTTCAATTTGACTGTCCTGAACGACAGCACATTCGAAGTTCACGCTGTCATTCTCCAAACTTTGATGCTTTTCTGGAATGTCTTCACGTGCTGCAAGTGACACACTTGTGTTGTGGTCCTTTACTTCCTGGTCGTTCTGCATTTCCAGAGTGAGTGCGCCGCATGAAACGTCCTGTGCTACAACTGCACTGTGCACGTCCACTTCCATTTTGCTTATATGATTTTGTATTTCCACCTCTGGGGAACAAGATACTTCAGATTCTGACACTGGTGAGGTCTGCATTTCAACTTGACTATTAGTTGCAGACACATACTCAAACCTCCCCGTGGTGGTGTCTGCCATACTTTGAGATGTTTTACTCGTTACATCGTCATGAGGCTGCGGTGACAAGTCTGTATTTGGATCCTTCGCTTCCTGGTTGCTCTCACTTTGTCTTGTCACAGTGGGTGGTGTGTAAGAAGTATCCCCTCCTGCTGTAGTCCTAATGTTCACTTCTGTCTGGCTTTGAGTTAATGTGTCTGGAGGCACAGTTGAAGTATCTGACTCCCAAGAGATCTGTCTTTGAGTTTTGATTTCAGTGTCTGCTGGAGTCACAGGTTCAATGCTCATATTTGGAGATTCTTCATTTGCACAGTCTTCAAGAACCTCAAGTGACATACGATGTTCTTGACCCTCTTGGCTCTTCTGACTCTGTATTTCCACTGGTTGGGGTTTGGACATCTCTGATGCCCGGAGGGTCTGTCCATCAATCTGAGTCCCATCCTCATTTTCAGGTACAGATTCAACGATTATATTGCTTTCATTTTCCGTAACCATATCATTTTCAACCTTCTGACGCTGTTCCCTGCAAATGTTGAATTCAGGTTCAAAGACATACTGAACATTCTCATTCATGACTCCTACAGTGTGTTCAATGTTTGAGATGACCTCTGACGTCGGCCTTTGCACGTCTATTTCTATTTGACTGTCTGGAGCTGTGGCCTGTTCGGGAGACATTGGATCTTCATCGTTGCTACTCTTGTGACTTGCCGCTGAAGATTCTTCTCCCGAGACTCCGGGTAGATCTGAAGTGTGATCACTCACTTGTGAGATCTCCTGAACTTGTACTTCTACAGATGGTGCTGCAATTGAATTATTTGACAGCGCGACAGTGAACATTTCAGAGTCATTATCACTTTTAGTTCCAGTGGAACCGTCGACATCAACCTTATCTTCATTTTCATGATAGCCACAATTTCCAATACCAACATCTCCATGTGTGTTTCCGTCTGTAGTATGGTGACTGACTTCTTGGCTTGTCTGTCTGTGCTTTTCCAGTGATAATGCAGAAGTAGACAGTTTAGATGCAACTGAAGAACGAGAAACCATTTCAACGTGAACGACTGGTGCTGTGGCATGCTCAAAATGAATCTTTTTTACTAATTCCATACCTGTCGACGTGCCATCCAGTGCTTGGTTTTCTTCAAGTCTTCTGGTGTCAACACGTTGCTGTGAGCAGCTCGTCTCCTGTTCAGGGGCAGCGCTGGTCTTGCCATCTGATGGTATTTTAGTCTGCATGTTGATGTCTATCTGGCATTCAGAGACGGTGACACCTTCAGGGCGCACCTGTCTTTCACTTTTCTCACAAACTGCCTCGCACGCAGGTGTCGATACTACTGGACTGTCAGTTGTCTTTTCTGTTTCCTCTTGAGTGCCAAGGCTAAGTTGTAGTTCACCTAAAGACTTGGGTCCAGGAGTCGACAGAAATTCTGCTTTTCTTTTTCCACTTTCCTCAACCTGCTCTTCTGACTTTCTATCTAGTTTGGTCACAGTGTCACAAGAATTGGTCATTGTACTTGGAACTGGTTCTGGCAAGTGTTCCCGTTTTGATCCTTCCTTAAAAGTTACTTGAATTTTAACACTAAGATCTGTCTGACTCTCGGGGCTAATGTCAGACTCAGTCACTGCTACCCCTCTCTCACTCTCAGGATTACCACTTTCTACAAGGATCTCTAATGGCGTTGCTTTTGCCTGACTTTCTGGGCATGGATCATTATGACTCACTGAGACACTGGTTCCCACTTTGTCATTGTCAGCATCAGTAGATTTCCATCTTGTACCTGACTTCACATCATCCAAACCTGACCCTGATGCCTTTTTTGTGTCACTTTCATCCGTGGGACTTTCTAGAATGCAAGCTGATTCTAGTTTTTTGTCTACCTGGTCTTTAGGTTCACAGCCATTATAAACATCTCCATTGCTCGTAGTTTCTTCAGACAACTGCAGTGTTTCAGCCCCTAAATCCATTGGACATTTAATGGACTCATTATCCATATTTACCTCCAACAAGGGCTCTATTGCGACGTCTGACCTTTGTTTCTCGTTTTCTCTGGGTTCTCGGGTTTCTATCTGTTTAAATTCATTTTCTTCAGGTTGAAAATCAGTTTTGATGTTAGTTGCTCTGCTCCCTGGTTCAGCTGCAGAAGGTTCTTTTGGCTGTGTATTTGTGATGTTGTCTAAAATGTCCTGTCCTTGTGCTTCAGTGTGAGGCTCCTCGTGTTCTTTAATCTCAGTCTGAGCAGCTTCGACCGTACTGTCAATACTATGGGAATTTGAAAAGCGACCGTAATTGTGATCCATCTGAATGAGGTCTGTAGGAGCAGGCGATAACTCCTGACCGAACTCCAACACGTCAGAAAACGACTCTTCAGCCTTCCGTTTAGCTCTGACTCTGTTTGAATATTTTCTGATGCAGCGAGGCTTATCTCCATCACCTCTCTCTCTGAAGAGATCTATCTTACTACCATCGCTACTTAGCTCATCATCAGACTCTGTGGAAGCTGTCCGTTTCAGGGAAGCTTTGACGTTTGTTTTTACAGAGGGAGCTTCTCCGCAGGAGGCACTTGTGGCTTTCATCAGCTTGGCTTTTTTGAAAGGTGGGTCTGAAATGGTTTTGCTGGAATCCTTTGTGGGGGAACTTTGCTTGGATGACTTGGCTGGCTTATTTCCCCCCTCTGCCATTGCAGACAGTTTTTTCTTGGTCCGAGTGGTTGCAGTCTTTTCTCGTAAATTTCCTTTCGTGGGAGACCTGTTATTTGAAGCTGTTGCGGTGTTAGAATCCAGAGCCTCCACATCCTTGTCCAATGTCCTCGTCTTGGGTTGAGACTCTAATCCTCCCTCTGGTGCTGGCATCCTGGGAAAATAGGTCATTTAAAAAAAACAAAAAAAAATAAGAAGAAGATAATGTGCAATCAGAACGATGACCAACCTTACAAACACTATAACACCGTCAAAAACAATTCAATACATATCTTTGAAACTAACAGCATCTTACCCTCTAAATCATTCATTTTTTTTTTGCTTTTTGAGGTTTACCCAATCGACCATTAAAGAATGACAAAACCCCAGATACTTTAAAATGGTAAATCCAGGATACAATTGACGGAAACATCGATCCCAATCCCTCCCCGAATGTGTTGACATTAGTAACCTGATTTCCATGCATCAGAGAAGGGCTAACACTGATTTGGTGAATCGCAGTAAAATTATAAAGCTAGCGATCCACGCCGTGCGATGTTACGGTCTATATTTAACAATTCCCATCACAATCGTGGCCGCACATCGCCGTGTGAGTTCAACATCGCCACAGAGACAGATTTATGCAACAAAATGTTCAATTAGCTCGCTAATGTTGGCTAGCCTGCTAGCTTGGAGTGCACAGTGGAGGCTACCGCTAGCTGCAGCCAACTCGCAACAAACGAGCGAAACGGGACTCGGTGTTGGGAGTCCGACTAAACAGCCGGCAGACAGACGCGGGGAAGGCTTTAGGAAAGACCCCCGGCGGCGAATAATTTCAAATTAAACCTAAAGGCACGTCAATCGCCGGCAAAACTTACTTTGATGTTGTCTTTTCCAACAACAGCTGTTTTTTTTTTCTCCCTGTGAATAAGAACTGACTGTATTTCCGGAGGAAGACGGCGGATGTGACGTCAGAACCCCGAAAGGACTTCCGATTACAGGATACACTTGTTTGTAAATATTAAAACATAAAATAACTTAAGATCAAAACAGCACCGTTTACAAAACCAGAACATGCCAAAGAAACTGCAGAGGGGGAGGGGAGGAAAACTACTGCAAGTTCATTAACAAAAATTGACATTATATATATATACATGTATATGTATAAAAAATTGACAAAAAAGGGAATTTGGACATTTATGGCGCTATTTATATTCATTTTGAGGAAACAAAAGCATGTTCAATATGCAATAGCCTGGACCTTTTGTCACACAAACTTACTGTTGACTGACTCTGACAATTGGCCCTCATTTGAAGCGATTTTGCACAATAAGAACCACAAAGCCTTTAAATATGGGAATTTAAATGGCACTCTATATCAAAAATTATTCTATCTTTGGCAATTTATTCCGTTGTGTTTGTGAGATGATCTATGATGCTTCTGAAGTGGTTTATGAAACAGCAAAATAAAAAAAAAAAGTCAGATTGTTCCACAAGTGGATAAAAACCACAACTGTACATTAGGCCCTGGAATTTTAAGATGTTTAAAGCCACCGTGATGCATTTCAATAAAATTGAAAATCAAAATTGCTTTTGAAATACTATGCACATTTAGGGTATTCAAGTCAATTTTGAATGGAAAAACTTTTGTTGGTCACTTTTGAGGAGGCATACAAAGCATAGACAGTACAACAGTTTAATTTGTTTTGATGCATTAGCAACAATTAAAATATATTTTAATAACATTAGTGAGTTTAAATACAGCTACAGCATGTTCCAATTGCTATATTTAAATAATATTCATTATTTCACGTTTGCTTCTGTACAGTTAATCAAAAGAAAGGCAGTGCTTATTGGTAGTTTGCAGCTCAGCTTGCAGTGAAGGACAGAATCTATTTACAAGTTAGGATTGTGTTTTTCCTTAATTTTTCATCTCCAGTATTCCACTTCCTGGTCCACGTCTTTTTGCGCTGCAGATGTTACAAAACTGCACACCTGGAATCTGAGACACGGAAAAGGTAAAAGTTGCAGGAATATCAAATCAAATGGGAAATTCACATTTGTAGGATATTAGGAATGAACACTAATTTGGACAAAATAGGAGTTGAGGAAAGCTCTTACTGTCCCCATGGATGGCAAACATTCCTTGTGAAACATGTGTCTGCAGTGAAAGATGACCACACTGAAGGGCTTTGCCATGTCTGAAACATAGTGGTGAAACCAAGTAGTGATTAATGATAAATCTTCTTCTTCTTCTTCTTTCAGCTTTTCTAGTCCATACACCATACACCATGATTAATGATAAATCATCAATTTAAAATACACAACACTAGCATACAGTTACACATGTGACCTACCTGAGGGCAAAATTGTTGCATGGCATGATTCACAAATGTTATCCTCTGAGAAAAAAAAAAAACAAATAGGAAATTATTAATGAGATTAAAAATAACTTCTCCCTCAGCGTGAATCCCCGAAATGAATCCAGGGCGCCCTCACCATCGACCATGACGCCTCGCATCTGTGTTCGATGCATCTTCTGCAGAAGAGACAGCGAATCTGCCACGAGGATCTTCTTGCATCCCTCCCTCAACAGAATCTTATAGAAAATGAAAAATAGATGTGATAATGGGCAAATTCCACAGTGACCAGCGGGACTAAAAGTATAATGGTTGGTAGGATGCAATATCAGTCGGGCACATTCAGCACATTCCACTTTATGAAAGTGTAAACTGCAGAGGTTTTAAATGCTCCATTTCACTGTTACACACAACCCTGCACTGTAAATAACTCAGTGGATTAGGAAGGTTCTGAATTTGAGTCACTCTTTAAACTTGTTTGCTAAGTAAATGATCTTCTGGTTTAAATTCAGTTCCCTTCTTCCTTTACGTAACAAAAGCAATGGTGAAAGTCAGGCGAGTCAGACATTAAACCGGGCGCACCACTGAAATCTCGATCGAGAATCAATATAAAGTTCTTTGTGCATGTTGGATTTGTCACCTGCAGATTGTAGTCCTGAAGGATTTTCACCAGTGAATCTCTCAGGTTAGGGATTTCCATTCCCTCCTTTATGCGATGGATTATCAGAATGGGATCGACGTGGGTTCCGATATTATTGAGGAGGCCAGTGATAAAAGCTGATGTGAAGAGATTGAGGCGAAATAAAACAAAACCACAGGAGAGCAAAGGACAGAACCATACAAACAACATCTTTAACAGTTTCAACAAGAGGCGGTCCCGTACGTGGTTTGTTAATAGAGTAAGAGATGAGATCTTCCCAGAGCTCTGCGTCGTCCTGCTCTTTGGCAAACTCGATTGCCTTGTCGACATCCTTCAGCTCCTCCATGATCATCTGCAGGGCTCGTCTGCAGTTCCCCATCCTGCCTGGGGGTGTCATCCTTCATTAGCTTGGTCTTGCACAAACGCCAGCAAATGCAAAGTGAGATGATTAACACTCACTGAGCAGGAAGACGGTCTCCTCTACAAAGTTCCTTTGCTGACATATCTCAAGAGCCTGCAAAGGGAAAAACAGGAGCCAATTCGTGGAAGCTCAAACCCTTGGTAGGGAGAAGAAAGTCCAGAGCTGTACCTTCTCAAGGGGGCAGTGGGTGCTGTCTCTCAGGAAGGGTAAGAGGTTCGGCCGGTCAAACTCCGCATACAGGCCAATCTGTCTCTCGTGGTACTTCTGGCCTTTGTGGTGGTCCCGCTTGAAGAGTTTGTGGAGATACTGCAGATGGGGAAAGAGCGTGGGATCAGATAAAAGGGAGACGTCCGAAACGGGAACGTGCTAAGATCTCAACATACCACATAGAGAAGCTCGGGTCTGTCTGCAAGTTCCTCCACCACACGGTCAGTCTATTGATGGACAGAAGACAAAAATGATCAGCGGGGAACACATTTCCACCCCGTAGGTAGCAAGAGACTGCTGGAGGAGGCTAAGAGATACTTACAGATATCTTGTCTTCATTGTCAAGAAGCATGTCCACAGCTTTCTAAAAGGAACCATTTCCAGAGAGCATCACTAGACTGCTTGCTAATTCAAACAAAGTGTAAAATAAAAGGAAATTCCGTCCGGGACAAATAAATTCCCTTTATACCTCTTTGTCAAAGTCCATCAGGAGGACAATCTTGTCTTCGATCGAGGAGAAAAGGTTGTGTTTGTGGATCAGCTGGTAAACATCTTTATGCCTCAGTCTCAGGTAGATCTCCAAGGCCCGGTCGTACCGCTGATCATACGTGTACCTGCAATAGCATAGAGACATTTTCAAAACGGGAATGTTTCAGCGCTCATAAAATACAGTGCTAGTCAGTTATTCCCTTTGATTTAACCAAATGGAAAAGAAAAAAAGAACGGGTGACAAAACTTCATGTAGAACACAGGGAACTTCCATGTCACTCACAGTTCAGCCAGCGTGGTGAGCAGGATGCGATTGGAGGGGTCCCTCTTCAAGTGATCAGTGACAGCTTGAACAATCGCCATGTTATTATAAAGCTCTCCTGGCCATTCGCGAATCAATGTGGCGAAACCCTTTGTGGGAAGAACACGGCAGAGCAGATAATCGCCCGATGTTAATCGACACATGGATTAACACTGGATTTATCACACCGTGTCAAGAAGATCGGAGACAAAGTACCTCGTAATCAGTTTTGAGAAACTCGTGCAAGATCATTTCATAGATGGCTGGTTTGAGACGCAGATCCCCCCGGGGCAAATACTGACTGATGGCCTGCAATTAAAGAGGTGTTGTGTAATGTTGATAAATCAGGTGGTATTGAGAGAAAAGAGGGAAAAAAAGACAAAAAGAAAACATCTCATAAAGAATCAATCAAATTCTTAACTATTGCTGCAAAAATTATTTAAGGACAGGGTAGGCTTATACTACATTACTAACCTTCAACTGCCCAATGGTCTTGAACCTGTAAACTTCATTTTCCCACAGATCCATGTTTTTCCCAAGGACCTTTTGACATTTCCTGCATTGGATAAAATCATTATAGTCCAAAAAAAAAAAGAAAAAGTTTGTTTTACCGGAGGAATATGACACAATGCAGTGCTGCTGTGAGACTTTAAATATTACTAAATAATTATTCCGGAAAATGGCATTAAAATTGATAAAAAAAATGATCACAATTTGATATTGTAGAGAGCATGTAATGTTTCGGATGAAAATTTTGAAAAACATGAAAACATCAGTTTTATAAATACCCTTCACATACATCCCTGGTCTATAACCTCTGGAACTGTACGAAACATGCACATCCTACCTGGCGGCGCTGTCATAGTCTCCTTTCTCGACTAAGTGATTGATGTAAGCCATGCCGATTTTCTGCACGTCGTGCCTCTTGATGTTTTTGAAACTGATCTCTGCTGCCATCAGAGCTTCCTGACAGAGGCCGACCGGAGACAGAAGCAAAATTAAACCGAGACTCTAACCTTTTGTAGCCCAGAGGAAAATAAATAAATAAGAAATAAAAAAAAAAATCCATCGACGCTTAACCTCGTATTTCTTCTTCTCCAGCAACCAATCGATATGGTCGTCCTGGTCTCGCTCTTTGGCCACGACGATATCTTTGGGACTGATGATATAGAAAAGCGACTCCCCTTCTGAATGCTCTGTTAATGAAAGTGCATTTATGACTGCCGCATTCTGACATTTGACTGTCAGATGTGTAACGAAGTTTGGCCGAAACAGAGCGACCGGGTGGCATTTCTACCGAGG
This sequence comes from Fistularia commersonii, assembly GCF_037954325.1. Taxonomy (NCBI): domain Eukaryota; kingdom Metazoa; phylum Chordata; class Actinopteri; order Syngnathiformes; family Fistulariidae; genus Fistularia; species Fistularia commersonii. The sequence goes on along the minus strand of NC_141291.1, from coordinate 8,961,819 downwards.
CGGTAGTCTCTGCATTCATTGGCCTGGTAGTTGCGCACGGTCAGAGCATCCGAAGAGATCTCCTCACAACTTTCAGGGAGAGGCTGGATGATGTCAAGACGAGGCCGCGCGAGAAACTCCTCATCCTGCTCGAACACAAACACAAGACTTATATCCCGACACTCAGCCCTCACATATACATATTGTGTGCATTTGACAATCGCCAGTACCATCTGCTCGGAGTCCTCCTTCACAAAGAACAGCGTGACAAGCTGGTCCGCCAGTGGCGCCAGGCCGCTGATGAAAAACTCCGTCTCGAAGGCAGAGACTGTTTGGAAGAACACAGAAAGAGAAACTAAATCGAATGACCTCAAATCATCTTCTTGTTTCCATGTCGGGTTAATCGGTTTATGTGTTGGACATGCTTTCAAATAAATATTAAGACAACCGAAGCTTATCTTCCACTGTCCTTGCTGTTGAAAATAGTTCACAGAGATGAGTTCCATCTCATTTGTCAAACTTGACAGATATTGTGACTGGCATCTCTCTGGTAGCGTGTTATTTCTTTCTTCCCTTTTATATACCTATTTCCACATAGCGACTGGGCAAATCTCTCATTTCAGTGGGATTCCGCTCTTTCACAACACAGATCTGAAGAGGGAAAGCAGAAAAGGATAAAATACCGTATATTTTATTAAAAGAATGATGAATGAGGCACAATCTAAAACACAGCTGACCTTAATGGAGGTACCCCAACCGATGATGAGAGTGGTGTTGTCTTTCCAGCACAGGCTGCAAGGGTACATGTCGGGCCTCTGGCTGACATTGTCCCGCAGCACGTTGGTAATTCGCTGCTTCGTGCTGATGTCATAGATTTTAACTCCCTGGGAGAAACGGTGGAAATCGATCGTCATTGCTGATTGTTAAGCGTTTCTAATTCGTCTTTTCGCCTTTTTTTTTTGTTTGTTTGTTTTATTTTTGAAACAGCACATTTACCACGTTGTTGGCCCAAGCAATGAGGTTTGCCCTCCACTGGACGTTGGTGATGGTGCCCTCGCCCTCATGCAGTGTGGACATCTTCCAGCGGTTCAACCAGTTTCTTTCATAAAGGAGAAGCTGGGAGGATGAAGTGCAGAGAAATCGTTGAGCATTGCAGGCGTGCAAAGCTGCCAACAGAGGGCAGTACATGAACAACAATGAGGAACGATAGCCACATCTTTTGGTGTCTGAACTATGTAACATACTCAATAAACGGGCTCTGCCATCTTTGCAACATTTAACGTTTGCTAACCTGTGCCCATATAGGGAGGAAAAAATATAGATATAAGAAAACAACTATTCTTTGGAGATTGAAACCCAGGCTTCAGCTCAAATTCTGCAAAGTGCAGCAACCACTACCACTAATAATTATATTGGTAAAATACTGCTTTTTTTGATGAGCCTCTGGCATATTAGACACCCAGATGAAGCGTAATAATGAGGGATCTTCCTCATCCTCATAGGTTAGACAATCCAACCAGTTCTTCCTGGGTTTGGATGTGCAGGTCGACTTAAAAGAGATGCTTGTTTAACAGCATGGATATGGAGGCTAACATACAGCGCTGTTTTCTTTATGAAACTTTTCCAAAAAAAAAAAAAAGAACATGATCAACCGCTATTCCTCAACAGAGGACTATCAATGACAAAAGGAGGAATACAGAGGTAACGGGTTTTGTTGAGTGGAGCAACCACAGCCACCGCCTACTCAACATCTCCAAGACCAAGGAGTTGGTTTTGGACTTCTGGAAGGAGACAGGAACCAATCACCATTCAGGGTGAAGAGGAGGAGATAATGGACCCCTACAAGTACCTTTGCATCTACATTAACAATAAATTGGACTGGTCACACAACACTGATGCGCTCTACAGGAAGGGTCAGAGCAGGATGTTCTTCATGGGGAGACTGAGGTCGTTTGGTATCTAGCGGGCCGCTCCAGACCTTCTACCAGTCTATGGTGGCCTGCGCGCTCTCCTCGGTATAGAGTGCTGGTGTAGCGGTGCCGGGACTGGTGAGGTCAACAGGCTCAACAAGATAGTGAGGAAAGCCTGCTTGGTGGTGGGACTGAACCTGGACCATCTTCAATTGGTGGCAGTGGGGAGGGTAATGGACAAACTGGGAGCTACAAGCTGTGGCTGATGGGCAGCTCCTTTAGCCAATAGCTCATCTCATCCCGGTGCAGAACTGAACACTTCGGACACTCCTTTGTGCTCACAGCCATCAGACTTTACAACAGCAGTCTGGATGAAACACAACTCTGACTGGCCAGAGGTGCATCTGTGATGCTTCCACAATCTCACTACCGCACCCATTCACATGTCGTGCCTTAACTCTGCTGTCTTTCTTATCCCTGCTGGTCCCAGCCCACACAAATCCTGCCTATTTTTGTTTATTTTATTCTTGTCATTGCTATTGCAACTCTATTTATATTGTCATTTAGTTCTGTGCGGTTGTGTATTTTTCACCCTTATAGTTCCTTTCTGTTGTCCATTATTATCCCTGATGTTGTTGCTGTTGTTGTTGTTGCTGGATATTTATTTGTAGATGTCTTACTATCTTCTGTCAATTTATATTCATATTTATTTTATTTTTTGACATTATAACTGTTACGCTGCTGTGGCAAAGGCAATTCCTCTATGGGGATCAATAAAGTTTATCTTATCTCCTGAATTTCTGACTAAAGTTGCTCGGAGCACTGGATTTATTTCACATTTATCAGACACATTCTGCCGACACGGAGGAGAAAACCCCTATCTCAGTGGCCACGCAGGATCCCCGTTCAGCTTCGGAGCAAACGGACATAATGTCACGTGACCGATGTGATTTTGTATGCAGTTAATGGGAACGCGATGCATCGCGTGGGCGATTTCGTATATGATTGTACATGACTGTAGTCACAGGTGCTAATGTCAGACACTGAGAGGGCGGAACGTGGAAAACTCATGATTTACAGAGCTTCCGTGTGACTTTCCTTTCTGCCTCTAAATGAAGGTTAATGTGACTGCGTTTCAGCGCTCAAATACGAGCTGCCGAAGAAAGGCCTGTCGCCCTTATTCCCCCCGTAACAACTCCTACCATTTATAGTAATACAAAAGCGCCCGAAATACCGAATAATGTTGCAAATAGGAAGGCTGAGAGAAGGTTGTGCAAGCTCTTTAATTCAGCAGTTGGGCTATGTTAATAAACAGTTTGCTCTACAAAGAGATGATACGACAAAAGAACTGCGGAGACGAAATTGAATTTCCTTTGACATGACGTGGCTCCCGTTGAGGCTTATTGATTTTCATCACAGGCACCTTGTGGAGGCCTTCACAACTTGGAACTGAGAGGAATCAGTAGCGATTCAAAGAAAATGGCAAAGCAACACTAACAATGGGGTTTCATAAAAATGTTTTTTTGCGAACCTCCATCCCATAAATGTCAGTATACTTTTATGGATAGTGGTGCAATGACGCTAAGTGAGTGCTGTTCATAGCAGAGTAACTGGCATTTGTACAACTCGCAGTTCAAGTAAGACCATATTGTGTCAAAGACTTTATGCGGTGACATACTTCTCAGACAACTTTCGGAAAACAGATACCTGCATGTACCCGGATATCCTAAGACCATCTGATAATGACATCTATTCGCAGCGCTCGCAAAGCCGTGCCTTTCAAACACTGTCGAGTGAACAGCACTTTGTGAAAATGGGCAGCTCTCCCGAGAGCACTCCAGCAAAAGAGACAGAAAAGTAAGAGCCTTTCACCGCAGACAAAGGCCTGGCGCATCGCTTTCAGCCACGCAGAAGGGAGGAGGTTTGCGGGATTATTGCACAGTGACACAGTCAGGATGAATTACTGTGGCAGCCCATAGCTTAAAAAAAATAATAATAAAAAAAAAAATATATATATCTATATATATATAATACAGGCGAATCAAAACCTACCTTGTTTCCACCAGTGACAAACTGTTTGTAGTTAGATTTGGAGAACTGGGGGTGTAATGCAACCACCTGGGGGAAAAAAAAAAAACAAAAAAACAAGAAAAAAAACAGACATCATTAAGACATGATTGTTTAGGACGGAGAAGTTTGATCCATTATCGTGCCATACTCAGCTAATAGAACTATATGTTGGCTTTGACACTTGCGAAATAATTTTCCGTGAAGCTGGACGGAAAGTCGCAAACACCGCTGGCGTCGGTGCCACAGAGTGATGGCACTCAGTTCAGCTCAAAGGAAAGAGGGGAAAAAAAGGCAGGAATGCATTTAACTCGTTGCCTTTCGAGGCCAAAACAAACATGGTAACACTGTAAATAAAATCAGCTCATATACCCTTGACAGATGTGGTGATCTTATAAAGTCAAGGCTGTTTTTTCCCAGAAAACTTTATTGTCCATTACAGCACAGTGATGGACAATTTGACCCGCCACATAAAAGTATATAAACAGGAAACACAGCAGAAGGAACAGCAAGACATCATATAGAAAACCCTTAACAGGATTAGGAACATTGTTTAAGAGCCTCATGCATTTTAAATGATAATTAATTTTCTCAAATCCCTTTATGATTTATTGATTGAACTGATGGCTGTTGATGTGAATGACCTCCTGACTGAGTCAGGCGCTGTGTGGCACCTCTTATTTTGGTTTGCTTTTTTTTGGATTTGTTCATGAAGGTTAGAGATGTCAACTGTGATATGACCTTGTCGGTGAGTTCGGATTCGGTATGTTTCTACTCGCGTTGAAGTTTCTAATATTCCTCGGCAGACAGAGGCGCTGTAGTGCTTTTTTTTTTCTACCCGAGGTCACCATCAGGGTTCTCGCGGGCCCGGACCCGCTCCACCGCCTGACCCCTGATCTCACCTGGTTGAAGCAGTGCGTTTGAGTCGCCCTCCTGCAGCAGCGCGGCTGCTCGGTCTTTGAGATGTTTCAGTCCGAGGGGCTCTCTTCAACGGAGACTCCGTGAGCCACCGTTCTCTTGAGATGCTTATTTTAATACACAAACCACATTGCCGTGGTTGGCTGTTGGCTGACGAGGGTTCGCTCTTTCAGCGATACTTACTTTTATGGGACAGTCGAAGTTTTCATGGAAGCCCTCTCTGGTGTACAGACCAAAAACTTGAACCTGAAACGAGAGAGATGGGCAGCTGAGTAGTATGAAAAGGTGAATGAGTGAGATTTCCTCCGTTAATTGCTGCCTCCTCAACCGTCCGAGGCCATCGGCGGGGAGGGGGAGCTGTGGTCAGAAAAGACCGACTTGCTCGCATCTCCTCCACCGGGTCACCAATTAGCGGGCGCCTTGATTCACCGAACCCTGCAGGGTTTATGGGGGAAAAACAAAAACCACGGGATTCCAAATGTTGGTCTCCTCAAAAGCCTCGGCTGCCAGGTTTTGTGCCGTGAGAAACAGAAACACTCGCGTTTCCTTCAAGCGATGCTTCCGAAGAAGCACAGGTAATGGCAATATCGCGATACTCAATGCGACCTTGTTTTCTTTCAGCTGCATCAGCAATTAAGAATTAGCTTTGACTTGAAAGGATCAACAGCCTGCAGAATTGGTTGAGGGCAAACAATTGCTGTGGCATTTTAATTGTCTGCTCCACTTTTTAGGTGACAAGATCTTGTTTTTGCCATCAGAGTGCAAGAAGTGTGTGCGGGGGTAAGATATCACAGAGCATATCTGGGCTGTGAAATCCATGAAGGATGGTGGTAATGATGGGAAAAGACAAGATAACAGCGAAATGGGAACATGGCAAAGGTATCCATAGACAGCTGATGGCTGACTGACAGCTCATCGGATGTGAGTGCATTCCTTTCCGCAACTCTCAAAATTGGTGCTTTTCATAAATTCATGAGTCATAAAAAAAAAATAAAAAAAAAAAATGGATTTATGTGTTGATAGGATGGAGATAAAATGAAGAGTTAATGCTTTGGGTGTGTGAAAGAGGCGCCGTCCTGACGTTCACACCCAAAACCTCCAGGTTCCACAGCATTAGCATAACGTTTAACCCTGATAAGATGAGCCTTATATGAATCTGAGGATGAATTATGAAAGATGAAATCAGATTGCTGATTCTTTGCTGCAGGCCCAAGGATCAGTAACCACCGGTGATGAGTGGGGAAGATCTCACCTTCCCATCCTCGGAGCAGATGCCCACATGCTCTCCACTCTCATCCAGACTGATCTGGTTGATCTTCACTGAACTCTGCAGAGACAGAATATCAGGGTATCTTTTTTATTTTTAGCAGATGGAAAATATCTTTGTGGCTCGCCTTATGCCGGCAAGCCAAAAACGAGACAAGGGCCAAATACTTGAGCAATATCATGTTCCTTGATGCTCTACAGTTGGTAACTTCAAATATAAGACATACAAGAAGTGAAAGGGCTCCTTGGGTCCAAGACTGAAAAAGTGGCATTATTAACCCCTCAGATAAAAACATAACAAAGGCTGTTCAATGCAGCCACGTAGGCCGCAACTTGGCTTCACTCCTGGATTTCCAGAGGTGTCAGTTCATCCGGACGAACGCTGCGTTCGACTTTTCAGAGAATTCAAACCAATTCAAAATATGTCACGAGTCCTTCGAGCGGAACTGACCTCTGTCTCTGGTTGGTATAATAAACGGCGATAAATGCCTTATGTCAGAGCTGCTTGAATCAGTGCACTCAGCAGGAATGCAGCCGTTCCGAGGGTGACTGCAGGTGCCGTCAGGAAAAAAATGGTCCGGACGAATGAGTTCTGATTAATAAAGAATGTTTCGAATTGCATATTGAATTGTTGTTGACGATCTTTCCTTCCCGTGAACTAAAAACGCATGGGGAAACTAAAGTGCTGAGACGAGCGTACGTATGCAAGATTATTTCTGATTCTCAAGTCTTAAGACACGCAGTTTGAACCCACACATTTCTAATAAAGTGAATCTTTTAATTGGTGCGTGAAAAGTAGCATGTTGGCCAAATTCCTTCATTATCAGCACGCAGCATCCTTTCAATTCATATTTATACTGACATTAGTGGCATGAATTTTTGCATTTTCAGTCAAAATAATTGACTTCATATAATGATTTATAACATTATATGGCAGAGTACATTACCAATTCTGCTATTATCATTACTATTTTTAGGGCCATATGAGAGTTGATACACTGAGCAGATTGGATGGTTTGAAAGCTGCATGTCACAGGGAGCTGAACTCTGAACTATCTATTAACAGCATTATGAACTGCTGTGAATCCAACAAGAGCCTCATATGCATGCAAATAGGCCAAACTGCTTTCACTGTGATCATCTTAAGGGTTAGTATATACTTACAATTTCAAATTTCTGTGTCATATTTCCTTGGATGTCCAGCAGGAAGACCTTTCCGAAGTGAGTTCCCATGGCGAGGAACTGAAAAGGGAATTAATGTGATGTAAGTTTAACTAAAATACACTGATGGCTGATTCAGTATTATGGAGGAAAAAAAAAAAAAAGAGGGAAAAAAAAAAGTCTTGTGCTGATGGCGGGGAAAAAAAATATATTTCCTGGAGTTGGAGCGACACGGGCAGAGTGGGGATTGGGTGAGCTTGGAGGCAAAACTGTGAAATTGCTGGGTTTGGAAAAGCCCTATTTATTAAAGCAGACACTGTGAAATGGCATTTTCTCTTCAAATTAAAATGCTTAAGCATAATAAATGCGCCGAACATCTGACTTCTTCCCGTGCTCCTCATGCAACCACATCACTTCCCTGACCAGCACACGGCTATTATTTCTACTGAGCAGCAAGTGGTTTCTCTGTTTTGTGCTTCAGCAGAAGTGCATGTGGGTGTGTGTGTATGAGTGTGAGCTTGTCCATTCATTGGGGTGTGTGTGTATGTATGTGTGTATACATATATATATATATATATATATATATATATATATATATATATATATATATATATATATAAACTGGGATTTTGGCATTAGATTAAGTGTGTCTTCTTCCACCCCACCCCTGCTCCATGGCCTGCTCCTAATCCCCCTCCCTTCCCCACCAGCATGTGGATGTGCGGCGAGCCCACCATGCTTCAGTGCAGTCTATAATGAAATGCTTATATTTACAGGCACAGCTGAGCATGTCAGACAGAGCCCCCTGCAATCTTCCCCCAAATAAAATAACCAAAAATAAATAAATAAAGGGGTCAACCTTGTGAGGCAGAGCAACTTTTAAAAAGGATTTGTCAGAATGGAATTGTTCAAATGAAATTCGGATTCACACACACTCAGAAATATGAGGCAACATACGGATATTTGTTGTCCGTTTGGGGTGATGTGAGCACACTGGTTGCAAAAGAAAAGGCAGGAAGACAGACAGACCTTTCCTAAACCTCCATCCCCCTCAGCTGCAGGCATGATTTATTTATTAATTTGTTTTATTATTATATTTTTTTAGGGTGGAAAAGGCAAAGCCAAAATAAATAAATGAAAATCAATTGTGGTTTTTAAACAAAAACACACACCATCACCAACATCAGGTGAGGAGACATAAGTGGGAATGACTTTTGCTTTGCTCAGGCATCTGTGTGTGTGTGTGTTTCTGGTGCCATGACAATTACACATCTAACTGAGAGTGGCCCACGACAAAAATAAATAAAAAAGCTAAATTCAACAAAAACAAGACAGAAGTAAAAAACATGTAAGGGAAAAAAAAAAAAAGAAATGGGGGGGAGGGGGGATGACAGCGGCGCGGGTGCCTTCTGATGGTTCTTCCCGAGAGGAAAGACAAGGGAAGGTGAGAGAAGAATGGCCTGCCTTCACAGGTTGAACAGAGGAGACTTTGAGGAGTATTTCTCCCATGTGTGTGCATGAAAATGGTAAAATATGTACATGACCTGGGCGGGCCAGAAGCCACGGCGCCCCTTGCGGGCTGTTTTAACCTTTACCTTATCGTGGACGGTCATGCAGCTTGCTGCATCATTCTGGAGGATTTCTGTCACCCCATTGGAGAGCCTCTCATATTTCAGCTTGGGCTCCTCCTCGCTGTCCTCCTCCTGGGTGACAAAGTAGTCTTCTGAGATTGCCCCCAATATCACATTTTCTTAAAAGGCATTCATTGCAATATAACAATGTCCTTTCATTCTGCAGACAATGTACACAATAATAGTAATGATAATGATAATAAGAGGAAGATAAAGAAGATGATACATTAAAAAAAAAAAAAAAAAAAAAAAAGGAATGTCAACTCAATGCGCTGACTTTAAATGTGGCGTGTTGAAAACTGAGAGGAAGTCACGAGACGGGCAAACTCTGATGTCACATGTCTATAATTCAGCAGATACGTTGCAGTCAACACGAGCAATTTGGATAATCAAAATTCATTAAGAGCCGGTCAACAATGAGAACACTCGTATCCATAATGCAGAAGAATGTGAGCAGGGGTATCTACTATGTACCATCATATCCGAAATATAGAAGTTGAATTCAAAGCTGCACAAAGGTTTACAATTATACACGTTTCCATGAAACCATACTAACACTATATTATGATGAGGTTTGCAATATTCTCTTAAAGAATACCTTATATTACATTTCAACAAATTGACTTTTGTGTCCATGACTCCCCTTTTTTGTAATTGCGGACAAAAAAATGGAGATCATGGAGACGATGGTCACCTTCCGTGAGGAACATATTCTAATAGGACAAAGAAATTCCATTTAGATTGCATGAATTTGGTCCCCATGAAAGAGTAACCGAGTACTCCACTGGATAACACACTCAAGCACGAGCCAAATTTGCAACCAGTCACAGCCTGAATATTACCCGTAATCCAGTTTATAACCATTGCTGCACAGTCTGTGGCTACCCAGAAGGTGCATCAACTCAAAACATTGTCTGCCATTATGTGCTGCTCAGTTGGAGGAGGGGGGGGGGGACACACAATAGCGTGGAAAAATGTTATTTTCAAAAACAATCCTTTCCCACTCAACAATGCCATATCTAGGCTATTTCCTGTGTATTCTGGTTGTGAGATTTCTGATGCGAGGGCATTTGTCATGGGTTTCAAAGGCGTATCAAACAACAAAGGCAAACTTCATCCCAAGAGAGAAACTACCCAATTCTAAACTATTGTTAGTTGCCTTGTGTTTTGTCAACTACTCAGCAGGCCTTTGTGTTGTTATATTTTCCCCCTATACTCTTTGTTTAATAGCCAGTTGAAGTACGACAACTAAGTCCTTGGGCTCAGGATACATATATCAAACACACAATTACCAGCGCACAACAGTTTAAGTGTATGTGCCTATTGGAGACATCAGAAAGAGACGGCTCACGGAGCCCCGTACCTTCATCCCGGTCGACGGGGTAACAGCAGCGGCAGCATAAACTATGGGATGGTATGGCTATGATTTCCCTGTAAACTCAGCTGCTGCCACGAGGCATGAAACACTGGTCCAAAGTGTTTGTGTTAATGTGACGGTCAGCGTTCTACAAGGGAACCGTTAACTGATGGGATATATAATGTAGAGGGTAGTTATATTTAAACATATCTAAAGTTACCTGTCCCGCCAAATGTAATTTTCTCAGAGTTATTTTTACGAATAGCTCTTACAGATTTAAATACCATTTATTTTGTAATAAAATGCAGATATGTTCAACTATTCCAGCACCATGAATCCCCTCGTCAGATTACTTTTCATTTTTTTTACATTTTGCAGGGTCACATAGTGATCCCATGTACATCTATGTATGTGTGTGTGTGCTCTTGTGTGTGTGTGTGTGTGTGTGTGTGCGTGTGTGTGTGTGTGTGTGTGTGTGTGTGTGCGTCCAGTAAAAGGATGACAAGATTACAATTAATCATTGCTTCGTATTTGCCTGTCATTGGTCATTGCCTCAGTCCAGTACAAGCAGTGCTCAGACAAAAATCTGTATTGGATATTGTGGAAATACAGTCAGTTTCATTTGTACATTTGATGAGAAAATTTGGATAACAGTCTTTGTTTCATATTTTGTTGGTATGTATCATATTGTATTTATTCACCATTCTGTAACTGAATTACCTTTAAGTGTTATTTATTTGTACTAATGTGATAAAAGTGCACAGATTTGTAATAGGTTTTAATAACCAATAACAATAGAGATGTATTCACATTTGAATGGGTTTTGAGCCTCATGACACCTTCCACAAAAGGATTAAATTACCTATTTTATAAGTCAAAGACAATCCTCAGAGCTAAGATCTGAGATATGTCTACATTTGGGGCATTCTGTTTTTTTTTGCTACTGCAATTCACTCTAAATATTCGCTACTCTTTTTAACTATCCTATGTGCCTTGAAATGTGCTTCTGCACAGTAGTTGGTTCAACTCCTGCTTCTCTCTCTTGCCAAACTTTGGTTGTTTGAAACGTGCAACATAAATAAAGCTGACACGACTAAGCGTTCAGAAGGGTGAAAATGTCCACATACAACCTTTCTGGCGGCCCTCTATTCAATCTCCTGCCAACCTGATGTGTAAAGCTGTATTTTATTTAGCCAACTTGAAACACTCAGCAGTACAGGTGTCCTGCAACATGCTGAAGCCCAGTCATGATATTGATTTATCTGGTAAGCTATCTAAAATTCATAAGGGTTTGACACCTCTCAAAACCTGACAAAGGTCCTTCCGGACTCAAGCACGATTGATAGCGGCCGGCTACATATTTCTGTAAGCAGCGAGCTTTATTTGAGTTCAAAACCCATCAGTGTTGACAGAAGTGTGCACATCTCTGACTCTGACAATATGTAGTTTCATGACTGACATGTTGATGCAAGTTCATGACCAATTCGGTTGCTATTTTTCTTCCTTCCTTTTTTGATACTGGCCATATAGAAGCTCCTTCACTCCAGTGCAGACACTTTGATGGAGTCTTTTATGACAGTCGTAATAAAATGAGCTCATTTGAATTTCGATTGTTGTTGATGTTGTTACCTCAGAGTCATCCGTGAATTCCTCACTTGATTTCCCACTCTGTGTGTGGAGACAAGGCATCGTCCGGCATTAGAACGTTGAATAAAAAAGTACAGCACAATAAAGCATTTATGAGGCAGTCGTCGGTGGATTTAACCGCAAAAATCTCTTCTGTGACAGGAGTTACATTATCAGGCCAGATTACAAGCTAGCACAATGTATCATCAACATTAGCGCGCTAACGTTAGCATTGTGGTCTTACCTGTGTCTCCACGTCTGCCATTATTTATAAGCGAAAAGAAAAACGATAATATCCCGCTGTGCGTGTGAAAATAAATACGACAGGACTGCAAAACCGCAAACGATGTCAGCATTCGCCTCCTGTGAACATTAGGGAGATGTTTATTAATCGAAGGCTGCGTTCTTCCTCGATCTAAATCACATGACTATCCGCCGCCGTGTGGCATCATGGGTAATGTAGTTTTTGTGCCTTTCGATGCGGAAGGAACGTTTCAGTTCGATGCTTGGAAACGTAAAGGTAACATGATTTCAGTGGTGAAAATTTACTTTATTTGGCGTTTTATTTATACTATGTGTGTCAATATTGTCACCTTTTTCGCTCGGTTTTTGGAAATGTAACTAACAGGCCTTCGTTTTTTTACAATGCGTGTTGAATCCCCACTTTTTGTGAGTGTTCCATGCTGGTGTTCTGCAAAATAATACAAACCATGAATCAAGATAATCTCAAGGTGAAATATTCTATCACACTAAATCAAATAGTGTCCTTGCCCCGCATGTGTGGATAAAGAATATCGAATCATGTGAATCAGTGGAGGCGCCTCTATCTGCAGATACACCGAATCATGTGAATCCACAACCCTCCCTGCGAGATATTAATTAATTTGCAAAATTTTATTAATTGATTTTACCATGTCGCCCTTAACTAAAATGTAGTTCAACACACTGGGGAATGAAGATATGTTCCGAGTTATTAGCAAAATATGCCTAAAGATAAGATGAGCTTATCTTATCTTACTTATTAGCAAAATATGCCTAAAGTAAAGTGAAGTAGGATGTGTTGTAGAATACAGAGCGGATCCTCGTTGCAAATTTTCCTCGACTTGTTTTTGCTGATGGTGGATGAATAATGAAAAAAATCAAACTTTAAAATGATAAATCATGAAATACACCCACATGCACCTTGTGTGTTTTTGTGTGCCTGAACTCCAAAATGTTATTTCTGAGCATGTTTTTAAACTCTGCGATTCCAGAAACTGGTGGACTTGATGGCAAAATGAACTCTCACTTATTACCTGGTCCTTCTTTACGCCGCTGACAGATGCTTGCCAGAGTCCAGATGAATGCCAACGGTATGATTTGCCTCTTCTTTATTGAGATTGTCTCACACCCCCAGCTTTCCTCATCCATCCTCAGGAGAATCCTAATGCACTGATACCAAGAGGGAATTTTTTTTTTTCTTCTTTACAATCTACTTAGCAATGATTTATTGATTGAGGCTTCCACCCTCACAGAGAATTACCGATCCTTTTTGGGAAATAAGATTTTCACACCTTTCATGAGTGTGTATGTGGCGCGGGTCTCCGGAGACAGTGTGAGGGGAAACTGACTTTGAGAAGCGGTGGTGTGTGAATCTCGGCGGTGTCACTCTGCTGCCGGTGGTACGACCGATGCACGGCCCCGTGATTTTCTCCCGACTTCTCCATTTTTGCCTTCTCTATAGTTTTGCATTATTCATCAGTTGGTAAACACAATGTCCAAGCTTCATTTTGATGTGTTTGGCTCCCTTTCAAACATTTAGCATGCACGCTTTGCTCTGATTCATATCGTAAGCATGCATCGTGCTGTGTTGCGGTATAAAGATTTAATAGAAAATAATAAAAACAACCCTTGCCCTCATAGGAGGAGTCAGATTAGAGTGCTGAAAGCTTTGATGCTCCAGAATGTCAGCTCCACGGATCGATTTAGCAAAAACACACACACGCGCACACACACACCTGACCAATCAGAGGCGCCTTTCTGTTGTGGACCTGCTGGGCACTGTGGTTTACAAGCTTCAAAGAGCTCCTTTTAATACACTGCTTTGATAGCCCTCAGCCTGCACTGACCCACCGACCATTCACCGGGGAGCATTTTAGCTTCACCAGAGTAGAGAGGGATGACTGTTGATCATATTAATGAGCGTGGAGAAAAGATCAACTTGGATCTTGAGTCCGCGTGCCAGTAGCCCGCTGCAAGGATGCGTTTCTTCTACGTGTCATTTTTAGTTGTTAGACAAACGGTAAATGCGATCAATAAACCATATCCGATGGCGAAATCTTTGCAGGAAGTTGCTCGATCGCCCGCGCTTTTGTCACCGAAGAGCACCGAGACAGACATCCATTTGACACGAGAGGAGAACACTATGGTCAGTAACCCTAAGGGGGAGACAAATCATCATCTTCCACCAGCCACGGAGGTCTCGGCTTGTTTATCCAGTAGGGTTAAACAAATGGACGGTTTTATGAATTTATTGCTTCAAAATGATTAGTTATTGTTGGTTTCTCAGTGCTATTTAACTCCACACACGATTTTTACTTTAATCCTTATGACACAGCGTAAGCAGATTTTTCTGTTGCATCGCAAGGCAATTCTTTAACAACAATATTCCATGTTATTAATATTACATAGAACCGGATAAATGACTGCACAAATGAATTCTTTTTTTCTTTTTTTTTTTTGTGTTTATCGTGTCATGGGCTCATTGCAGATGAGAGATGATTAGAAAAAAAGAAGCTTAAAATACAAGTATCTGAAAACACACGATTTGACATTGATACACGACAGTCATGGTTTGAACACGTGACTCCTCAGGGGCCGTCTGACACGTCGCGGGGTGCTTGTTGCACGGATCATAAATCTCAACCTTTTCATAAAATTTTCAGACGCTTTCCCGTCCAGGGTCAAACACGCACCGAGCGTCACGACGGCACGCATCAGTCGGAGGCGGCCGAGAACCTCCGCGGATTCCCGGACGATCAGAAATGCACTTCTGGCTTGTTTGGTAGTTTAGATAAAAATTCTGGCTTAATTACCAGAGATGGCTGCCTTTAAGGGAGAACAATATGCTGATTTTTGCCGTGCTTCGTGGAGTGTGATGCGCGGGTTACAGACTGAAACCCTTCACCCGATGCCCCCCACACTGGGACAGCCGTGGTCAGACAGCTGGCTATTAGTGTGGGTATCTGATGACGCTCAGGACTCTGGTAACCACTGATTCTGCGGCCGCCGGGGAGGAGCGTTCGGCGGGCAAGGGGCCGCGGGGCGGGGGGGCGATCGAGTGCTTTTTCGTGTTTCCTCAACCTGTTCCTGAGCTGTGGCCTGTTGGAGAGGAGAATTAAAAACAAACCTCCTGTCCTGTGTTTTCGCGAACCGTCCCTCCCGGACGGACACGCACAGTCACATCACGGCTTCTCGGAGGGTCGCTTTTCAAAATCGTTCAAGTGCTCATTGGAATTCCTTAAATATGGTCGTTTTAAACCGGTGAGATTACCGAGATCCCGTCGAGCACGATTACACGAAGGCTTCGGTGAATAAACACGCCTAATTTGGAGGCATCATCGCAAAGGGACGGCATTAGTGCTTTTCACTTGAATTAATTAACTGCGCGCAAAGGCGGCGAGGGATACGTCGGGCCCGTTATCCCCGCGCCTCGGAGACAAAGAGAAGATTAGAGCTCTGATCTCATTCCCTGCTCTTGTTTGGAGTCTGTCAGGAAGAGAAATGCCAGCATTAGAGAGGTACCGCCACACTCCTGATATGATGAAATAAGGAGAAAAGGGGAAAGGGAAACAGATGGAGGGATGGACAGAAAGGACCCTGCCCTTCTCTGAAGTGTCAGTAGCTTGTTTATTCTATTTTTCATCATAGCTGCTGGGGCAAAGATTCCCATTTTCCTTTATTTTTTTCCCCCCACCTTCTAACAAAAACCACCGCTCTCATTTTTTAGAGGCCTTTCAAACTCTCATGCCCCAGTGAAAATTACATTGTGAGACGGTGGAAAATTTCAGGGCTGCCTGGGCTCTCCGCTGTCCCTCTGAGCTTTCAAACAGTCAACAGACTGTGAAGAATAAATAATAAAGAAACTATTGATTATTTTGATGACTGCAAGATTCAATTAGGTATTAATTTTGCCCTCCAGTGGACCTATCAAGCAACTCAAAGCGGAGGAGGTGGGAGGCGGTCGGAGGCTAGGGGTTGCGATGGGGGGGGGGAGCCCAAATGCATGCATAGTGTAGCCCCGGCTCAGACCGAGGGGAAATGTGTTTACCTCGGCGGGCAGAAAGGTGCATCGATGCGCACTGTCCCACATTTAAGCGCTCTACAAACGAAGCGCCGATGACCGGTGACATCGTTACCGGAGATATGAATATCGAGCTGCCCCCCCCCTCGTTTCCAACAACAGCTTAAACTATTTTGTATCGATGAACATTTTCGTAGATTATCGCGTGTCATACCGGAGAGCGCCGATTCCGGCCACCGTTATGGAATCGTGCACGGGGGGGGGGTTTAATGGTGCATGGGATCAGATGAGATTGGCGGAGGCCTTTTGTTTTCGGTCACCTGTGCGTCGGTCGGACACATTTAGGTTGGGCTGGATTTATAAATAAGGGCGAGGGGCTTCGGTCCTGCTGCTCTGCGTCTGCGTCTCAGAGCCTGAGGTGGGGTGAACACTGTCTGAGGAGCTCTCCAGTCAAAAGACACAAGGGGGAAGAGACAGAGAGTGAAGGTGGGAGGGAGTGTATGCATGTGGGAGGGAGGGAGGGGGACAAAGAAAGGAAGGGAGGGAGGGAAAGAGGGAGAGAGAGAGGGAGGAGGTGACATCCCCGGTGCTCGTCCGAGGAAGCAGCCTCAGCCTTAAACCCGTGCTGACCATTTAGGTGCTCAAAGGTTGAGGAGGCTGTTTCTGGTTCAGCTGCACGTTTCAGCCGCGGTGGCATGTTCAACCCGCTGTGTGGCTGAACGCTAAACTCGGACTTTGTGAAAAGCTTCTTTACTCTTTCCTTCTGGAGCTTTTGTTTAGGTAAGGACACTTTTTATCGGGCGCCCATTCTTAGGTCTACCCATAAACAGGTGGAAGAATTAAAAGGAAGAATTTTAAGATTTAACTACAGCCACCCAGCGCTTTTAAAGTCTCTCTGTTTAATTAGCTCTCGATGTCGATCTCTTACGCTTTTAAGTGAGAAGAAGAAAATAATCGGGACGAATTAAGGGGACATCAGCGATTTCGGCTCCTATTAGGATCAGGCCCCAACTTGACGTCGCCTCACGCCCTGCTGCAGTACGTCTCCCCGGATCTCCCCAACTTTATGGAAATCCTTGTAATCGCTTCGGCGCTCACGTGTTTGTCTTTCTCAAGATTGGGAACCGGGTTTTATTTAATTCATCAGTGCACGGCCGATGGCCCTCCTTGACAGCTCAGTGTTTGCTGAAGACGAGGCACGTGTCGGATAGTAACGAGCCCTCGGAGATGGATGTAGCGCCGCTTCAGGACCGCGGGGTTTAATGGTAAAGCCTCGCGATCCGTAACAGTTCTTCGCCAGGCAGCAGCCGGCAGTATCAACGGGGTAGCACCAGCCTCAGATAAAAGGGAGAGCGGGAGAGGGAGGGAGCAGGAGAGAGAGAGGGAGAGTGATGAGTGAGCAGTTGAAAGGAGAATCTGGCTATAGAGAGAGTGAGTAGAGACATAGAGAAGGAGCCAGTTAGGGTGAGACACCGTAGCACATCTAACCAGGGGTGTTATTGTCTTCCCCCCCCCTCCCTCCTCCCTGTCTCCCACCTGGGCTCCGGCTCCCACCAGGATCCAATGATTACGGGGCAGCTGAGCAAGCCGCTGCTCTCCCTGCGCGGCGACATGAGTGCAGCAGAACTCCGGGCGGACGACAAGGCGGCCACCCCAGACAGCGATCTGAATGACGAGCCCCTGCTCCTGCCCTCCGAGGCCGCGGACGGAGAGGGCTCCCCCGGCAAGCTGTACGGTAAGCTGCCTTTCCCCCGACTCCTGCTCCTTCCACCGCCGGGCTGCCGGCCGCGACAAGGGGGAGGGGGGGCTCCGTTGCGAGGACAGGTGTCAGACAAACTTAGTTTAAAAAGCAGCCGACGAGTAAACACCATCCTCCTCCAGTACCTGGACACGTTGTTTCAAATGTTTCATCTACTCTCGGGTTTTCTTAAGGTTGGCAATTAGCTGTAGTTCCCAACACCATGCGGTGTTGATTTCGGAGACTTTTTTTTTTTTTTTTTTTTTTTTCCAATTTCTCGTGCGGTGCCTTGCAAAATGCTGAGCCGCGGTTTAATTCAGTCGTTTTGATTCTTTATTAGTCTTGCTTGTTTTCCAGCAGGCGTGCATAAACACTACTGATCTTTGAGCTGCAAGTGACCAAAAACACGAGCACTGAAATCACCAGGGCGTTCTTTCGTGTTCTTGCAGCTCTAATATTTATTGTAAAAAAGTTGAGAAACTACTGAATAGATTATAAACATGAGCAAATTAAAACGGAACGCATTAAATACTCCTGTTTGTGAGGGCCTGATGCTTTCACTTGTTAATTTTTGATACTTATTATTGGTTTGCCTTGTCCAAGTGTGTGTGTGTGTGTGTATGTGTGTGTGTTTGCTCATACGGTCTGCATTGTTTATAGGGCCTCTTTATCCTACAATGAGCATAATGTTATTAATTAAATAGTGACAAAAGCGCTGCTTTTTGCTATAATTATATAGATAATAAATTGGATTGTATTGAGGTGACATTCTGACTTTTTTGAGAAGAATTTAAAATCTTGGATCAGATAATATCTCGCCAATTTTATCCTTCTATCAGAATGACTGTTTGACGTTGTGCACTAGCTTAAAAGCAACGGTGGACTTGGATTTGCGTGAAACTCGCCATTAAAATTGTCTCCTGTCACTTTTAGAGGCAGATTTGTTTTTAGGCAAACACTTTGCCGAGTATCCCGACAGATCATCATCATTTAGCTTTTTTTTCTTCTTCTCATCATTTGTGTTTGACGACGATGCAAGGGACAAGCGACAAAAATGCCTCTTTAGACGTCTGTTTCGTTTAAACATTCACACACACTTTCACGCCTCCTCTGCTTCAAGAAGTCTGCATGGCGAGTTAAACTCATTATTTGTGCACGCGTTTGCCTCCATGTAATTGATTTATTCCTAGCGATGAATTAACTCTGCGGCATCTCTGAGATTATAGTTGAGATTGTTTTTGATGGAGCGTTAGATTGTGTGTGTGTGTGTGTGTGTGTGTGTGTGTGTGTGTGTGTGTGTGTGACCCTCTGCCTCCTGAGTGCTGGCAGAGAACCCTGGAGATGGCCCACTGTTCTAGCTCTCCAAACACTCGTAAACAAAACAAATGAGATTTTGCATTTAAACGCTGTTAAATGTGATCAGGACTGTTTCAGTTGTCTTTTTATCCCTCCAATCGAGAATAAATAGGGACTGGAGGTTTCACAACAAGGACCGTGTACTGTAGGATTTATATCAACCGTGCTGCCGTTTCAGTGAATAAGCCTCAGGTCCCCTTGTTTGGTCCTCGTCCTGCTTTGCGCCCCGTTGAATGGTTTTGCATTTAATCACATTTCCAGCCAGTTCATTTCACGGCTAAACTGTCATCTGTAGGCGGCACTAAATTAAACAGTAGCAATTTATTTCAGTCGATGCTATGCCCTGTGTAAACTCTGAATGCTCTTGGTCCATTTGATGCATCATGTTATCTCCCGGCCTGTCGTCTTAGAGGACCAGGCCGGCCCGTTGTAACTCTTGAATTTTTGGGCGCCGTCTCTGTGCCCAGTGGCGGAGCTCTGGGCTGCGCCAGCGGCAGGTTTGGTTGAATCGCCGCTGGCGCAGCCAAGAGCTATCTCTCCGCTGTCTTTTTGACCCGAGGAGACACCGCAGTGATGTTTTCTGCAGTTGGACAAGAAGTCCACAAAAAAAAAAAAGAAAAAAAAAAAAAGAAGGAGAATCAGCTTCCTACTTTGAAATTTCCCAAGTGTTAAGAAATTAATGGGAAAAGTTTGGGGATTGTGACCAGTTGCCTCTTTTGGCTTATTTATTTTGTATATGTTATGAATTAATGCTAACAGGCACATCTTGTTCTCCAACAGTTTAGCCTTTTGCAAAGGCATCCCCACGAGCCCCGGATTTTAAAAAAGCGACTGGCCGGGACGAGTGATTTCACGTTACATCTTGTCGAGGATTTTAACGCATAGAAGTTTTGTGGGTTTGTCAAACCCGTTGTGGCAAGATTGTATCTGTGTTTGCACAAAACTTTACAAATGTAAGACAATGTGACCATTATACTGATTTGAAAAACTGCCCCAAACTTGAGATTCACATCAGCCAGTCATTTGCTCCGCACACTTTTTAGCTCTGCAGAAACAATATCAGAATATTACATGCATCTTGGCACGGCATGAGAAATATGATTCTGCGTCAGAGGACTAAAAATGGGACAGTTTGGCTGTTTTATGCCTTTTTATTTTGCATAATCTCAAGCCGGTCTTGTTGACAGTCTGACATAAACTCCCTTATCAGAGAATTTGAAAAAAAAAAAGCCCACGCTAATAGTTTCCAGTAGTTAAATGTGCTTTCCTTGAAGCAGGGAAAAAAAAACCCTGACGTTTAAATACAGCACAGGGAGGTGTTTAATTCAATTCACTGTATTGCTTCCTGAGAAGATGCTATATAGATATTTAAGATCTGGAAACTATTATTACATGTGATCGTTGTTCACATAATTTGTATTCCTATTCCAAGACCAACCAAAACGTTCACTGTGCATGACATGCTTTTGTTTCAGTGGGTAAATACGCTGCACAGGGGTTTACGCTGCCATGACAGGTAGATGTCTTCTGGAGACCATGACAGTTGCGGTCATGTTTGTCCACATTAAATTGTCCACCTTCTGCACCCACCACACGCTTTCTGCATTGGTGAAAGGGTTGCTCTCCTCCTAAAAGCTCGCCTGTGCAAATAGTCTTCCACTTCAGCTAACAGGGGCTATGAAGCACCACAAACATCCTGCCGCCTTGTATTTACTCCAAGTAGAAGTGGACATTAGGTGGGAAAGCTGTTGTTAGTAGGGCAAGCAATTTTTTTCAAAGGACGTGATGGTGTTAGATGCGTACAGTTTCTGTCTTCTCTTCTCAAGCAAATCTCCCCCTTTCAGACATCAACAGACAAGATAATAAGACACTCAGAGCACAATTCCGTATTATATTCAGCAACCAAAGGCTCATCTCTTGTCAGTTTGCATTTACTCTCCCAAGGATGTGACGCTTCTATCATCATGCTGTCAAAGAGTGCTGGGCAGAACGACAGGAGCACTCATTTCATACACTTACTGTCTGCATGAAATGGTCTGCACTTATACGGATTCTGCCAAAATGGTGGAACGATTTCACAAAGGTCACCTAGAGACTGCCCCCCTCCCACCCCGCCCTAAAAGAGCAAAACAAATCCTTCATTGATTTCTGCGATCGGAGGTCATTCAGAACAATGACCAGACGTCATATTCGCTATAATTTTGCACTTTTTTTTATTTCTTTATTTTACAATCGTGTGAAATTGATATGTAAAGCCATTTAATCCGGATTGTTCGGTAACGTTTTCGACAACGCAAACTTTTTTTTGCGCTTTCGGCGTTTGTTTAAAGAGCGTCATCGCTCAGCAAGCACACAGGTGGGCCACCGTGAGCGAAAGACCTGTAGGGGTTGCGGAGACTGCGCTCAGATAGTGCGGAGAAAGACATAAAATAAGTTAGAAATAGAAGTTTGACTTTGATTGACATCCTCTGTGGGTCTTTTTTTCCCCCCTCAATGTCACAGTACAG
This sequence comes from Fistularia commersonii, assembly GCF_037954325.1. Taxonomy (NCBI): domain Eukaryota; kingdom Metazoa; phylum Chordata; class Actinopteri; order Syngnathiformes; family Fistulariidae; genus Fistularia; species Fistularia commersonii. Next base: position 8,940,021 of record NC_141291.1, on the reverse strand, counting down.
TATAGCAGAATGCATCCACTCATTGTATTTGAAAAGCCGGCATAGTGCAGTGCACGCTTCATGATATATATTTGGGGCAAAGCTTTCGTCTTTTCCCTATTCCCTTTTGTAAATTTACACACTAATATAGACACACAAAGGCACGCGATCACACACACATATGTGCGCACACTGCTGGAGGCGGGGGTTCTTATTATTTTTGTGTAATCAGCTTAGAGAGTGGGATGCATGGTGGGATAGGCTGCTTGCTGATGCAAAGAGCCTTGTAATGTTGTGCGGCGAGGTTAAGTAATAAAGTGGTGCAAAGCAGCGCCGAACGGTCCATGCAGAGGAGATAATAGTGGATAAAGGAGGCCGGGGAGGAACGAGTCTCTCCCCAGGAGGTGGATCTCATTATGGGGATTCAGCTGTCTGCGCAAACTTGGAAACCAGCTTAATTCATGCTTGTAAAGCAGGTGTAAGACATCTTCTTATGTGTCCGCACTGCCCGTGGCTGCAGCAGCATAATCGCTGTGTGCTGGCACAGAGGCACATTTGAGCACATCAGGTCATCGGACCTCGCTGGATGCTTGATTTATTATTGTTATTATAATGTTATTTTATTTATTTATTTATTTATTTATTTATTTATTTATTTATTTGCTGAAGAAATTACTTTGACCGAATTCCAATTTAATTCTCCATGTTGTCTTTTTTTTTTTTTTTTTTGAATTAGAAGTTTTGCAAACGGGAAAAAAAAAGCGGTCTTTCAAATGAAAATGTGCACAGACAGCCCGGAGAGGACTCAAACCGAATTTGCATTTGTTTTACTCTCTTTCAGCCCGCCAATCATTTTTTCCAAATAACCTGTACATGATGAGTGGTGTGTACTTCACAAACTGCATCAGTGAGCCTTTTATGTGGCGCTAACCAAGAGACGGCGCATTCGCAGGTACAAATGCGGCCGGTGTTGTTTAGATGTAATCGAAGCTACAAGGGTCACGTTTTGGGAAATAGGAATTACGGTCTTGTCTTTGACTTGTGTGGCGTGAACCAGAGATGCATCCCTCAGCCCCTGTGTCCTTCACAAGCCTTTATTATTTATAACACTCGCTCTTTGAGCAGTGACCAGTGCTAATGCATAACCTTCTGTCCTACCGGCTGATTCGCTTCCTTTGAAACCAAAGATTGAGGCAGGAGAAGTGGGTGTACGGTGGATGAGGGAAGGGTGTGGGCGGGTGCAGGGAGGGGGGCGGCGGTATAGGGCAGTGGAGATCCAGGCTATCGAGAAGTTATTATGTTTTTTTTTTTCCTTTATATCTGAGGATGTGGAATAACACTGTGATGCTTCTTTTCTCCAGAATAGAGTTATGGGCTTCAAAGCAATACTATTTTCTGACATCCCTCCTTCCACCATTTCTGCTCCACCAGAATAATGCCCTGGGTGGGGAAGGGAGGGGCGGTGCATCTTAGCTACATGATTATTTACTTGTTTCCCCTGTTCCCAGTCCGTTCTGCAAATATAACAGCAAAACGGAAATAGTCACCGCTGATACAAGACTTTTCCCCCACTTTCCCCAGATAAACTCATTTTTAGATAAACTCCATTTAGCTCTGGTTCAGTGGAGGTAAGATGCTCTTGTGCAGCCCGCATCGCCTGATGTTATCTTACAGGGATTGAGCCTGTGCTGCAGTGCTGGTGTGATCCATTGTTATTATACCTCTATGACAGAAGGGCAGGCAAAGGGGGGCGGGGGTGGGGTGGGGGTGGGGGTGGGGGTGGGGGCTTCGAGGGGGCAAGGGGTAGAAAGTGGGACATAGGCGGCATTAGGCCTAGATAGCCCGGGGGGCTCGGGCTGATGTGTCAGGGATGACATGTGGGTGTCTAGGCCAAAACACACAAACATGGACACACACACACACACACACACACACACACACTCCTCGCTGGACTGCTTTCACACCCCACCGGCTACTTCAGGATGTCCTGCACCTGACCATCAACAGCGCTGCCTTCATTGTCATAGGAGTCTGGAGGCCCATTTTTAAAACACTTTATATTTCTACTCTGATTTGTTTTGGCTTTTCTGATCAATCACTCAAGCAGCATGCTGAAAAATTGCACTAGATACCCAAATGACAAAAACCTGCAGTAATCATCTATACTAATGGCCTGATGTAAAGAGGGATGACAAAATAGGCTGAGACGGGAAATAAAACTGGAAAGAGGAAGAAGACATAAAAGACCAGAGAAACTGACAGCGTCCCTTGTTCAGATCGGAGCCAGCACAGGAAATATTAACCTTACAGTCTCATTTAAAGTGAATCCATAGGACGGCTTGTTTAAGTCTTGAAGTTGGTGATAAAATAAATAAGATTAGATAGAATGAACAAATGGCAGCATGTCACAGCACTTCATATTATCCTTATATGTAAATGTAAAAAAGTAAAAAGTAAAGTAAAATGAAATAAACAAATGGCAGCGTGTCATAGCCGTGCAAAATTCTCGCATTTGTCAACCTGGAAGAAGAAATTTCTCCCAAAAACGTGTCCGTCCTAGCGCTTGTGATGACCGCCTGCGTCCCGACAAGGACAAAGCCAACTTATGCTTTTTGTGCCTCCAAAGCTCCTAACCCGGTGATGGCGAGAGGAGCAGGAGGAAGCTCTTTTCCATCCAAAACTCATGTAACCGTAACACTTATTTTTCTTTTAAACGAATCAAAACATTAGGAAAGAGTCAAGAATGTCTGCTGATACATTTCCCCGGAGTAAGTCTGCGCTGTTTTGTCTCGCCCATAACGACTAAAGCTGGAAATCTGGAAAATATTTAGATCACAGGGATAAAATGCTGACAAAGCGCGAAAAACTTCGCATTAGGGAAACTTGAGCCAGAGAGTGGCAATCTTGCTCATAAATTATGGATGGATGAAGTGCTGTAATTGTTTTAGTTGCAGTCGCAGGAGCCTTGGGTTTAGATACAGACTAAGATGTATGACAGAGCCAGAGAGGCCTTTTTGCAGCGCAGGCTCGTCCGCCGCGGCCAGTAGAATCCTATTTACAGCAAATATCATTTAAGTAATTACAAAGGAGGAGCAATAGTGTACCAGGCATCTCCTAAAAGGCTTACAGCTCTCCAAAGCTAGTCTTCATCTCGCCGTCCTGCCTCTGCTGATGGCCGTAAAAGGATGAAAAATAATTCCGGATTGTTATTTGCCTCTTTCAACCCTGAGCTAATCAGGTTGACTTTGCTTCGGGAATGAGGAGGACACCCCATAACAGATGTGCTCGTGTGTAAAGCGTCCCCCACCCCCGTAAAGATGCAATACAAAAGCTTCCCTCCCTCCGTCCGTCCTCCCCTCCTCATCACACCGTCTCTCGTTCTTGACCCCTGAAATGGGCATTGCCTCTTCGCGTAAGTGTTGCTCCACGCGACGTTTATATGCAGATTATAAAATTTGCTCGTCACCAACCGCTGCTTATTCCCGCAAACTCAAGTGTGCTATTTTCTGTTGTTTAAATTTCAAACCTCCGAGTGGAGACATCTATTATCCCATAAAATCCATTTTCACCCCGCCCGTCCCTCCTTGTTTCCTCTCTCTGTCCTCTGAGTCTTTAACAATCACCTCAGAAATCGTCACTAGAGCCGCCGGAGTGTAAAATCCCTTGTATTGGGTCCATTCTACAACACCGCCTCCCACGCGACGCCCCGACTCCAGGATTCCACTTCACGCCGGTATAAGTAATGAGCCGGATTCCCGTCCCTGCTGTAAGGTCCGCACCCCTGCACCGCGAGGAGGGCTTTAAATGTCGGAGGCCCGTCGGGGATCGCCACCCTCCCCGGCTCTTAATTACGGAAACAACGGCTCTCCCGGCGGCCGCGCCGACAGTGTCCGTAGCGCGGCTAATAGTGTTACCAGAAGCCACTCAAAAGTCTCGGGTGATTTTTTGTTCCCCCAAGAAACACTATTGACTTACCCTCGGTAGCTTCTCCGCCCTGGCCTCTAAACGGAGAATTACTTTCCCGCGAGTCCGGCGGGAGCCATCTCGCTAAGAGCACCTGCAGTTATTGGCAACAGATTATGCCCCGTGTTATTGTTGAGGGCTTTGGTGGTAGAAATCAAACACCGAGCTAGTTCGCACATGATCCGGGCCGCAATTAAGGAAATCGGCATAAATCTCAACACCCCGTCACGAGACTTTTAATGAGTCTCCCTCTTCAATAGTCATGCCGTTATGGTGTCCACGTTGCACGAATGAAAGCGCAGGTTAAAACCGCGCGGGACATCAGTCTGTATGTGGATGGCAGCGTGGAGATCCCCTCTTGATGAAAAAGTACAGTTAGAAAGTTGTGTTTTTACCCGTGTTTAAAAAAAAAAAACACAAAGAAAAAACACAGAATGTTCTGACTGAAATCCTCCTCTGTGCACAACAACTACAGAATGGGAAGACAGGAATAACTACCTTTATTTTACACCGAATTCAATGACAGGATGGCGTGCGCTATGTGATTTGCTTCTGCCGTTCCAGAAACTGATACATTCAGTTGCATATGAATGTACGGCAGATACATTTCTTAACATTTGCTTCGGGCGCAGGCATGCCCTCCACCGTACCCCCTTTTCTTGCGCTTGATGTTTTGCACTGTAATTATCTGTACGGCTGTAATTCTATTCATTATAACAATTAGCAGCGTAATCGCTCCATAATCTTCGGCCCGTGTCGGTGACTGTGAAATCACTGTGCGTGGACTGGATTTCAGTGGAGAGATGATTGACAACTTGGTAATAGCAAACACATGCACTCAGACAGACATTTCAAAAGGGCCATTATAAAAATGGGGGTTGGCTGTTCATTCTGAATAGCCTGAATCGTTACCAGGCCTCTCTCGTACATTTGACAACTTACATAATGCGTTTCCACTAAAATAGCTTAAGTGTTACAGCTTCTTTTATGGGCAAAAATTGATTCATAAATGCATTGAGGCGAAAGCTAACATGAACACAAAGCTTTCAATAACGCCCTTTTTATTCAGACTGTCAATGTATGAAGCGGTTGCATTAGACAAGGTGGCATGCTGATTGCTTTATGAAATCCAGGCTAATTGTTTTGCGGGGTAGTCCTCGGGGCACCCTGCATTAAGACAGGCCAAAAGAAGTGAAATAAATACAGCTTTTTGCCCCCCCCCACCCCCGCGCCCTCACTTCGACCACACACACATGAACATAACTCGCATAGAAAAGAAAGGCCCGCTGCCTCGCGTGGCATTGAAAGTCGCTCTCCAGTGGCCACTTTGGTGATCGATGAAAGTGAAAAAATTTATAGAGTGAGTGATAATAGCGATATTTCCGCATCACACGTCATTTCGGATTTTACCCCGAGCTTTTATTTTATCGCTCACCATCGTCGGCTGATCGAGTCTTGAATGAAAAACTAGCATATATAGAGAATGATTACCTTCTCCGCAAATGGTACAAAACTCCGATTTGAGTGACCGAAAGAAGCTCGGATGTTTCGGATGAATGTGCGCGGCCCGTTTTCGCCTCCATTTGGCCTCTTCTTTCATCTCTCCTCACCCCGACACATCCTCTCATTCAATGCTATCTGTTGTGTGACCTGCATGTAATCGCAGTATCAAAGCTTTTTTTTTTCTGTGATTTAAGGAGGTTTTATCAGGTTAATTACCTCCATCTCTACAGGTGTATTCATATACTGTATATAAAAGCTATATTTTATGTCATTTGTATTCTGCAATTCAGTAGAGAATCATTATCATTGTTTATTTTATTTTATTTTTATTTCATTTTGAAAAAAAGGCAAAGCACATATAAAGATTGTAGTCATAAAAAGCAAAAAAAAAAAAAAAAAAAAAAAGGGTTGACAATTGACTCCCTGGTGTATTTCTCCCATCAGATATTTAATTTAGTTAAAGAAATTACACAAATCCTCCGGGGGGAAAAGACGCGCATGTGTATTTATTTATTATTGATTTTTAGCCGAGCGATAAACACGTTACCGTTACAAATATTTGCAAGTGGATGAAGCTTTCTAAGTTATTGTGAAATAATGAAATGAAAGGCTTGGGGAGATTGTTATTCAGCGGGTCTACTCGACTGTTTATCAGATACAATGCATTATTCACAACCAATATCTTAACGGCAATCATGAGTCCTGCTGTCTGAAGCTCTCTGGCGATGCTATGAAGTCTCATTCCTTTATAATAAATTGACAAAGCCAATTATCTACGTTAGGCTCCTCCGCTTATTTAGATGATAATTTGATAATGAACTGATGTAAAAGCTGCCGGGGATTTATGAACACAGTGGAGGCAGCTGATGCTGAATTCTGGGCTTTGCTGATTAAGTCTTCACTGTTTGGAGATTTTTATAATATATATTGAATGTAAGTATATTAATATTTTTAATTTATATACATTTATATGTATTAAATCAATATATATGAATTAATCGAACCATACTTGAGCGAGAGCTAATGGCTAGCAATCAATTATTTTTATGGAAATCAGAACACGTGGGAGAGTAATATCTTCCTCGATGACTGTTTGAATTATTCAAGAAGAGTGGCGCTGTACTTTTACGCGCCGATTTACCGGGAATCTCACCTTCACAGAGTCTTCAGCGTACGTTCACGTCGATTGATCCGAGATCGATTCCAGAAACGGCGTTCTCAGGGTGGGGCCGCCGGCGCGCAGCGGCGCCCATAATGGGGGAAATAATTGGTGAAAAGAGACCGGCTTGTCAAAATATCTACTGCATTGTAGGGTTGATGAGCGAGAGGCTGCGGACCTTCGTGGAGGAGCGGACCCGGCCAGCCAGAGGTAGAAACCAGCTTAGAATAGCTGGCTCCCCCCCCTTGGGCTCTCACATCAACCATCAAATGCTTGAGGTTCATCTGTTGGGTCATTTCATTCACCAATTATTTGGATTTTATGGAAAGATGAGATGATTTTTGCTGGCGGAGGGGAGTTTAAAAATTGTAATACATAAATACACTTGACAGGCAATGAGATCTTGCTGGCGAAGCTATTCAATAGTACGTGTAGTGGGAGGCTTTTGTAAGAAGGCCTGGAAACCGCTGCGTGCCCTGTGTGTTCGACAGCAACAACAAAAAAAAAAAAACACAACAAAAACTCATTCATCTGTGAATAAATAGACACACTGCATCAGGCCTGTAGTCTCTGTTTAAAAGCTGCAATAGTCCATTTAAGAAAATCAATCCCGCAGCGGAAAAGTAATTTTTGTTTTTTTGTTTTTAATTCACCGATAACACCATACGCTTTAACAAAGTAGCGTGGCCTTCAATCCCGTTTCCACGTGGATGATTTGACATCGTCGACGAAATCCACTTCCCTCACTGACAGAGTTGCTGCACCTCACTGACGCACTTCGAGCTTTGGACGTGCATACATTCAAAACAGGTCTCAGATGGCGCACGATTGAGGATTCCATAGTGAGAAAATACGGATTGTCAAAATTGTGACTTATAGTCAGACAAATCAGTTTGGCACATCCTATTTACTTTTTAAAAAGCTTATCAGTCGGAGGGGAGAGGGGCGGTGTCGATATCAGCGATCATTATGGGGGTTTGGTCCCTGCAGCGTCAGCAACGCCTTTCAAAACAATAATTTCTCCGTATTTTCGCCGTAGCGTCACGAGAATCCTCATGACAGTCAGTGCGGTATTCAGTAAAACCGACCTCTATTGTTGTTTTGTGAATTTATTTCTGTTTCCAACTTGTTGAATCAAATATGCACATACATGTATGACAATATATACATGTATATTTAAACATGACTATGCTAGAAACAAAGAATAATATGTGAATATCATACTTACAATCAGCAGTTTACTGACACACAGGAGTTCTTCATTCACTTATATATTTTTGAGAATATGATTTCTATTAAGTGTTGCATGTTTCTATTAAGTGTTGCATGTTTTATTATTATTTATTATTTCATAGATTGACTCCTTTTATTGATGCACGTCCTCTGTTTTTGCAAGCATATAAATCTCTCCCAGTACATATTTGCCGACTCGGAAACATGCTCTGCACACTCCTCACCCGCTTTACTGAACTTCCTCCAATAAAAACCTGCAGCGGGTCAGTCAAAGACTGGACGAGAGCGTGGACGGTTCTATGTCTACAATGAGTCTGGTATAAATTGAATTGTACAAAAATAAAACAAGCTGACCTTGCAGAACTTTTTTCTGCATTCTCCAAAATATCATTCAGTCCATAGTTTAATGAACGTTTATTGTGCATTTTGAACCAAAGGTTCTGAATGAACCTGGACAACATCAGCATCAGTGAGTCTTATAGTTGGACTGATAGATGTTGTGCCTGCAAGTTAGCAATGGAATGCTAGCTTGCGCGATTGATGCGTTTTATATTATAATCAAAATAAAACTAGTAAGTAGTAGAAGTACATTAAATGCTGTGGTGCTTTGATTTGCACTTCAACAAGGATTCCCGGCAAGACGGTCCCAAATTGGAATCTGACAGGAAGGCCTTTTAGTGTGGAGTCCCCACGTTCTCCCTGTGTCTGTGTTGGGTTCCTCCCACAGTCCAAACACATTTAGGACGTTCAGTGGAGAGCCTAGATTTCCCAGATGTGTGAATGAAAGAGTGAATGGTTGCATGCATCAATGTGTGTCCCTGCTCTTGACTACGGACCGTAATGAATGAATGAAGCTGTCCATGGGTTTGATTTTCACTTCTCTTACATCAGCATTCATTGTTAGCACAATTATCAATCCACCAGATTTTTATCTGACTTGAGATGCTCCTAGATGACCCTTTTTTCCTCCCTCCTCAACACTTAAATGGACTCTTCCCTATAATAAAATGATAAGATTATTTGCCCGAGAGTGCTATATTTCCCCCCGCCCGTAAGAAAACAATCATGTGAAACGAGCCTGTGATACGTTTAATTTTTCCGACAGATCTTTTAATGAGATTTACTCTGCGTTAACAATGAGTCCCGAGTTCCGTGTCAATATCATTAGGGTCAGGGGAAGAGGGCCTAAGCGGTCTTTTGGACTCAGCGAGATAGGGATCGCTGTGATACCCGGTCGTCGCTGCCGTTTATTTTCCCCGCAGCCATCAGCGAGCGTATTATCATGTCCCAGTCTGCTCCGCTCTGTTCTGCCCTCCCAGCAAACAGGTCTAATTGTGTCTCGTCGCTGCAGGCGTGGAGTGGAGGGAGGGAGCGGGCTCGGATGAGTGATACTCAGTGATGTAAATGGCTGAATAATATGGCCCCGCCGTTTGTGGTGGAGCACCATCTCTCAGTGGTAATCTAGGCCATCGGGGACCCGCCAGCATGCATCATCCCCCATCAATGAGCCTCTCCGCTGGTTGGTAATTTATTCAGTGCTTCGTTTATTGATAAAGCACTTACATACAGATTCGCTCCTTTACCAACTGCCCTCCAAGCCCCCGTGTAACGCTCTGCGTCACTACTCTGTGCTGTGTATTTATCTGCTCTTGCTATTAAAGCTGATAAAACGTGGTTGCTTATACACACATATATATATATATATATGTATATATACATATATATATGTATATATACTGCTCAAAAAAATAAAGGGAACACTTGAACAACACAATGTAACTCCAAGTCAATCACACTTCTGTGAAATCATAGTGTCCACTCAGGAAGCAACACAGATTCATTTTGACTTGTTTTAAGGACATTACATCAAAGTTGGATCAGCCTGGAGTTTGTTTTTACACTTTAATTTTGAGTGTGATTCCTAATCCAGACCTCCATGGGTTGATACAATTGATTTCCATTGATCATTTTTGTGTGATTTTCTTGTCAGCACATTCAATTGTGTAAAGAGCAAAGTATTTCATAAGAATATTTCATTCATTTAGATCTAGGATGTGTTTTTTAAGTGTTCCCTTTATTTTTTTGAGCAGTGTATATATATACATATATATATTTATTTCTCTTTCTGTTCTTTTTCTACATGGATCCCTCAGGAGCCCGCGATGGTTCAGTCCAGTCTGACATCAGCAGCAGTCCGTCTGAGCAGAGTCAACTGGGACAGTCTCACCCGGGATACCCAATGGGTCCACAGGTGTGTGGAGCCCTTTATGCTAAACTGAAGTCTGAACACCTTTCCCATGTTCATCGTTTTTTTTTTTAAATTTTTTTTTTATGTACCTCAGATTTGGACGCGAAGAAAAAGAAAATAGTTCGTATTCATATAAAAATCCAAAAAAAACTGAAAAGGTTTTGTCTGAAGCTGCAGTTTACTTTGCCTGTGCTTCTTATGTCGATCCATTTCAAATACCAAGAAAAGAATAAAATGTGTAATATTTATACACACTGGTGTTCATAATTCAGTTTTATATTTTTTGCATCTATTGAGTGTGTTACATGTTTTTCTTTGTATACTTGTGACTGTGATAAAAACTAAGACTGGGTTTTGTGTTTAATGAAACTTGATGGATGAGAAACGGTGATTCAAAGAATATTTGCACATTTGTGGAGCACATATGAACCACAGGGTGGCCATGCATATGAGTTATTGCTTTTGTTCAAAAAGTCGTTCAAATAATCGTTCAAAACGATTATTTGACACAAGCTCCAGATATTAGGCGGCCACTGTGTCAAACACAGGATGGGGAAACTCAGCAAAATCATTCACAAGTGATTTTTGTTTTTTTCCCGTCATATCTTGCCAGCATTTGAATTGGCCTCATTTCCTCCACGATGCAAACTCCTGAGCAAAAACACCCATTCATTTAATTCCACCACGCCTGTGGTGAAAATGTGAAATAAAGATCATACAATCAAGGTACGCATTTTGGCAGCGCTGGGTTTTTATTCGAGCGCTTTTGAGACGCTAAGAGGCAGAGGACTTTTATGTCCCTGTGTGTGTTGACTTTCTCTTCCTCCTTAGCAATTCTTCCATATTCCCAAGCCTCTCCAGTCTGCATTATGCTTCCACTTGCCCCAATTAGGTTCACTTTCTCCTTCTTTCTGAGTTAGTGTCTGCAGCATTTTCTCCAACTGTGTCTGCATGAAACAGTTGGAAAACCGCAGTCATGCACTCTTTTTCGCCGTCAACTCTTCACCGTAATTTGTCTTCACCAAATTAAACTGGAGTGGATATCATTTAACTCAGTTTTCCACCTTTCTGCTGCTCCAGAGAGCTATTTCTGTTCGTCCGATTCAAAAAGAATTTATGAAGGGTAATGAAGTGCAAAAAGAAATTGTGGTCCATCCATAGGATTTTTCCTAAAAGCAGTTAAACATCTGTAAGAGCGGGAACTTATATTAATATTACTTTAAATGAATTGCCGTCCAGCCAGTCATGTCCATGTCCTTGTTAATGATGCTGCCCCCATCATTAACAGCATTTGTAATTTTACATTGATTGGGTTTGGATAGTTTAGTTTTGCCGTGAAACCTCCGAGTACACTTGAATGTTCAGATGAGAAGATGCATTTGGACCCCCCCAAAATCTAGGTCGACTGACTAAGAGTGATTCAGGGGAAACCTCATGGAGTGGTGCTGCCTGGCAGCAAGGTCATTGCCCAAAAGTTACATCTCAGAGCTGGTCCTGGGAGAAGTGTTAAGTGGGAAGTGCGTGGCAGCTGGGACCTCCCTATAGGTTCGATGTACCTACAAAGGACCTATGGGATGAGTGAAAAACGCCACCCTTCGGGCTCTCCAGTGGGTAGTGAAAGCCATTGGGGTTTCCAAAGTTTCCAAAAATGGTGGCATACCTCAACCTGCTGTGCCAGCGCTTGGTACTTCAGAGTAGTTCTTGGAAAATGAATGTCACCAATCTGGCCAGGAGCCTGAAGGGTACCTGTTAGATACCTACAGTTAGACCAATTAGAGTGTTACCAGTTGGATATAATTTTGTGATGAGTTAGCTTTAGATCTGAGCCCCTGGGGAGGCACTGGAGTTTCTGCTGGCACAGGGTTGATGTAGGACTAAGGCTTATTAGTATTATTAACCTTAAACGTCTTTGACGTTGGACCATGATGAAATCCGTGATTGAGCATTTATAAGTTCATAGATGTACATTTTACAAGAACAGCAAAGATCAATAATCACCTTTGCAATCTGTTTTTCTAGTCCTACTGAGTGAAGTGTAGAGCAGAACTGTGAAGTGATCCCCAAATAAGAGCATGTTGGACCAGGTTGCCAGGCCACCTGTGGTTGCTGAGGTCAAGCAGGGGTGTGGAGGGAGATCTTAGAAATCATGGCCATAGGTAAGGGAAGCAGACATTAGTCAAGGTCTGATATAGCACAGGGAGACAACTGTTGCTCTTGGATGGGGACGTTGTCTGGATGCTGAAGGATCAACATGAGGAACACCTACAGCCATATGACATGCACTTCACAGAGGAGAAAATGCTGGAAGAGGTTGATGAAGCCTTGCGCATAGCCTCGGTGGAGTTCAGTGTGGTAGACTAGAGTCGCCCGGAGATGTGGAGGCCTTTGCCCATCATGGTGCTGTCTAGGTTCAGCCACAATAAAACGTCAAACTGCTCATCCACCTGTGCATTGGGAAGGCGTTTAACAGGACACTCAGGAAGGACAGTGCATACTGTACCCCATTCTGGTAATGATGCAGTGTAGAAGCAAGAATCAAGGGTCTAGGGGACTGCCCTAATCTGATTTTGAGCTGTGTGAACCTACCATCCCTTTGGCTGCAGCAGTGTTGGGCACTAGGTTCCTTTTTGGAGCCGTGCAGCCTCTGCATAGCCACTGTGAATGTTGTGTCCGTCTCCTCAGTCCAACATCAAAGTGGTGCCTGGTAAATGCTTTGCCCTTTGTCTGCTCCTCAGCGATTCCGTTTGTGGTCTTTATAGATAGAATCTCTGGGCGCAGTTGGTGGGAAGAGAATGATCTGTACCCAGTCTGAATTGGTTTTGCCCGCAGTCTGGCCAGGTTTTGCATTAGCGATGAGGTGAGTAGCTCAGAAATGAGATACCCATCTAGCAGAGGACCTTGTGGTTGACCCGCACTATGAGGATGTTGTATCTCATCTGGCCCGCGAGTATCGTAGAATCCATCAGGAAGAGCTGATATGTGTTGCGTTGGACTGGGAGGCCTGGGTTGGCTTGCTCGGTGTACACCAAACCTTGACCTGAGTCAGGACATGCTGAAAATGGTGAGAAGGGTGGACAATTTCATGATTCCGCTATGCTCCCGGCCCTCTTCTCCTACTGTTATTTCTCAGTGGTATTTATATATTTATTATGTGCCCAAGTCGACGGCTGCTGTTTTCCAACTACACTGCTCTTCATCCAGTTTAATCTCTGATCTGTGTTCTCCTGACGAAAAATGGAAACAGCGACAGAAGTCATTTGTGTACACCAGGAATAGCTTGATCAAGTAAACAGGTGGCAAAAAGTAGCCTAGCTTCACATAGATTATAAACGCATTATTTAATTCTCTAAGACCGCTTTGACGCCTTCATGCAACGTTGGCTAAAGCGAAGCCCATAAGTCATCGCATCATCTTCAAATGTAATCGAGCCGTGGCACTAATGAGCTGACAATACACGCCTTGTCAAAACAAGCGGGGGGGGGACAAAGAGGCTAAGCCCGGAGCCGTGTTAATAGCTCAATCAGGCATTGTCCTATCTGATTGGATTTATTGGGCCGGTGGTGCTGCAGTGTTTAATTAACGTCTATCTCATTAGCGCTGTTCAATGTCACCACTGAACACACATGCCGGCGCACGTACACACACACACACACACACACACACACACATGCACAGTGTCAGGTTCCCGCCACCCTCTTTAATAAGGCCGTTCTTCCTGCACTCAGTGTTACCCAATGACAGTCGATGCTCATCACGATAAACAAAAGGGGAAACACAAGAAGAGGAGAGCCATTAAGTTTTTGCCAGGAGCTTTTATTGGCTGGGAGGAATCCCCCCGTCGAGAGAGCGGGTATGCCGCAGGTGGAAATAACAAATGATGTTAATTAAAAAAACCTTTTCTGATCACAGATGTCCTCACTGCCACCGTGTTTGTAATAGATAAGAAATATACGCCCTCCCCCCCCAAAAAATGGTATCTCTTGCAGGCAGCAGTTAGAGTGTTGGGCTCAGCAGGCGGCTCTCAACAGTCACTGTCTAATATATTAATGCTGTCAGTACAGTCTCTGTGAAGCTAACACTTTTCAGAAACAAAGGCGCTCCGCATGCCATACCCAATTCTCTTGTTCCAGGATCAATATGTTTTGATAGATTCTCGCTCCAAAGCCGGATATTGTTCGAACAACCATTATCCGATGGTAGTTTACCCAACATGAATCCACCTTCCTTCTGTTTCCCACTCGCAGTTAGGATGACAAAAGTCTGCTATCTGGGTGATTATGGGCAATTTCTCAGTGCCAGAGCTGCCAAGCAGATAGAAGGGCCTATTCTCCCCCGATGGGCGAAGAGGCTGGGTACCACATCCAGTCTGGAGTGGGGCTGCCTCCCCATCTAGAGCCCAACACACAACCAGTTTGTACATTTGTGTGCCCCCTAGGAGACCACTTCTCATCACTCAGCTGTCAGGTTTACCGAGACCCGTCCAGCTGCTCTCAAACAGCACCCACGGTGAGGAAAGGCAGAAGGTGAACTGCTGCTGTAAATCTAGACGAGTGATGCCGTAGTTATTTTTTTTATGTCAGACTCTGCGGCTAAGGAGTTAGCTAATTACCCTCTCTGATTTTCACGAACGCGTCCACGGAGGAGATGATGAGGTTATAAACAGGCACAACAAACGCTCTTAAGACCGACGGTTGTTACATGCGTTTAAAAAAAAAAATAAAAAAAATAATAATAATAATAATAATGATGTGAAAATCGGTAAAGTTTCCCTCCGAGAAGCCGAGTGTGTGCCCGGCAGCCGCCCGATTCTCCGTAGCTGCCTGTAGTGATAAATAAGTCAGGCCTACATCTGATAATTGTGGAATTGCTTTTAATGTTATTCCCTTCCATGTGGGGCTGTCTCTGCTGTCAAGCCTGGCAATCTCATTTTGTTTGACTCGGAGATGAAATGTTCAAAGAGCGTCTTTGATTATATGCTGCTTCGGTTCAGGATTAAGTTTAGTTTAAGACGCGAGATTAAACACATGTCACAAGGAGCTAACAAACGGGCCGTCTTTGTTATTGTCCTTTGAGAATTCTTTGAGACGCCGAATTATTAATTCATTTTTTAAAGTTAATGGCAAATGTCATTCTCGATGCTCTCAGAAGCATCAGACATTGTCATTTGTTACACACTGTTGTGTATCAAAGGGAATGATGAGAGAGGAATCCCATAAAGTGTATGTGATTACTCCCGCCAGCAGCAATTGCCTCTTCGTGGGCTCATCCTTTTTAACATCTTAGGAGCACAAACAGGTATTTGTTTGACGTCGGGCGCAGATCTCTTTGCCCCGAGATCCGTCTCGCGCTCCGCAGCTCCAAACCCACGTGACCTTGTACTTCCTCAACTGTGATCGCACGCATGTCGGAGCAAGCGCAGGCGTTCGCCAGCGCACCAGGTTATCTCGGCCGACGTGCCTGTCACCTAGGAGCACCGGGCGGGCGCTGCAGCGGCACGGGGTCCTCGCACCGGTCCGGCCCGCTCCCGATGCGACACGGGCTGCAGACGCGTGTGCAAAACAGAAGCAGAGAGCTGACAATTGGCGTTAAAAGCTTGTAAACGCGGGTCAGAGGAGAGGCGTCCGCACACACCTAGCTCCATCCCGAGGCCTCGCCCGACACAAGCTGACACCGTGCTCTTTTATTATGTTGGGCGCGCTCCGCTTTCACGTTTTTAAGAATAATTCCGCTGCATCTTCAGCGTATCTTGTCTCACGCCTGCCTTCCTGGATAAATGAAGTATGACAGCCTCCCGCGCTGACAGTGGCTGAATTTGATTCCCCCTCCGTCATCGCGCAATCTTTACAACTTCTGCCTCAAAGCTCCAGCTTTTAAAAAAAAAAAAAAAAAAAACATTTTTGGTGTGTTTCCAAAACCGCTTCTCCCCCGAAAACACGCATTTGAAGCGACATTCCACTGTGTGAAACATCCCAGGCAATACCCCTGATAACATATCTCCTCCGCAACAGGTGTGACGCCCCGGATTCCACTTTTACTAATATGAATAAGTTTAAACGAGTCAAGGTTGTTTTATATTCCTCATCAAAAGGGTAAAATACCGATGCCCCCCTCCCCCCCCCCACACACACACAAAGCGCTGTGTGTTTCAGGCACAGTGCTGCAGTGCCAGGGATTCGTTCGATGGGATGAAATAGAAATCACTCTGCGTCTCTGTGAAAGGAGAAATTCTCAGCTCTTTTGGCAAAGATTGGATTTGATCTTTGCGCGCACCGACAGCGGTGTGTTTTTGACTGTCAGCCCGTGACACAGCACAGCCCGGCACAACGGCAGTTATCAGAAGCATTGATTAATGTTACAGTCACTCCTGGTGACATCTGTTTTACGGTGCCTTGACCTTGTCCACCCATTGATTTACATTATTGGCCTCAATTTACACAAACTGGATGTTAAATAGTTGATTAAATGTATTTTACCTTCCCTGAATTGGTCCCCCTGCACATTTAGCACATCCTCTTTGTTTTTATTTGCATGATTAGATGCCAGAAGAATGTATTTTTATCTACACACAGATATTTCATTTGAAGTCAGACATAAATAATAATACTACTAATAATAATAATTATATAGTCATTATAATTATTATTACAGTAATAATAATAAAATGAAATTAACAATAACAAAAGTATAATGTTACCATAACATAATAATAATAATAATAATAACATAAATATCAAATAATCATTATTATATTGTATATTTAATATGAAAGGTTTTTGTTTGTTTTTGTTTAACATTCCAGGGGACTCCTCTGTCTATATAAAGTATTTGCACCTTTGAAAAAGAGTCATTAAAGATTTAATTCCATGCAGTAAAATTTTTGATACGAATACTGTTTCGTGTTCAAGCTTAAGTAATTATGTGCTCCAACATTAATAATTTTGTTGTGATAAAGGCTGTTGCTGGGGGTTTAAACAAAAGTGTGGACATTTCCAGGTAAATGGTATTCAGTATGGTGTTTTAATGCTAGAGGTGCCTCTTAGCAAAAAAAAAAAAAAAGCTTTATTTGCATGGGTGTGTTTGTGTATAAAATAATTCAATTTATTTTTAAAATAAAGAAACTGAGTGTGTGTGTGCCTTCCACAGTCTCTGCTGGTGGCCCAGCAGCTTGCCAACGCGGTAGGTGGCGTGATGTCGGGTGCGTCTGCGGGTATGAACCAACCCATCCTCATCCCCTTCAATGCCGGCGGACACCTGGGAGGCCAACAGGGCCTGGTCCTCTCCCTGCCCACGGCCAATCTGCAGAGCCTGGTGGCTGCTGCTGCTGCAGGGGGCATCATGACGCTCCCCCTCCAGAACCTGCAAGGTAAGAGCGAGGGCACACCGATGCAAGTAAACCCCACTGGAATACAACAGGATCATGACACGGCACAGCAGCAGGCGTAACCAGCGCACACACATACCCAGCCAGGCCCACATTGAAATACCGGTTTGGGTGCATCATGTTTTTTTTTCTCCCCCCGTGCATTGTGATCGATAGGATATTATAACCATATTAAGCGGAAATCGGTGAATGTTAAAACGCAGAGAGTGTGCGATACTTCCATCGCACTACTTTTTGGTTCGTTTTATTTCCCGAATGTTTTTCTCGAGTTCCCGAGCAGGTAAGAATCCTTCGGGGGTTTGTGTCCCAAAAAGCTGCTATCCTCAGCCTGCCCGGAGGAGCAGCCGTATTAATTACAGGTCACCGTTTTGCAGGGCAGCGCAAAAGCACTTTATGCCTCTTTCCTGTGCATAAGAGTGCACTGTACTTTACTTTTTTATCTCTTTTCCACCTCATCTGTCCGTCCACCGGCTGTACTTATCTGTGCCTTTTAAACTTTAATGCTCAAATGCTCCCTTTTGATCATAGTTGTAAATGGTTTTCATTTTAATGTTTAAAACATTGTCTATTTTATACCATTAGATTGAGAGATAGATGGGAAAACTGTCCGCCATAAATCTTGGATGAGGGAGCCGCACTAATGTCAAAAGATGCCGGGCCGCATGTAAAGCAGTGTGTTTTTGGGATGAAGATTACAATAATGCCGGTGCGGCACAAAGTGCAGGGGAGGCTCCCTTCATGTCGGGGGGGGGGGATGGAAGAACGTGTGCCCTGAGTGAGGAACTGTAGAGGTAGAAGCCTAATGGACACAAACATGCATAAATAACAGCAGCAGCCATTGCTGTGGGCAGAGCTTTTAATAAACCCACGTCTATCCCGCTCAGCCCTTCAATGGATCCGTCAGCGGCGGACGATAATGGGCCCGGCGGGCCCGGCGCAGTCACACTTCCGCAGATATCCCCGGTGGCGATGTGAGGTCCGGCCCCGGAGGGGGAGGGCGGGGGGGGGGCCCTCGCCGATCAGACGAACTGATCAACAAACACATTGTCAGGGTGTCAAAATAAATGCCATAACAAACACCTCTCGCCAGTCCTCGTCGAACAAAGCGGCGGTCTGGAATGCCGCATCCCGATAGGATCCTCAGACGCGGAGAGAAAACACTGCTGGAGAAATGCCTCCGTGGCAGATCTTTTTTTTTTAGCGCGGGGACTGACAGTCCGCCTGTTCGCACATCCTCCTATCTGAAGGGGATGCGTTGAAGGGACCTCCGCCGAGAGAAAGTGACACAAGTCACGAGTGAAGCTAAATGTCTTGACTGTGTCCAAGCCCCTCTGGCCACGTGGTGCTCCTCCGCTCTCCCCTGTCCGAGCTCATCACAGCTTCTCTGAATGAAGCCTGCTGGCACAGCACCTCTGTCAGACAACTGCGACTCTGGCCTCTGCCCACCCCCCTCCCGTCTCCCCCCGGCCCCTACGGGTCTCCGAACCTGATTAATCACACATATAATCCAGCGTCTCGCTGTCGCCGGGGAGCAGTCGGCTCATTTCACGACCTCGGGAGCGAGTGCGCTTTGCAGCGCTCACGCTGCTTCCTCATTAGCGTCAAATCAGACGCAAGACGACTGCGAGGCGCGGTAATGAGATGGCGGGAGGAGCACGGCCAATGGCTGTATTTAAATCTAATGAGGCGTCTAATGACCAGCTAATAAGGCTGCTTGTCTTGGGGAGTGGGTGTCCGAGGTCGGGGGAGTTCGTTTTACATCACACCTGGAAAGACGCGATTGCCTCCTTTTAAATGTGACATTTAATAAGCTAGATCGTCTTGTTTCGAGAGGAAAATAGAGCAGACGCCGACGATGACGGTGTCAACAACTCGCTCGACTATCGAGCGAGGGGAACCAGACCAGACTGCTGAGGGGTTCGGACGTCGACGAATGAATAAGCATCAAATTAACGGGCTTCTTCTCCTAAGTCGGGCTGATGGCTTAAGCGAAACGGCGGCGGCGTCGAGGCCGATTTCGTAAACACGGCGCAAGTGGTTATTCGTCAGGATGATTTACACCCCGCAAACGCGCGTCGGAAAAACAAATTCCCCACCAAGCGGAGCAGGGGAGGAGAGTTCTCCAACTTCGCAGGGACCAGAACTGGGCCGTGAAAGAAATGTGATGGCGTTAAAGAAAAAAAAAAAAAAAAACAACAACAAACATATGATTTGTGACGATTGCGGATTTAAAGGAAAAAAAAAACATCAGACCTGAAGGTGACTTCCTCTCGTATTTTTAAACAGGATTTTATTTTGCGCGATTTTCCTAACAAGCACAGCGTGACGAGCATACTTGTAAAACTAGCTGCATCAAAGCACTGTACGTGCAATACTCAATGGAGGACAGCGGGAGGAACGTCTCATCTATCCGCTCCCGTTCTTCCATGGCTCCCTCAGACGTAATCCGAGAAGCTGGTTTTACCGAAGCGCTTGCCTATTAATAAGCGCATCGCATCTTATTTGCTCTCGGCGGAGCGCATCACATCAGAGAGCCGGGTTCTGATGGCGAGGTGAGAGCATTGTTCCTCTGTACTCATCTGCAGGAATCGCAAAACAGCACTCAGGCTTCCACGATAAAGGTCGGCATCCCACTCACCTGCGGTAATGAGACCCGGCGTCGGCGCCAATCAAAGCCGCGTCTGCCGGCGTGATGAAAACACTCAGCGGCTGTCGTTTGGATGCTGCAGGTGTCGGCGTGATACAAATTAGGGAAATCGCTCCGCTCATTACACCACCAAAGGGCGGGCTCCCGAGGGAAGAGCCAAACGCTTCCGCGCTAGTTAGACATGTCAGACTGCGTCTCCTTCGCCGTTCCTGCGAGGGGCGATCTCGCCGGACCGGACCGCAGCCTTAACCCCTCTCCGCTGTAGGAACGCGCTCTTTTTTTGCCCCCGCTTTTTCCCGCTCTCCCGCCCGAAGGCCGCAAAACCGCACTTGCGGGATATCTCGAGACCCGTCTTTGTGCGCAAATCATGCTAATGGGAGCGGACAAAAAAAAAAAAAAAAAGATCAACCACCACCTTAACGCAAAAGAAGCCCGACCCGTCCCATCTCCCTCATCGCAGTTTAATCCGAAGTGTTCTTAAGCCGCGTGTGTTCCGCGTCGCCTTTTTTAATGATTTAACTTTGCGCCGGTTGTAAGATGACTCGCAGGGGAGAGAGCCGCATTAAATAAATAGCGGTGATAAAATGTAGATCTCATACATTTCAAAGGTAATGCGACTAGCGGTGCAATAGGAGCAGCTGCACACAGTCCTGGAGCGGTAATTTGATTGATTTGTTGTGACAGCAGCCAAATAATTGAGAGTGAGAGGTGCTGCCGGAGACGAAGCGTAGGCACAGTCAGGTTCGTGAGGCAGTCCCAGCAGAAATGGCACCCGGGTTTCTCATCTCTGCCATTGATATCTGCCAGTAGTTTATTGTTTGTCTTCAATAAGCAGCACGGAAAACGTGGAGGGGTTACTGCCTTTGTGACAGTGTGGTGACAGAAAGATGGGAAAAAAGAAAAGAAAAGAAATCAGCAGCGATGGTGCGTTAGAATCAAACACACACACGCAAAGAAAAAAAAATATTCTGCTGAGGGTCGTACGCAGGCTTACTGTACACACACAGTACCAACGCAGACACACACTCCCTGGAGACTCGTGATTTATACGATGATGTCTTTTTTTTTTTTTTTTTTTGAAGCTCACACATCGGGTTTTACCCCCCTGGCATTTCACTTGTTGCAGACGTGCTAATGATTTGTACCGAATTCAAGTTACATCTATCCCGTAATTGTGCACAAAAATCGTATCAATTGAGCGCGACCTCCAAGAATGTGTGTGTGTTTGTGTATGTGTGTGTGTTTTTAATTGCATTCGGGCATATTTTCATGTCTTGCATCTCACACAAATACAGTAGCACTGTTTGTTTTCTTCTGCGCCCTCCGGCTCCTGACTTGTGTTTTGTCTTGTGGATGGTGGCGGTGTCACTCCGGCTCAGCCACGCCACAGGACAGCGCGCTGCCAGAGTCAGAAATAGAAAGAAGAAGGGAAAGAAAAAAAGCAGAAAGCAGGGGGGAGGAGGGGGGGGGTATTCTTTATGGCAACGTGGAGGAGGACAATAATATTTTTAATCAGATGTGGCTGGCTCTGTTCCTCCGCAGCAAACATCTGCCCTCCCTGGTAAACACTGTCAGACAGCTATTTGCCAACCTTCAGACGTAAACACACGTTTTTTGTTGTTTTTTTAAAAACCTAGCCTCTCCCGCTGCGCCCGAGTGCGGTGTCTTTATTTGAACGGGCGGCCTTGCAACCGCGTGGGATCGTGGGAGAATCGCCCGAACGGGGAGAGATTTAAATGTCATTATGACGAGTGCTCAAATCGGCTCCCAATTACCTCCGATGATTAGGAACGCTCAATATCATTTCATTTGGAAAGAGCTGTTTACGCACATGAACTCGGTGGGTTGATCACCCCCCCTCTCCCGACTGTAATTGACTTTCAGGACAGCGCGTGCATCCAAAATAAACTAAAATCAACACGGCGAAATAGGCCCGACGCCGACTCCGGCGGGATCCTCCGAGCGACGGCGATGCTTCTCCCGTCCTCGCCTCCGCTCCCCCACGATTGTCGCGTTTATCGATTAGCCGTTCAACATAATCATACGCGGCCAGTGGAGGTCATCTCTTCATTAAGAAGCCATCTGCGTATTTTTGTGGCATATTGACCGCGTCGCCACGAGTCTGAGGCTCAGGCGCCGTATCGAATGCTGTGCAAATAACAATATAGTGATTGCATAATATTTCCAGACTTGTAAAATGCCTCCTGTAAATGCCTTGACCACTTGGCCCGGAGTTGTTTCGTTGAAATTACATCTCACTTCTTTTTTTTTTTTTTTTTTTTTTTCTACCCCCCCCCCCTCTTCCCCCGTCCTCTTCCGAGACCGTTAGACTTGCCAAAGGTCTGCCGTATTGCTGAGGCGCCACTCAGAAGCTTTCAGCGACAATCTGTAGTCGAGCATTTTAAATGAAAATTGATTTGTGATTTACATGGTCAGTGAGGGGAAAATGAACTTATGAAATGTTGTAAATGAAATATTAGACAAGGTGCAGTGGGAGAGAGCAGACAGAGATGGTAATCTTGTGGAACTAGAATTCCCGCCTGGCAGAACTGGTTGACATTTTACATTTATCTGTGTTCTGCATGAGTTGTAATGTTAATGGTAATTTTATGGGACTGAACTGGAATGAAAGCGGCATTATCGCCGATTTCTCCAAATGTGGAATTGTGTAAAGCGGCGCCGCAGCATCCTTTTATTTCCCATTTCCAACTAATATGAATTATTGCTCGGCCCGCCCTCTGCGTTTGAATCGTCACCCGCAGTTCCTCGTGCGACACACCTTTTTAGGACAAAGCATACAAATGACATTATTGAGACGCACGTATCGTTACTGCGCCGATTCCTGAATGTTTGTCACGCTTACTATTTCTCTCTACGCAACAGTAACTATCTCAAAGAAGACACGCGTGCGTGAGATTTCAGAATTTGAGATCAAATTAGGAGCCGGTCCGACCTCACAGCGAGCGGCGGCGTGGTTGTCACGTATCATCAGTTCCAATTTATTGGTTTTTATCAGATCAGACTTTAAACTAGCATATTATTTATGTGGATTTATCGTCGGCTTAATAAAACAAGCAAATCAATGTAGCATTATGTTCTAATCAATACTACTTACACCCGGTCCACATGTTCTAATTTTGATCAATACTTTGTGCATTGAATGTTTCCTTTTCCCCATCACGGCCCCGCACGCCGGGAATGGATTTTCAAAGGGCTTAGCCGCCCGAAAGAACCGAGGGATCGGTGACGGGCAAATGAAGCGGCGGCGGCGGCGGCGGCGGCGGTGGCGGTGGCGGCGGCAGCGGGAGCCCGGATCAGACAGAGGTCACTTTCAGACGCGCTCCCTAATTCCCCCGGCGGTGAAACCAAAGCGTCCGCGGTGACTCCCGTCAGCAGATGGCGTGGAACCGAACCCCGCGTCAGCGGAGACGTCTCGCCCGCCGCTAAAAGCTATCTGCGGTTACTAATTGCCGGCCAGGGCCTAATTACCTTAATTAATGGCCCGGGTATCTGGCGGCAGGATTTGCGGGGGGCTTTTATCAGTATCGGTGCAGCTTAAAAGGTCCCGGAGGAAGCCCGAGGAGCGCGCGAGTCCCCCGGGGGCGATTCCAGCTCTAACGGGCGACGGATCCCGTTGCACCGTTACAGGAGAGCGCGGTCGGAAAGAGATGTCTGACGCCGTCACGAGAAAAACCTAGGGTGAAGAGGAAAAGGCCCTTCGCCGTCCGAACACTTCCCTCACCGGCGGGTGTTTTCCACTCATACACACGCGCGCGCTTGGAAGAAAATCCCCCCCCCCCCCCCTCCGCCACTGCGATTCACAATGACAAAGTAGACTTAGCACCATTTCCATAGACCGCGGGGGTTTTCGTTCAGTGATCTCTCACTGTGAAATTAGCCTCTGTGCTTTTTCTTTCTCCATCCCGCGGCGAAACGGTTAAAAGACACAGATCAGCCGCTATGAAAATGCGACTGATTCAACAATATCTCCCCGCGGCAGAAACGCCCGCCTCCTGCCTACCATCCCCCAGCCCCCGGCCGGTTCCTCGTCCACATCTAGAGAAGGCTTGTAAGTTCCAGGTGCATACATTTCTTTTGATGATATATTGTCCCGGTTTGGAATTTCATTTACCGCCGCTGCCCTTTGCCGAACCTGTTGCTAGTCAGTGAGCACGATAAGCGTATAAACAGTGTGCTACTTCATTCATCATACATCGTCCGGGGCTCTCAAAAACCTCATATCCGATTCAGGGAGGAACTACTAAACCGGCACAAAGGATCCCGCCAGGATCAGCTGAGGTTCCGCTAAACGGCGAGTGAGAAATTGCGCATGCTCGCCAGCGCGTTTTCACCGTCGCAACTCCAGACGACGCATTATCCTTTATTTCACGGTGCATGCACGGTCTACGTAGCGAGGGCGGAGGGGCCGGGGCGCGCGGCGCGAGTCGGTTCCAGTGGACGGGGAGAGCGTAATTCCATTTACACTGTATTTTGAATGTACGCATTGTGAAATCTGTTTTTTCCCTCAATCACAGTGGCTGCCCTGTGTTGTATTAAACAGCATTGATAATCACAAGAGGCTCGGTGTCACTCAGAAGGCTCCACATCACTGGGGCAGACAGTGTTGTGCTGCTGGGCATGTTGTGCTGTGTGAAAGTGCTTACACGCTCCCTCAGACAACCAAAGGGAATAATTAAAGGCAGAAGATGGAGGCAGAAGAATGGAAAGCAAATCCCATTGTTTGGGGTTATTTCATCCCACTGAATTTTCTTTCTCTCACTTTCTGCCGCTCGCTCCTCCCGTTCCTCCCCGATGCACTGTGGGTATGTGGCACACTATCAAAAGCATATGTAAGCGGAGCAGCGGCAGAACAAAAGCCCTATGATGTCCTCCTCGTACCCACATTGCCTTTTGATTATTCTACAATCATTTTATATTCCTGTAAGTTGGGAAGGAAGGGAAGGCTTAATAACCCCATAATTTACAATACTGTTGCGGCTCAGATACCATAAGATGTATTTTAGAGGATGTGAAAACAGCCTTGGTTATTCCTCCTCCTCCTTCCTTCTCTCTCTTGTCCTTTCTTCTTTTCACCGCCACCGCTCCCTCCGTTCCCCAATATTCAAGTTGTTAGCAAAATAATCCGCGATAAAATTCAAATTTAAGGTGAACTCGACGATTAGGGCGCCTCTACTCCACTCCATTTGTGCAGCCGTAAACGTAGCCCCTCAATCTTCCTCAGCTTTTACTGTCAGTCAGAGAGCACTCAGTCATCTGTGTGCATCAGGCCCCCCGATATTGATTTTTCCACCCACTGAAACAGCCGCATGAACATAAATTTTGCATGAGGCTTTTACTCAGGGCCTCCGCTTTGGTCTGACGACACATGATGGGACCATGAACACACTGTAATAACCCGCTCTGTCCTGGCAGGCAGACGGGCTCTGCTTTCAGTCGTGTGTGTGTGTGTGTTTGTGTGTGTGTGTTGGGGCCCTTAGACTGTGAAGGACAAATGCGAGGGACCCCCTCACTGGGCACCGCAGCCTAGCGTGCCGCGAAGCAGGTTAGGTGACGCCAAAATCGCTATTTAGGATGAACCAAAAGTTGCAAATTATTTCATTTCCATCTTTACATGCGACGCATCCGCCTTTTTTGTGCGAGTCTCCGTGTTCTCCGCCAGCTTCTGTCCAGGAGGTTCATCGGAGACCGCAGCTTGACCAGGGTGAACGGTCAGATATCATCCAAACGGGATGTGAAATAGCGTTTGTCTCCATAGTCGAGAAGGATAGCGGTTTGGAAAATGAATGAACGAATTAAGTAGTAATGTGCAATACAAGGAAATTAAGGTGCATCTGACACACACACTTCATATAAGTCAAAGTCGACTTTACGGTAGATGCCGCTGTATGTTTCACGCACTCAGAGGACTGACATTGACCCACGGTGCGGTCGTAGAAAAAATTATAAACACCACAAGTTACGACAAAAGCAGCAAGGTGATTGAAGAAGTCCAAAAAGAGTGAAGGTGCTGGGATTTAAAATCATTTCAAGCGTTTTAAAGCACCAGCGGATGCAGACTTCTGAGCACAGTGCAGTTTGTGGACAGTAAACAGGAACAAGGACCCAGATAAATAGACTTATTTAATTTTACCCTTAAAACCCTCTGGATAGAGATTGGACTTGCCATGCTCTTTGCTCTTGAGGCGACAAACTCCCTCCGTGGACCAGCCGCTTTTAACCAATCAGAATAATTCATTTAAAGCTGTTAAAAGCATTGCTTTCAGATAGTTTAGACTGTCCTCTTTAAGCAGAAGACTCAGCTTTGTTTGTGTTTTAGTTTAAAGTTTAGAAATCGGCGTTAAACCAGAAACGGCTGCACCCGAAGCCGACGAATGATCACACTTTCGATAATAGTTTATAAAAACAAGCGGGACGCGATATCGCGACGCAAAAACACGTGCTACAAATCTGACGTCTCTCTGAATTTTTAGGCGTTTTCAATTATCTATGATTTATATTTGTCACATTGAAACTTTTTTCGAACGCTCTTTGTGACTCGCCGCACTTGTTCGACCGCTGATATCGTGCCGCGAACATGAATTCGGTGTGTCGTCACGATCATCTTCAATGACGGGGCGCAGTAAGAAAGCGCAGGTACCCACGTGTACTTTACAGACTTAAAACAGTCACCTTAGTGGTAAATACAAGCTGTGGAGACTGCAGGGAGAAGATCTCTGCGGCTGCTAAAGCACATGGGTGAGCCCTCCGGGGCAGGAACCAATGCTGCGCATGTACGGTCACTATAATGATTAGGAAGACTTCAAATGAATTTCATTCGGCAGCAGATTTCTTTGCACCTCCGCGTGCCTCTAGATGTGGCCGGATCTGGCTGTTTGTAGTCAAATTTAAGAAACGGCAAAGAGGAAGCAAAGTTAAGCTGGTGTGTGTAGCATGTTCGTGGAAAAGACACATTTCTTCCAAATGCCTCTCTTTCAACGTATAACTCCACTGCACAGCTTTGCATTGCAAAGTCACAAATGTTTTGTATTATTTCTGCTTCTTCAAGAGATATCTGAAAATCTACTGCCTAAATTTGCACTCGCTTTTATTTTTCACATGGTTGAGTTGACTTTATCTTCATTTATATCTGAGTCCATGCCTTGTATGAGAGGTAGATATGACTTTAAGCTGGTTGCTCCTCACCTATAAAATAGCCACTTGCATTGCACCATCTTATCTATCCGACTTGGTTAAGCCACGCGTGCTTGCACATGCACGGCGCTCCCAGGATTCCAGTCTTCTGTGTCCCTAAGGTCCGGAAGAAGACTGCAAGCAAGAGGCCCTTTTCGTTTCCTGCATCAGTGCTGTGGAACAATCTGCCTCATGACATTAGGCCGGCCCGCTCTGTTGATTCTTAAAAGCAAAGCTGAAGACCCACTTGTTTGCTGCTGCATAAGAGGCCTGAGTAGTGTTTCTGTGAGCCAGAATTTATTTTATTTTTATTTTCTATTTATTTATTTACTTTTCTCTTCTTTCTGAGTGGCGCAGTGGTTAGCACTTCCGCTCTCGCAGCAAGAAGTTCCCTGCTGTCCAAAAACATGCAGGAGGTTCAATGAAAGCTTCTAACATCATCGCATCCCTCACTACTGGACATGAGGAATAAATTAATTGAATGCATTTAGTTATTCATTAAAGGAATTATTTACTACCAAGTATTTATTCGCGTTTCATTAATAATAAATCAATTCAATCATTTGTTATTTATCCGTCTATCTATTATTAAACATCCTTAATGTTTTGAGTTTGTTTTTGTTTTTTTTAATTCCAAACAGAGTTTTTGATTTTACAATGGATATTTTCTGCTCCCGTTGTTTAGAAATTACCTTAGACGTTATCGGTTTGCAAGAGAATCGTGCCGCCGACTGGTCGTCGATATGATATTTTGACAACGGCGGACACCGGTGCGTCACAGCAAGCGGGAAATCTCGAGATACCGGCACGGAAACTGTGATGTTATCCACTCCAGTAGTGCGCACATACGCCGATCTAATCCGCTGAGTAAAAATGACCTTCCTTTGACCACCTTCATAATTACCAGATCTCATAGAGTCTAAATCTCTTTACCTCCAGTGGAGTAATTATCAGCGTGACTCACTGAAAAGGCAATTGAGACAGTGGTTTATGGACTCCGGCCGTGAAACGTGAGGCAGAGCAGTAATGGGCCGCTTGTTTGTCCCCTCTCACCTCCCTTGTTAGAGAATAACGGCTGTATTTGGACCAGCGCAGTTCCGAAAAATACAGGGTGGGTCACATCGGACAATTTAATTAACTCCTGACGGTGTCCTCCGCGCCGACTGATTAGCGCTAATTTACAGCACCCCTAAGTGATGCCCAAGACGGCGCGGGTGCAGTTAGGGATGATTTGAGTGTGCCTCTGCGCGATTCGTTTCTCCGCTCTTATTTTCTTTACGCATTCTGATCTGAAAGGATAAGCCGGTGAGGACCGAGTCGCCCTTTCACGCTATCTTTCGCTAAAAAAAAAAAAAAAAAAAAAAAGCAAACAAACATACAATACGTATCTGGTATTGATCAGCATGCAGTGGATTCGGCGCATTCCTCTCGCTGTTTGTTGTTCTGCGTTTTTACAGTTTTTGATGTTTGAAAATTCTTTCAACATGAGACGATAATCTCTATTCTGTTTGGGCCGGCGCCTTTGTGCTGCGCCAGGCATACGCCGTTTGACGAGACTGAAAGGAAGTCGGAGTCCATTTGCGTCAGCGCGGTTTCTCTCGCTCCGCTGCCGCTCTTCATGTCGGCCTTGAACGAGCCTCCTGCGAGGACCGCATCTTCGGCACCTGTTCCTCCGGCCTTCGGCGCACCTGCATTCCCGCCGTCCGCCTGTATGGATTTCGCGCCGCTCTCTTTTGTGGATGTTCGATATACTTAACACCTGGCGACGGCAAACACGGGACCGTTTGCAAGAGCAGACGCCAAGAAAACGGGGAGTTAAACTGGAATCGGCCCTTGAGAGAAAAGTGCTATAATGGGGGTGGGGAGCGACTACCAAGATAGCACTGGTAATGAGAGAGCAGACTGTTTCCCCGTCCCCCCCCCCCCCCCACCCTCGCTCGCTCCTCAACCGCACAGGAAACAAAAATAGCATTTTGTCTGACGAATGAGCAATCTCTGCCCCGGCCTTTCGACCTCTGACAATCAGTCTCGCGTCGTCCTCCGGTGCTTCAGGAGCCCGGGCCGGGACAGGCCGAGATAACGGTTGATTTTGCTCGCGGGCGAGAAAGCCCCTACCGGAGGACAAAGGCGGATCGTTTTGGGATCGCAGTTCACTTGCGGGGGACCTACCCCGCCCCGAAGGAAACCCGACGTATCGGACCAGCTCCTCGTCGCGAACGTTAACTTCTTACCGGAGCGAAAGCGGGGCCGCGGGTCTTCTTCTCGGCGGGCACGATGACCAAGTGGCTCCGCCGGATACGAGGCACAACAAAGAGCCGGCGTGAGATATAATGAGCGCTATAGGATCCGCGCACCCTCTCTGCCCTCACTCCATCATACGCGAATCCTCCGCCCCGGTCCTCGGCCCCCATGTCCGCTGGAGGAAGGAGCACAAACAATTAGCTGAGACAAGCTGCTCGGATTATGTGCTCAAACAAAGCAATCAGACAGCTGTGGTTAAAAAGAATGAGCTTCTGGATGCCTGTTAGAGAGAAATGGAGGGTCAGTGGTCCTGACAATCTTAACAAGATGACAGAATTTATAAAGCACTGCTGTTAAAGAATATAGTTACCTGCAGTGTAGCCCTTATAATAAGGCCACATGGGGCTTCTTCCATATTCCCTCTGTATTTGTTTTCCTTTGCCTCATATTCTTTTGTTGTGTTTCTAGTTCTTCGGCGTAATGGTTGGCGCTGGAGGAAATTCTCCAATTGTCTTTGATCAGCGCATGGTTTCGATAATTTCTTGACAGACATCTCATTGAATCCCACCCCTCCCCATCCTCGCTTATTTTCTTTTTTTTTTGTTTTCTCCCCTCTCACTTTCTCATTCTATCTCTCTGTCTCTCTCCCCTCTCGCTCTTTTAATAGAGCCGAGCGAGCATTTTGTCACGGCGAAGTTGCGTGGTAAAAGAGACAGTGCTGTCAGGGGTTCGCCGCTCGCCGGAGAACTTGCCCCAACATTTCATCGGACTCACTTGCAGCTCACGCCGGGCGATATATAATTCATGGCGTGGGTGTGAGAGAGGTGTCAATGTGTCAGGCGGTGGAAGTATCGTAAGAGTGTACTGTTTACTGTCCGGCTTCTGCTGAAGTGTAGGATGATCTTCATCAAATGTTCATCTGTGCCTGTCCGGAAGTTATAGTGACCGTGCTAATCAAAGACTTGTCTGGCGTGATGTTTTATTCATCTTTTATGAGCCGGCCGTGCGTAAATTATTGAAGCGCATCGATTCTGTATGTATACAAGCTTGTCTGGGTCGCCGCACGCAACTGTTTGCCGCATTATCAAAAGAGCCGGACCTGCACGCATAATCTTTTTCTGAGCCGCCATCTATTATTCACCCCTTTGTGTTTGAAGTAAGTTTATCAGAAAATACTTCCACCAGATCCAGCTTGTATGTAATAAGATCATTAGACCGGCGAGCATTCATTCATTCATTATCTGCACTCGGGGCTGCCCTGGCGGAGGGTGAGGAGCGGGGTTCACCGCGGGACCAGTCGACCACAGGGTTGCACATGGAGACATGCAACCATTCACTCACTCATAGTCAAGATTTGGCAGGTCCTTCCTTCCAGCTGCTGCTATGCAGTGTGTGTGTGTGTTCGTTTGTGTATGTCTTTGTCAAAAAAAAAAAAAAAAAACCTCACTAACCCAAGCTTACTGTTCTGTATATTTTCTGTGCATCTTGTACTTGCAAGTGTTATTTGCAGTCCCTATGTCCTCTATTGTAAGTCGCTTTGGATAAAAGCGTCTGCCAAATGCAATGTAATGTAATGTAATGTAATGCTCGACTGTTTTCAACCCAGCTCTGACCCAATAGACTTCATTCATTCGTTCATTCATTCATGCAATCACTCGTGTCGCTGCTGCATGCAGCTGTTGTCCGATCCATTTTTTTGTTTGAATGTATTGTTTATGTTCTAAATTTTCCAATTCTTTGCATGCTTCTGCTTTTAACTTATAATATTTATAACTTAACTGGCTCCTTAAGTGTGCCACTTGAAATTCCGCCATTGTGTGACAATGAAAGGTGTATTTTATTGACACCGTACAACCATTCACTCACTCATTCACTCATCTGGATCGGGTTTTCAATTAAAAAATATCTGATTTACAACTCAGATATTATAGATCCTGATAACTTCATACTCTGTGGTTTGTACAAACCGTTCAAAAGTCATTGGATCTTAAATTTTGTTCTGGGAAAAAAAACATGCATCCCGTCTTGAAGTCCGGTCACATATTAGCACATAAATAAGATCCGCTCTCTCCGAGCCTGTACGGTCTTTTTCATCCACAAACCCGAGTGGTGTCCCGTCAGCTTCGAACTTCGCAGCTCACCCTTTAGTTTTGCGTTCAAAGTGGCGCAGTCAGAGACAGCAGCACAAACTCACATTAAGACTCTGAGACTGTGTGATCCACTTTGAATCCACCCTGCCCCCAAATCCGGAGCAGAGATGATAGTGAATGGTTTGCCCTTTGTTTTTCCACCGCAATGCAAGAGACGTTTTAATTTTATTTTATCTCTAAATAAATATAAGTCGTGATATTGATTTTTTTTTTTTCTAACTATGTTGTAATGAACTGAAACGAAACCCTTTCAATGCGATATTCATTTTGTAGCGTACCGTTATACTGCCACCCTAAGATATTGTGTTTTTCATCCATTCATTCATTCATAACCATTCACCCTCTCCTTCACATGTCAATCTGGGTGAATCTCCAATGAACGTCCTGCATGTTTTTGGACTGTGGGAGGAACCCGGAGAACCCTGAGGAACCCCATGTAGACACGGGGGAGAACATGGAGATGCCACACAAAATATGCTTACAGAAAGAAGCACTAACGGCTGCACCGCCCTGACATTAGATACAATTGCTATAATATTCATTGTGCATTAAAGTATAGATGGACATTGTGTCATGTTCTTAAGTATGTGCCGTCTGGTGTGAACTGCTCCTTTTTTCATCTTTTTACAAAATTGTGTTAAAATTTATAAGCATTCAAATGTACGACTGAGGTTCTAATGGCGTGCCATCATTGGACCCAATTAGTTAATGGATTTATTTCTGAAGTCTTCCACTCAAGATGAATGTCTTCTTTTTTTTTCCTGTGAGATTTTAAGCCATTAAACCAAATATTCTCACATTCTCCAAATGACAATGGAGACTTTTGGCCCCACAGAGAGCAATTATATCAGTCAAGCTTGATAGCTTTGTCCTAAATCTAGCTTCTATCTTCATGGAGGGGACTGTTTCGGGGTTCTGCGGGATTCACACTCACCACATACATCCCACACCTGGACACATGTCAGGTCATCTGTCCATCCGGCAATCCATCCGCAGTATTTGCGCGTTAAATCACAAGTTGCGTCAGTTTATCTCTCATGTAAGTGTTGTTTCCTCCACAGCTACCTCATCACTGAACTCCCAGCTCCAGCACCTACAGCAGCTCCAACAGATGCAGCATCATCACCACCACCAGCAGCAGCAGCAACAACAACAACAACAACAACAACAGCAACAGCAGCAGCAGCAACAGCAGCAACATCAGCAGCAGCAGCAGCATCACCACCATCACCAACAGACCCACGCCAAGAGCCAGCTCCCACCCCAGCATCACATGACCCCACCCAGCCAGCAGCAGTCCTCCGTCCCGTCCCCGGGTTCCACTTGCTCGTCCGCCTCCGGGCAGCCGCAGCACTCGCCGCCGCACCTGCCCAGCCAGTCGCCGGCCCACAGCCTCCCGTCGCCCGTCACCCCGCCCATGCCTTTGCCGGTAAGCGGAACGATAAACGTCACGCGCGGCTTCACCGTTCGGTTTCTTCAAAGTACTAAAAGAAGAAATCACACAGTGATCTGACACCCTACACGAGGATTTGCGTAACCCTCCGCAGGAGGTGAACATTATATCATGCAGTTTCATTGAACGTGCATTAAGCACTCATACAACATCTTTATTATTATTCTTTTAGGGTCAGATTATGTTCTATTGGAAAATTCATAAACTTATATCGATTTTAAAGAATCACCTTTTCCCTCGGATTTTATATTTCAGTGCTCACTATTATACATATTTAGTTATCTCCTTCAGTTAGCTACCTTTTAGCACGCTCGTGTCATTTCGCTATATCATGCATTTCATGCACAACTGCAGAGTAGAGATCTTATTTCTGACTGGATTTATTTCGCAAATGGGTTTTTGCATTAAAAGCAAGGAAAGACCTGCAGTCCGATAACATGACATGTTTGTTTGCTGATGAAATGCACTCGCACCGTACCGCCATCCTATTTCAACCGATTCGGGGACGTAAGGCGCAAAAGCCTCTCTTTCGACGACACACAGATGTTGTTTTGGAGTTCCTCCCGCATCTTCTCCTGCTCGACGCGGGCGTGTCCCCCGAGCGATGGGGGATAACGGTTGGCTCGCCCCCTTCCCCGCCACCTGACTCACTGAAGATGATGACAAAAATACAGCAATCACTTTTCAGCCATATCTCTGGTAAATAAAACAAGTAATCAGAGTTGCAATCAAAAAGTTGGGTTGCCTGTGTATTGAGTTCAGAAGTGATAGGCGCCGAAACACAGACATTAGTTACCGCCCAGACGTTATTTCCTAATAACCGGGGAGGAGATTAGATTTTATTTGCGCTCTCCCTCATGCCTTCCGATTGGGACTCCAAGCGCTCAATCCCCCTCTCCCCCCTTTGTCCACACTTGATCCGTATCAAGCGGGAGTGTTCGAACGGAATTCGCTGGCGCACACGGGATACTATCGGATTCGCGTCCGACCACCGCGCCCCAAAAACCGAACCGAACCCTCCGTCCTGAGCTCATCGGCCCTTCCCGACCTCCTTTTTCAGTCCTTTTGTCCATCCACCCGTCTGCCCTTCTGTCCGTCCGACTGTCACCCCGTGACGATAATAACCCATTTTATATCCCTGCGGTTTCATTTCTAGTGGAAACCGGCCAGGGTCGCCTTTCCGTCCCTGGTCACATTCATCAGCGTCAGGCCCTTATTGGGTTGTGGTGCAACCTTCTTTATGGCTAAGATGAGTTGAGCTATTTGTTTCCCCCCTCGCAGCCCTTTCCGGCCCTGTCACGGCCTGGTGAGGCTCGGCAGGAAAAACAGCCCCTGAATTTAATGGCCTCCTTGGGCCGGGCGCTACATTGACGAAATACGCTGTCCGGTTCGAGTGCAGCTCCAGGAGCCCCTGACCAACATTCTGATTCCAGATTTGATGAAATGAATTTAAGTCGGATTCATCCGCCATTCCGTTGCATGTTAATTATCTCTCTTGTTCTCTCAGACAAAAACGGAGACTATTTTCCGTCCTGCTCATCCGGTGGTCTAGATATAATGGTTTAGATTTTTTTTTTTTTTTTTCTAAAAGAAGCGGCGGGTCGGATTACGATGACTGAGGACGGACCTCCTTTAAAGGGTGGGGCAAAAGGTCTGCATCAGGTATCATTAAGATATTGCCTCATCAAATGGGATTATGAAACGTCTGCTCGGGTGTGCGGAGGAATGGCCGTAAAAGGTTTAGTTTCTCCGGGTCAGTGCCAGGGGGGTTGGTTGTCAGGGAGTGTGTTTGTGTGTGTGTGTGGGGGGGGGGGACTCGCCCAAGGACAGGCCACGGCCTCAGCACCCCCACCCAAGGTTGAAATAGGATTTAACAAGCAGCGCTGCCTCCCAATACCAGGGGGTGGCAGTGATTGGATTCTCCCCCAGATATTCCGAACACCTCCATGTTTAAGTCACCCAGTCCCACGGTGGCATGAAATGACCAAAGTGCAAATTAGTATTTAAATGCACTGTTACATTAAACTATGCGGCATGAAGTATAACATCCATGCAGATACACACTGATAATTGACGGCATGAGTACCAGCAGAGGTTTTTGTTTTTTTTTTGTAGTTTAGTGCAGAGGTCAGTAGGTTGTACCATAATGGTATATGGTGCAATAGCAGCATGATGGTTTTGTCAGTGCAAAGAAGCAGTCGTGCAAAAAAAAAAAAAAAAAGTGTTAATGTTTTGATATATTATCAGAGTCCGGTAGAGAGTGGGGGGGGGGGGGGGGGTCGTCATCCGAGGAGTGGGGAGGTTGGTGGGGGGTGAAGACAGAGAGAGTTCAGCATCTCAGCATCCTGACAGCCTGGTGTATGAAGCTGTTGGTGAGTCTCTCAGATCCACCTTTTGCACGTTCAACCGAGGCCAGAGGTTCACGGCGGCCGTCGCACAATCACTGTTACGCGGACGACGCTCTTCTTTTCTTGCTTTCCTTCCTCGGACGCGCTGAAATTCGTTGAAAACAGAGCCGATCACCCGCGGCGAGACACAAACACACATTATTATGGGAAATGTTGTAAAACCCCCCCTCCCGCGGGAGCCCCGTGATATTCCCTTCAAAAACTCACAACGGTGTGGGGGGTGGGGAGGGGGGACCCCGAGAGTTCATCGTGTCCCTTGTGTTCTGTGTTTTTAATTTGTAAGAGCGAGTTCATTAATTGGCTCATTAATATCCCTTTTACCAATACAAATCACAACAAAGCAGGCTGCGAACCCCCCCCCCCCCCCCCATCCCAAGAGTGCAAACTCAGCCCACCGCATCTAATTTGATTAATTAAACCGAAAACGTCACATTTCAACCCGCCACGACCCGCTCGCCATCCCGACACGCGGCGAGTCGGGCGCCTGCGGCTGCCTGAAATAGCCGGCACGGCGATGACAAATAGACAGGGGGAGATTATGAAATTTGCTTAAGTGTGTTAATGTGCTGATTGCGGGAGGCTGCTGGATTTTGCCAGGAGTTGATTGATTAGAGCTGCAGGTTTTCTCCACGCCCGGGGAGCTCAGGGATTTGACGGGGTAAAGGCGCTTGCCAAGTCTGTTACACCGGAATTGATCTTAATTAGATCTGAAAGACCTGCCACAGCAGAATGGTCGCGGCGATTAAAATGAAAAACAGGAGAAATTACTGATCAAATTAATCATAATGTCGGGCTACAGCTGTAGGTCTGGTGTAATTTGCCACTCCAGTGAGTTACATCAGCCCAGGCAGGGAGAGGGGAGGCGGCACATACTGATCCGTGGCTGCGGGAAGCTTAGGCTAGCCTATCAACTCGCTTATTCCGACTGGCGTGCGCGGACCCTCCCGACCCGGCTGCGCCACCCAGCGGAGCCCCGACGCCCCACCCCGTCCGCCTCTTTCCCGGATAGAAGCTACCTCCGCGCGCCATTTCCACCAAATCCCACCGCATTATGTTAACTCACGCCATCCCCTCCCTGTCGGCTTCCCTCCCGAGCCCCACGACGGGCCTGTCCGCTCTCCGTCTGCACGTGCGCGGGGGTTAATTACAGCCCGGGGGGGGGGCCCTGCCTCCTATCCCCGTTCTTCACAATTTACCACCAAAGCGTCCACGGACATCTCTCTTCTTCCCCGGCTGCACCCTGACATCACAAGACCGCGGGGCCTCTAGACGCACAAGTGCTGCAATTACCTGAACCTCTCCTCTGTCCTTTTCTCTGGCTGCCCCCCACCCACGCTCTTCTCCCTACCCTTTGGCGCCCTCGCTGTTCCCCGGCAATCAGCCTTCATTAGAAGCATCTGGTGGAAACCCATTGTCGCCAAGGTCGGCGGCTGCCGACCGCGACGGCCTTTCAGAGGCCCGGCCGTCCACACCCTCTTTGCCCACCTCCTCCGCTCCAGCCCATTTACGCCCGCCTTCCTCCTTAAGTCTCAGGCCCCTTCCTGCCGCCTTTGTCTCCAGCCGAGGTACCGGCAAACCCTCGTTCCACCTCTACCCGTGTTAAACCCCCCGCGTTATATTAACACGTGAACCAAATGAGCCTCGCCCGTCATCAATTTGATTCGATTTTCCACATTTTCCAGCGGCCGAACGGGCCAACCGTCACTCCGCGGGATATCAAATCAACATCGGTGCCGTGACGCTGAGGAAGAATTCGCTCATTCATGATCGCAGCTCCGCCGTGGCTTTCTGTCATCGGGGGTCAGAACTGGAGGAAACCTCCCTCTTTTTTTTTATGCATTCTCTTAGGAAAGAGAGGATTATTAAACCAGATATGGGAGTTTTGCAGCCCAATACGCGCACGCGGTTTAAATCTGACTAAATAACTCTTCGTATCAAAATAACAGCTGGAAAAAGAATGCAAGGCAAAATCGAAAGCTCCAGCTGAAGGACACAGAGCTTGTGCATTTTGGTCTTATTTTTTCTTGATAAGTAATAAGTGATGTAATATTCGTAGTATCGTCGTCGCTGCTATTCGAATTGTGAAAAGGTTGCTTTTGTTTTGCCGCACTTATTTTCCTGGAGCAATTAGATATTGGCCACCCAGAAAATGTCTGTTGTAGAAGTGTAGGGGGGTGAAGACCGTAGATTTCTGTCCTGCAAAAAATATATGAATATAAATAAGCGATTTGAGCACCCGCGACATCTGTGCCGGTTATCCAGGATAATACCTCTTTTAAAAAGTGGAGAATTCCCAACTTTTAAAATGTGTAAATTCGGTGTGGTCGAGGCCGGCGTCCTCTTATTAATGCACGGGAGATCCGGCTCTTAAGAAGGCAGAAAATTGCCTTACATAACATGCACTCCACAATTTAGAAATACAAATGTGCACTGTTGACTGAAGCAGAAAATAAGACTGTTGCCCATCAACAGCGCCACATTTCATATGAATAATTATAAAGCGGGCGAGCTAGATGAGGAAAACAACCTGACCATGACAGCTCTACTACTTTTATTTACTTCAAATGAGGGATTAGGGGGAGAGAAAATCTACACGACTTAAGGAGCAGCGACGGGCCCTGAATTTCTAAATAAGGAGCAACTTCAATTCTTATCTTATTTCACGAGGATCATTCGGGGGGCTGCAAAGCCTCTTTCGCTTTTAGAATTACATCTGCGCCGCGCCTTGCACTTTATGTCCGCCAGCTTCCGATATCTCCCGCACTCTGCGAATTCCGTGATTCTTCCCGACCCGGATCCGCGGGTCCCGTGGTCCGAAAGGCGCCGATACCCGCTCGGCCCCACGTGCACGCCGGGGGCGATGCCCGCAGCCGGAGCCCTCGGATTGAGCGTCACGCCGGAGCTCGGCTAACGGCGGATAAGGAATAGGGTTTCTTTAATTATGAGTCAGGGTTGTGACATTGAGTTCCCCCCGTCCTCCCGGAGCAGCCTCCCAGACACGGTGTAAGTGCTCCGCTCCGCTGAGGAGGCCAGTCCCCCCGCGGGGCGCGATTCCACCGCCTGTAATTTCTGATGCCCATTAGTGACCGCAAGCAGAGCACCGGGCTCACACAAGGAATACAACCGTGCTACGCTGCCGCGCCTCAAAAGGACCCTTTTAATGCAACGCCGTTGCATTATGCCCCCTCTCCTGGTCCGAGTCAAAAGTCCCATTTGTGCTCCCTGCAGAATATTATCCGGAATTCTTCTCCGGTCTTATCAGTCATGGCTAACGGCGGTTGGATCTGCCATGTTTCGCGTCGGCCGTTGTAAAGTCTGTACTCCCCTGCTCTGTCCTTTGTAAGGAAAATGTAGCCCCCCCCCACAC
The DNA here is from genome assembly GCF_037954325.1 of Fistularia commersonii. Classification (NCBI taxonomy): domain Eukaryota; kingdom Metazoa; phylum Chordata; class Actinopteri; order Syngnathiformes; family Fistulariidae; genus Fistularia; species Fistularia commersonii. The sequence goes on along the minus strand of NC_141291.1, from coordinate 8,901,098 downwards.
CGGCTGATTTTATCTGAGGAAATTTGCAATTGATGGCTTCGCAAATGGACTCGAAATGCAAGAGGAGTGCATTTTCTTTGGCCGAACCCCTGAAAGAGAAGGGGGGGGGGGGGGGGAGTCGGAAGTCAAAACTGGAGTAATCAATACAAATACGGCCGTAAATGTCATCAATTCATCTCTTCACTTATGCTGATTTAGCTTGTAGCTCGCTCCCAAGACTGGATGTTTTTTGGACAAAAAGAGAGCGAGAGAGGAAAGAGAAGAAAGTGGAGCCGAGAGGCACGGCGTAGGGAAAGGAGGGGTGGATTTATCGATCAAGGGTGACCACATCTTCGCCACAGAGCCCTTCTCCCATGATTAATCTTGGGGCTCGGAGTCGGCCAATGACACATGACAGGCCTCCCCCTCAAACTCCTCCATTTCTCTTCATTACCGGCCATATTTTTGGACACCGCGGCTGAGAGTAATCATTTACCTTTATTGTGTTTATAAAGCCGCGGCATCGGACCCCCCTATCCGCTCCCCCGAACCCCTCTCCTATATTGAATTGGGGACATCAAAAGATCACCGGCCATTGATTATTAGGATATTAAAGTCATTCGAATGCTGTATTTATATGTCAAACAACAGCCGAGTGAAGAGAGACGCCGTTTTCCCCCGGTTAACGAAAACTAATGTCCGTTGCGGTCGCATTTGGAAAAAAGAGTCCTGAAATAAACCCCCGAAAAAATGTTTATGTCGTATCGAGCAGCGGGGGTAATTGTTCGGTAAGGGTCGGGGTAAATACAGAGCGATAACAATATAATAGGGTCTTTACGGACGGATCTCGAGGCTCTTAATGATTTTTCATTTGCGAAAAGGCACCCGGGCATCAGATTCAAACCTGAGCGGCGGGAGATTTACTGCCGCGGCGCTCGCAGCCGCGCCGCCGTGATTTCCAGCACCTTAAAAAAAAGCGGGGCGACAGAAACGTGTCACACCGTGCACTGGGACGGTCAGCACTTTTTCAAGAGATACTTAATCAGCGAGCGGTTTCAAATTTAACACATCTGGAAACACTGTACATCATTTTCCGGGAAAAAGGGAAGGTAGCGCGACTTGGGTTTTTTTGCTCGCGGCGTCCCCTTAAACGGAGGAAATGCACGCCGCCGGCATGATTGATGACGGGGAACCAGCTCCGCCACTGACAATTATCAACAAATGGGCTCCGGCGGATTTTATGTGACGATCAAATCCGCTGTTAATTCCACATGAAGGTAATGAGCAGGGAGATTGACGGCCACTGTCCCACACTCCATCATCCCTTTATCGTTGGTTTAAACGTTTTTGCCACTCTTTTCCGTCTTCATTTGCATTGCGCCTCATTAGATACGGCCATTTCTGAGCCGGTCCGCCGTGTCCATTTCCTGGCGTTAATGCATTTTATTTGATCAGCCAAACCTTCCCGGTTAACTAGCAGTCATTCTGGCATCTCGTATGACATCACTCCATTAGCACCCTCACCCGCACACACACATAACGCCATACCTCCCCTGCTTTTTAGCAGCAGCTACGTCCGACCGCCACCGGCGTCAGTGTATTCGGCCCCCCGGTCGTCTTTTACTTCTTAATATTTGGCTCGGAGACCGGTGCGTTTTCCAAGCGCGACTTTTACTCTCAGCAGAGCGGCGGTGAGCGGCAGACGGCGTTCAGAGGGCTCAGAGTGCCGAGCCGCAGGACGAGGCCCCCCGACAGCCAAGGGACCCGAGGTGTTTTGAAGGGCCTAATGGCATTTTGATGTTTAAGCACAGAGGGTGTGAGGAGGAGGAGGAAGAGGAGGAGAGTCAGCAGAGGACTGTCACTGTAAAACCAGCAGAGTCCTGACGGAGAGGGAATGTGTTTTCTCGTGTCACAGCTGATTACGTTCACTCGGGAGCTGGAAGAGGAGCGGGGATGAACACCAGATACCTCCACCGCGAAGAGCATTCATCTCAAAATAATAATAATATTGACTAAAAAATTTAAAATAATTGTGATATCGACTAATCGGCTGTTTATGTAGCCCGCATGATATTCCCATTTTAATCCATAATAACAGCATGTGCTGTTAATGAGCCAAACAGCTCTTCGATGCATGTTTCGATATATTAGATAAATGTTTGACCGCGCTGTTTGAATCATAGATGAGCGGAAAATAAGTTTTACACGCCACTGAAGCCTGAGTGCCACCTCCCGCCATCCATCTTTACGCCTCTTTGTTCTGTGCAGGACAGGAAAAAGAAAAAAAAAGGGAAAAAAAAAGCAATTAAGTTTTAAATGGTCACATGAAAAGAGCAAAACAAAGAATAAACTCCGGTTAGTTTGTGTCAGACAATTTTGCCTTCCAGGGCGGCTCTTTTCCGCTCCCCTCTCCACGGTTTCCGGGGAAGCTATTTTTCCCCTCTATTCCTGAGATTACACGGGTTGCTGCACCAGGTGACCCTCATGGTCAAATAGGCAACGGAGAGCCTGGCCCCCTCCCTGAGCTCCCCTCCCCGCCATGACACACGGAGAGGGAGCAAAAAAAAAAATGTATTTTTAACTATTTAACATTTCGTTTCCTCCAAGAGACTCGTATTATTGATTGCTTCGCAGCCCCTCTATACCAAAGCGTGCCGTGATGACGCTACTGCACAATACAACAGGAAGCCGTAATAACAAAAAATAAATATCGGCTCTTATGGCTCTAAATGTGACTTTAATATATGAGGACCCGTGTGGCCTTCACCGTTCAAATCCCCCGATGTCCTTTTCCAGCGGCGGATGAAAAGAGCGGAGCGCGGTTACGGTTAACATGCAGGCTCTGCAGAGCTGGAAGATCACTGTTTATCTCCTCCAAAACATGCAATCAGTACAAATGCTAGCCCGCCTCTGTCATTTTGCGCCTCCCGCCGTGGTGTTGAGAGGAGTCACCGTGGCGGAAAATCACCTGTTTAGGTGTTGAACACAGCCTCGCCTCTTTCGTATTCCCGGCTCTCCTTCCGACTGCTATCCGTATTATCCGCCGCCCGGAGATGCAGGGGTGAAACCCAGATTTACCCGCAAGAGCATAGTGTCCAAAAAGGGGCTATCGTCGAATGGAACTGAATGGTGATATTTCAAATGAGTCCGAAAGGAAAACGTCCTCGGACAATCTATCGGTCGAGCCGTAACGCTCAACGCGGCGGCTCTCCCGGGCGAGCTATCGTTTTATCATTATATATTATTATTATTATTACACAATCAGATATTCTTCAACCTCCTAGACAGCTTGGTAAGAGCCAGATGGGAGATAGTTAGCTGAATATCACTGTCTGGCAATCCTTTTAATTCATTCATCCATTCATTTAACATCTGGACGGCTTATCCTGCTAGCAGGGTCGCTATTAGGTTCACCCTGGACCAATCACAGGGCCACATACAGAGACACACAATCCGTCACCCTTTCATTCATATATCATATAAAAACATAAAACTATTAACTTACTCATTCACGCCTCATACAGAGAAACACAATCTTTCACTCGGAACTGAAGACGCCTCTCGGATGAGGTGAAGCATTTTCAAGTGAGGAAAATAACGTCCTGTTGCTATGACAAGAAGATTTGGACAAGAGATCGTCATTCACGATTTTGTTCTAAGTCATATAGAGAAATATATTTGTTATTCACGTCATATAGAGACAAACAACCGTTCACCCTTTTATTAACACATAACATATCGTATAAACACAAACAACTATTCACTCACTCATTCACAAGTCATATGGACGCACAAAAATTCACCCTCTCATTGCACATTCACGTGCACCCATTCACTGTCATTCACACTTAATATAGACGTAAAGCCGTTCACACATTTGGATAATTTGAGTCTCCAATAAACCTCCTGCATGTGTTTGGACTGTGTGAGGAACATGGAGGAACGTCACGCAGACATGGAGAGAACATGGTGACTTCACCCAGAAAGAGACCTTCTTGTCTTTACAGCCCTCAATATGCAATTTTTTGTGAATTAAGTCTTTTTGACATTGATTCTGGATTACTTAAAAAAATGTGTCATTTCTTTACTTGCACATTTGAAAATTTAATCACTGTAATTGCAATTTCACCATTGTGGTTTCATTTAGAAGCCACCTTAACATCCAGCAGTGGTGATGGATAGGCACTGCATTCTTTTGTTTTGTGATAATAAATTTAAAAGGCTATTTGTTTCAATCCAGTTGTTAATCGGCTGAAATTTGACCCAAACTGATGCTGAATTATCACTCAGCATTTGAATCCTTCCCTTGTTGTACACGAGATAGCAGTTAAATGAATTCGAGGGGAAAGAATTTGCGGCTTTGCAGAAGCTACATCAGATATTTCCAAATCTTTATTTTCCTTTTCTTTTTATGATATAACGATAAATCATGATCAGATTTTTTTTTTTTTTTTACTGTCAAGTGTGAGATGTTGAGAATTGCAAAGGACGGCCGTCGGACACACAAAAGACGATCCCGCGATTATCGGAGGAAAAAAAAAAAAACAGATGACTTTCAGACGAAGGGAAGCAATATCAATCACGGCCAATTTGAGGCCACCAACATGAAATATGATTTCATAAGACAAATGCGGTGTCATTCTTAATGTGCTTAACCTTTACTGTCAATGAAAAAGTATTGATCGCCGCATGGTATTTTTTCATCATTTGATTTCAGAAAGTGTAATAATATATGGTGGCGGGGTACGATAAAAGCCGAACGGCGACTCAATCATCTCGGACGAACAAAAGAGCGCGACAGTTCCCGACAGAGTGCGCCAAAGTTTCGTCCGTCGTCTCAAGAGCGGATAGCGTTGCGCGCCGTGTTTTACATAAACCCAGTGACATATGAAAACACTGGCTGGATATTTTGTTTCATGTCTTACAAAAACTCTTCATTTAATTTCAGTAGTCCTGTTTGAATATTGCCAACAATATCAGCGGCAGAGAGCAGGCAGCCTGCTTCGAAGCAATGTTTCTATTATTTCTCTATTCTGGTGAGTAATTGGGAGGTCTCCTATCTTTTCTTGGTCTTTGATCTACTTACTCAACCTAATAAGACTTTGCTCTGCTACACTACAACCAAATCAGCAGTGCATTTTCAGCCCCCTAATAAGTGGTTAGCTTGATTTATATGGGTAATCTCAGCAATGTGACGGGGCTCTACAACCTCCCTGATGCAAGGAGCCTCCTTTCACAACCACAGGCCAGACCGGATGAGTCCATTACAGCGGGGGTAAAGACGGTCATTTTAACCCCCCCCACACACACACACACACGCGCGATCTCCGAAAGTGTGCAAGTCTGGTGTGACACACTGGATTGAGGTAGTTGACGATACAGTGATGCATGGCCACGTTTGCCTTGTTCTATTGTGAGATTGGAATGCTATGGGGTCATTGCTGCTGGGAGAAAGACTTGGTCTGGCCCATGGGGAGCCCCGGGGGCCAAAGGAAGCACTTAGAGTGGTAAAATGGACACTTATTCACAGCGTTCTGTTCTCGCTGCTTCTCGCTACCCTTCAACCTCCCACTGGGTTCAGAAGCACAGACCTCTGGGAACTGTATGATGGACTACACGGTCCTCACTCCTGGACTACACCGACTATACCGCAGTTAACCCATTCCAACCTTGGCGACAAAATTAAGGAGCGAGCCTCCTTTTGTCCACACACAGGCTCGCGCTCCGCAACGTTGATTTCAAACCACGCGTTGTTTTACAACTGATTTCTACTCCTCCCCCTCGCAGCTGAATCCTCTGGCTAGCCAGGCAGCGGTGGCGGCGGCCGCCGCCATGGGCTCCATCGCCGGGTCTCAGGTTTTCGGCAACACCCTGTCAAACCTGCAAGGAGCCACCGGACAGCTGGTCACCAACGCACAAGGACAGGTGAGTCCTGCACAGCGGGGACTATTTTCACTCCAAAAACCAAGAGAAAAGCGTTTCCTCCGTGACCAGTCCGCTCGTACCCTCACCGTTAATCATGTGGGTAGGTATAATTCAAACATGTTTGTGCAGGTATTTCCTTATAAATACACAGTCGTGGGTCTGAGTTATCCAAAAAGCCGTTTGTCTACAGTCTACAGCCACCCGACCGTATATTAGGCTTTTTGGGAATAAACAGAGCCTTTCTATCTTTGATCTGCGTTTGCCTGTCGCAGCAAAATGCTGACCTTGTCATATTTCTAGGGTGGCTGCAGAATTGTTCCATCAGTAGCCAGAGGCTTGAATGATGATGCTTGTCATTGCCGGGTTCCATCTAATGAATCATCTCATTGCAGGTGCACACATTACATATTAAAGGTGCAAAGTGTGGACAACGCGCCCTGTAATGTCACGCAGGGGGGGGGGGGTTGTTTACCTTAAACCTAGACCCTTGCGCAGGACTTCCTTCCAATAATTTAACCAAAAAAAAAACGCTACGACGATGGCCAATCGATTCGTCGCCGCGCTCTAATACGAAAATGGCTATTCTTAACACGCCTTCCCCAACTTTCAGGTGAAGTCCCTGCACCGGCAGGGTGGCCCGCCCTCGCAGTTAGTGTTAAGCGTTGTCTGCATGTGACCGCTTGATGCTAAACGTCACTAATGAGACAGTATGGACTTCCCTGGCTCACAAGGTGCCTGGAGCACTGAGGACAGATCACTGTAGATACTGACTTGATGGGATGCACTGTGCTTTTGTAGTGTCTTGGCGCCTGACACTCCCTGACATAATCAGGTCACAGAGACGGTCAAAGCCCTGGGCTACAGCCTTTGCTCCCCACCTCATTATTCCACAGCATTATTCAGACGGAGGCCTCTGAAACATGCACTTCCCTATCAGAAGGTTTGACCCACTCCTCCTCCTCCGCCTCCACCCAACAATGAAGAGGTTTTCCAGATTCCTGCTTTTAAAAAAAAGGCTTGAGGTTCAACAAACATGATTTCATGGGCGTGTAAAAAGGAGTATAATGGTGGGGTGGAATCGCTAAAATAAAAAATTTACAAAAAAAATCAAAGGATTGTATTTACTTGAGAGAAGTTGGCTGACGTTCAGGCTGAAGCGATTGTCATCTCCATCCTGATGCCGCTCTCACAGTAACCGAGTTTGGCCGGGACTTTTCCCAGAAAACACCGTTTCTGCAGAGGTGGGAAGGAGATAATTGTATTTACTGGCATCATTATAATCCAGTAGATGTTTAGTGAACTTTTTTTTGGGGGGGAGTCGTTTTTAAAATCTGCGTTTCGGTTTATTGCGCTGAAGTGACTGAAAATCGTCTGTATCCATTACTGATTGAAAAAGAATAAAAAATGGCAGCCTTCTCGCTCCTGAGCCGAGCTGTCGCCGCGGCTGTTTGGCACCGCTCCCCTAAACCTGTCCTTAATGGGGTGACGGAGGAACATGTAGAACCAGGGATGCAACTCTTGTGTGAGACATATTCTAATAGGGGAGCTGAGCTTCCCACAACTGCACACCAGAGAGCAGCCATTAAATTGCTGCACTGCCATGAACCCCTGCTGAGACAGGCAGCGGCGCAATTGCAAATGCAAATAAAATTAAAAGCAATTTAAAGTTAGCAATTCCGCCTCACAGCAAGAAGGTCTGTGGTTCAATTCTGACAGGGGGGGGGGGTTTCTTTGAGGGGTCTCCATGTTCTCCCCATGTCTGCTTGGGGTTCCTCCTTCCTCCCACAGTCCAAACATGTGCAGAAGGTTCATTGGAGACCCTAAATTGGTCAGACGTGAGAATGAAAGGGTGAATGGTTATATATCTGTATGATGGGTGAATGGTCTCTAGAGGACACGTGAATGAATGAGTGAATAGTTGCATGACTATATGATGAATGAATGAGAGTAAATAGTTCTATGTCTGTATATGGGGTGTGAATGATTGTATGTCTATGTGATGAGTGAATGTGTGAATGGTTTTGTGTCTCTATATGACGTTTGATTGAAAGAGTGAATGGTTGTAGGTCTCTAGAGCAGTGGTCCCCAACCTTTTTATCACAGTCAACTCTTGACAATTGTACCCCAGACACGTAGATTGTTTTTATTGCGACTACAATAATAAACGTGAATCCACTGTGTGGATCTACCTTTTCCCCTTCGGAAAGAAACGTTCTGTCCGACGTCTGTTTTTTTTACTCATTTTGCTAGCTTGTGGGCTACATTTTTGGCGCTCAAAATAAAAAAAAATTCAAAATAAAGATTGTTCAGACTCAGGTAATAAATCCAACAGAAATAATTGATTATTTCTTGTGCGTCCTGGCACCAGTTGATCCCGGGGGCGGGGGACCACTGCTCTAGAGGACGTGTAAATGAAAGAGTGATTGATTTTATGTCTCAATATGCCATGTAAATGAGAGGATGAATGGTTGTACGTTTCTATATGAATGAATGAATGAATGAATGAATAGTTGTATGTCTCTATATGTGGCCCTATGATCGGCCGTTGACCTGTCCAGGGTAAAACCAACCTGTCTCCCTATGACAGCTGGGACAGGCTTTAGTGCCCCCGTGAGTGCTGGATAAGCAGTTTAGATAATGAATGAATGAATAACTGAATGTGTTGCTGCATTTAATTGACCGTCACGGCTGCACATGCATGAAAAACCCACGTCTGCCCACAAAGACAGAACCGGCAGGTTTTTATAAGAAGGTTGTTAACGCATAGATGAGTGAAGTTAACATCTAGATAGGTGCGTGATTTGAAGGTGCGTGGGTGTCTCGATGAAAACAACATATGGATCCATCAGAGGTGAGAGAGAATATCCACTGTTTACAGTCACAGCACAACCTCGTGACCTGAAGGGATGCAGACTGTAACATCCAAAAGCCTGACTGTTTGTCCGTTTTGAAAAGCATAGAACGTTCTACAGGACCCAGAATGAAAATAACAACCTGAAGAATTGTTATGCTGTCTTAGTAACAGGTGACGTCGAATAAAACCACCCCTATTTGCAGGCTAATTTTACGAAGTTCATGCATCACCATGGTCGCGTGTTTCTGTATGACACGTGAATGAGAGGGTGAATGGTTGTATGAATCTTTATTATGTGTGAGTGAGTAAGTGAGTAGTTGTATGTCGACAGAGTATAACTCACATATCCGATAAAGAGCGAATGAATGAATAACCACATTACTATTACTGTAGTCAATGGGTCATAACAAACACCACCTCAGAATTGGGTTCAATGTAAACATATGGCAACAATGTTGGCCGTCAGCGTGCAGCTCTGTTTGAAAGTCACCTCCCCGCTGTGCATCCTGGTATCAGGAGAGCTCCAAGGACTCTCCCCGAGCAGGAAGGAATCAAGGGTGTGGGAAAAAAAAGCCAAAACACCATCAGGTCACTTTCAGTCTTTGGAAGCACTGTATGTTTGTTATCCTCACGTATCCGATAGGAAACCTCACCGCCACTGCTGTTTAATGGTGGATCCACATTTGAAACACGTTTTAAGATCCGCCTCACATACTGTCCCATCGTTCCTGTTGGTGACGAATTCCTCTTTACATAACCCCCCCCCCAACATGAAGCCCACCTTACCGGCGACACAGAGGAATCGCACAAAGCAAAGTAAGTTAACCTGAAAGGTGTGCAAAGCAAACCCACAAAAGATTCACGCCCGGTGAATTGATGGGAGCTCGTAGCCTTTGGATCGGGAGCAACCGCAGTGTTAACCGCTATTGACCTTGCAATTGTAAATCCACTCCAGGGCTGTAAGCTATTGATTATTTTGCATCATCAATTAAATCTGTCATAGCTCTGCAAATTTCCTGACAGCATGTGGGTTTGTTTTTTTTTTTGCCTTCCTTTTCTCTGACTGACACATGAAAAATGGCCCAAATCTAAAATTTTGTACACAAACAGCAGCGCTGCGGCTTCAAACCCGCAACTGTACATTTTTTTTAATCAGTGGCTTTTCAGGAATGCTTTATCTGGATTGTCCATGAAGCGTTTACAGCTTCGCAGACTCCCCTGCTCTGAGTTTCAATTCAAGGGAAAACTGCCGAATATATTGGCTGGCTACCATGGCTAAAGACACAGATTGCCCCGGCCGGGGAGAGACATTGACATTACCGTGGAAACAAAGCCACCGTCATCCTAATGTGTGTGACACAGAGGGGGCGGCCGATGCGTGGGGTCGAGTGGAGGGAAGCAAACCAAGTAACATCTAGTAGGGAAAGAGAAAAGAGGTTTGAGGTCTTTATTTTTCAAGTGCACAGTCCAAAAGCCATAAGACGGCCATATGACGTGCGTCCGCGCCGTTCAGATTAGCTTTGCGGCGAAATGCGTCAACCTTTTCCCGAAAACCATCTGAGAAAGTAGTCGTTTTAAAGATGCTCAAGTTCTCAGATTGATTTAATGACATTTTTAAGGACACGTTTTGCGGATCTCATTCCTGAAAGTAGTGACGCATATTAATACGCCGATATTTTTACCTCGGCATGACTGTGCCGAATAAATGATATTGGTCTGTTTGTTTACAAAAGCTGTTCTCCTGCCCATCTGCTCACCCTCAGACAGTTAACTAAGGACTTGACCCTATCAGCCTGCGAGGGGCTTTACGAGACCGCCATGAAACATTCATCCCAGATAGTCAGACGGCGAAGCGTTGCATCACGGAACAAGGAGGGGAGCTAAGCTGTCAGCTGCCTGCTCTTTTATTATGCTTATAGTACAACCACTTAGTCCAATGACGATGAATAATTGAGCGGAACAAGTTCCCTGCCACCGTGGCATGCAAAGCGGGATCAGTAGGACTCGGGAGACACGGGCGTCAGGCGGGGCAATAAAATATGCTAAGTGGCAGGAGAACATTACGGGGAATTTGTAAAGCCGGCGTGGAGAGAGAGATAAATTATCTCCCCCCTAATGCGAAGCAACGTAAGCAAATGAGCCGTGGCAGGGATGAATTACAGATTGTCGGCCCACCTTTCTCTCACTGATCCCTCCCTATTATGTCAAACAGACAGGAGGAGGAGGAGGAGGACGCGGGGGGCGAACGGCGCTGCGAAACACATGAACGCTGCCGGCGAGAGAGGCTGAGAAGCCAGGGAAGGGTCTTTGTTCATACCTTGTGCAAGTGGCTCATGATTTAATAGCACTTGAAAGTCTACATTCTTATCCTGGTGACTTCATTAAATCAGCTTTGCATAATTGCTCGGTATGTGAAGCACAGACAGCGCGCTGTCATTGGACCGGGATATGGACGAGACGGCGCTGAAGGCACGTACGGGTAGACAGGTCAGGTGCAGAAAATTCATTCATTCATTCATTTATTATCAATACAGCTAATCCTGTGATCATTGTCGCAGGGAAAGCTGGAGCCGATCCCAGCTGTCAACCATTCGTTCATACGTTATATGGACCCTCAACCATTAATCCATTATTCATATGTAATATAAAGACATACAAACATCCACTTGTTCATTCACATTACATATAAATGCATTAAAATCATTAACTTTCTCATTCACACGCTGTCGGGCCTCCAGTGAGCTGCATGTTTTTGGACTGCTGGAACGAACCCAGGGACCAGGAAGCGCTGACCACCAGGCCACGTGCACATGAAAATATCAGCCACGATCCAGATGAAGCATAAAGCAAATCTGGGCTTTGACATTTTCTTTTAGTAACAGGCTGTAATCCACCTCTCAAACGCGGGGTGCGTGCACGGTCAGAGGGAAATCATGAAATTCACTTCACTCTGTTCTCATCTATGGAAATAATATAGAATAAAGTGAAAACTCGAAAAATCTTCACAAGGTTGATTGTATCGCATTTAACGGCGGAGGAACATCTCAAGTGCTTTGAATTTTACGTTCCGGCTCCGACGACACGTCTAAATCTCGTTAAGCGCAACCATTTTTTTTTTTTTTTCCCAGAGTCTAAATTAGCGAATACCGGGACGCCTCGTCCGCTTTTTCAAGGTACTCTCCGGTTTAATGAGGCTTGTTGGTGGGGGGTCCCGCTGTCACGACGGCTCATGAGCCGCCCTGAACCGGCTCCCAGATGACATTAACCTTCATCATGGTGAAGAGGCGCTAAGTCCCCCCCCAAAAGCTGCACTCTTGGCCACACTCTGGCAGCTCCTAGAGCTAAAACGCTGCAGTGACACTCTGCCACCCCCTTTGATCTGCCCTTCCTGATAACAGCCACCGAGGAGGAGAGAGCCGCGGATGGAGGGGGTGGAGAAGGGGTGAAGTACCCCTGGGACCCGGAGAGGCGAATTAGAAACACAGGGTCCTGTCTCACTCTCTGATGCTCCCGCTCCCTGCCTCTTATTGTTTCTTTCTGCCCTTGTGTGTGTGTGTGTGTGTGACGTCTCTCTGCAGCCACGATACTCTTCAGTCCTCAGCAAGAGGCAGAGACAAAGACACTTAAGCACAAACACACAGTCCTACATGCACGCATTCACCCCGGTCTTGGCCCGCTGATGGATAACACAGTCAGTGGTGTGCACCATCACACACACACACACACACATACACACATACACACAGGTATCCGGTCTTGACCTTTGCAGTGCGCTCGCAGCAGTCTGTTGCGGCTTCACAAGCCTGTAAAAGTACCTCAGCGACAGACCGTCGGCGGATGTGCATGTGCTTGCGCATGTTTCCCTTTCAGAATCTCGTGTGAAGTGAAGAGAGGGTTTGATTAGTCTCATAACGCTGTGAAATGACCGCTCCCGCTTTGTTCGCGGCCGCATCCGAAAACCCCAAAGAGACTCAGCAGCAGAGATTATTAAGACTGATACCACCAGTGGCGTTTACCCTCTCAGCTCCTTTTTCTTTTTCGAACCGCCAAGCTGATTTCATCTCCTCTCTACCCCCTTTGTAGATAATTGGAACAATCCCACTGATGCCCAACTCTGCAGGGCCCTCCAACCAATCAGGGGGTGGCAACCCGGCGCTGCAGGTACAGCCAATTACACCTCAGCTTCTGACCAACGCTCAAGGCCAGATCATCGCCACAGTGATCGGCAATCAGATTCTGCCTGTCATCAACACCCAGGGAATCACGCTGTCACCAATCAAGCCTGGACAGCAGGTAACACCCACAAACACACACATATGAAAGGAAGATGTCTCATAGAGCGACGCGCCGGCGGGCTGCGGCGATCGAGAGATGACGCTAAACGTGTTGAATGAGCAACACCTAGTGGATCGAGCCCGGAGCCCCGCTCTGCCGCCGCACTGATGTTTTCTGCGCTAAACACATCGAGCTGTACAAGATTCAACTTATATTTGGCTGATTTGCATCCGTCCACCAGGGGACATTGCAGTTTTGCACGGAGTGTGTGTGTGTATATTACAGATTCTGTCCCCAGAAAACTCCTCCAAACAACACTTTTTATCAGCCTGCTTAAAACTCGCGCTCTCGTTTTTTCCTCAATCACACTCGGCGGCTTCTCGATTTGTCCCCTCTGACCCAAACTTGAAATATTTTTCTGTTTTGTTGTCACGTGCGGAGCAGGCGTGCTCTCTCATTCCACCCGTGATCCTCATGCGTTCACAGGGGGGGGGGGGGGGGGGGGGCGAAGAAACAAACGAACAAAAAGACGATATCGACTTATAACGACGGCGTCTTTGCAGAATTACAGAGTAAAAGTTCCATACGGAGCGGATTAGCTCCCGACGGACGGACAGCTAATTGCGGCCCTGCAGAAAAACGCCTCATCACACTCTTGAATGAACTATTGCATTTGTAAATATTGTTTATGATTTTGTTTCCACTTCAAAGCCCGCATGTACACATTGTTCCGTCGGCATAATTTACGGTTGTCAGAGTCTGCAGTCTAGAATATTTCCAGTGAAGCTAGATAATTCTCCGGGCCTGTCAACAGTCCTGACAGTGTGTTGACACCCCCCCGCCATCCAAACAAACACATGCCACAGAGGAAAATAATTAATAGCAAAGGAAAAGAGGGGAAGCTGGTCTAGCTTATGGCAGAGACAGCTCTCCGCTTTAAAAGTGGAGACGTACCATCTTGATCTTGTAAAAGCAACTCAAATGTGCATAAAACATGAAAATACATTGTTTTTTGCCATCAGAGCGCCCAGAGCCCGCGCATCATGAATTATGTTTGATACGGGGTGCTGCTGTGTTCACGTTTTTTTTTTTTGTTTTTTTTTGTTTTTTTTTTCAAAAAAATCAGACCGCAGTTATTAGCCGTCTCGATGGCGCGGTGACGGTTGGGAAAAGCTCTAATTGCCAAGAGCTGTTACGGATGATGGATTTTTTTTTTTTTTTTTTTCGGTTTGTTTGTTTTGTTTTTCTCTGTGCCGATTATGCCACGATTACGGAGTGGACAACCCGAGCTGAACCAGCAAACATGTCCCTCATCTCGAGGGGTAAACCGAACGCTATCGACGCCATATTCCGCCCCCGTCGGGCTGAACAGTCGAGCCGGCAGTTTACATTTTGCTAATGACCAGGAAGACAGTAATCCCATTACACTCTGCTGATTGTTCATCTAACGGCTGTCGATTGGTTTATTATCATCACACAATCACCGTAATGACATGATTACAGCAGATGATGCTAATATTGAGGATGCTTTTCTGTGTCTGTGTGTGTGTGTGTGTGTGTGTGTGTGTGTTTGTGCGTCGTGTCCAGCTGCCTCAGGCTCAGCAGGGTCAGACAGGCCCGGCATCCTCCCAACCCAACCTGCTCCACATGCCCCACAGACAGAGTCCTCTCCACCAGGCCTCCTCCTCCTCCTCCACCTCCTCCTCTTCCTCGGCTCTCAGCGTGGGGCAGCTGGTGAGCAGTAAGTGTCAAAGGCATATCACAAAAACACAACGCGCTCTCTAATATCCTACTGTGTCTTTAATATATAAAAAAATATTAAAGCTAGCATCTCTATTGCTATATACCACTGATCATCACAATCCCGACCGCTCAGCGGGTGCGATTCCCTCAGTTTGGACAGCCCTCGACAGATACGCCCTCCGAGACGCTTTTCCTTTATATCGCTCCTCTGCTTTCGTTTTACCGTCAGAAGTTTCGTCCGCTTTTTATAATTAATGGAAATTTCGGTTTCAGACGGCATGAGATTTGGCGACGGATGCCATCGCACACCTACCGCAGACTCCATTCTCCAGAGTTTCACGTAAAAGGCAAATACGACAGCGCAGAAATAACAGCTCACCGGCTTGTTGCGGGCATTGCGTTTCGCTGGTTTAGCCTCAGCCGTCGGAAAACGTCCGACGTAAGTCCGCACAGGAGTCCTCGCGGCTCATTTTTGCAGGAAATCGAACAAATGCTTCGCGCTGAGTAGGAGCCGCGTCATCTTCTCGCTACCACTCAACTGCAGACATACATGCATTCCCGAAGCAGGGTCCCGTGACCGAACCGGGGACGTCTGCAGGGGGGGAGAAGATGAAATGTCATTGCGTCCAGTAAGCACGAATAGAACGGCAGAAACAGATTGAAAGCGCACAGAAAGAAAGAAAGAAAGAAAGAAAGAAAGCGCAGTTTTACCGAAGGGAGGACATCAGTCACAGGTGGGGGAAAGGTCACCTCGTCCGAAGAATGTGACGTCATGAAATCTTGTTTTATAAGACCTCCGGAGATGTGCAAAGTCTTGCAAATAACTTACATAGAGTTGCTATAAAATATCTCCTAAATCTAAGTGGAAGAAAAGCATAGCAGGTATTTGATTTATGGAAATGGGGTCAACCTGAATGAACGCAGGTCACGAAACTCATTGCAAATGAACCGTTTTGGGGCATTTGCTATTAATATTGATAGCGGCCTCCTTTTCGCTCGCCGCTGAGCGGGTCGAAGAGCTTTGCTCAAGGGCACGTGCACCGAGCGCGCATCTGGCACCTCTAACAAATACCTACAGTTTGACTGCAAATATGCCCGCCGAGCCCCGGAGGTCAACCACCTCCACCGGACCCTGCTTTGTTAAGCAGAAAGTAAAATAAATGAAAAAAAAAAACAAAACACCCACACAAGAATGACCTGACTTTGACTCCGCTCTTCACCACAAAGTCAAATCCGAGCGCTGCGGAAAGATCGGGAAACCGTCACGGCTCTGTCGTCGGGGGCGTCTGTAACCGACGGCAACGGAACTTGAGTTTTTGGAATCTCGTAGAGGAATTAACATCTAAATCTCAAACACGCAGACACATAAAATACATGTTATTATGTATTTCTAAGCTAGATGAACCCGTGTGTTGTGGGGAGGGTGTGAGATGGAGCCTCTCCACTGTGGATCCTCGTGTCCACGGAGTGAACACACTCCGCTGGGAGTGATTTAGCGTTGCTCATCAACTTGGAGATGATGGGACCCGAAGCTATGAGTGCAATTCCCTCCCATTTAGTCAGTTCGGGCTGTACGGCTCCCCGTCTCCCGAGCGTTTGCGCGTCTGGAGCACGCCACATACGCTACACGTCACTCGCCAGGCGTAACAAGATGGCAGCCCCATAGATTTTTGCTTAAATACGCTTGGAGGATTCCTTTAATAATTCATTGATAATGACCAGCATGAATAATTCAGGGGCACAAACTTTGCTTTGGTAAGCAGGATGCCAGGGTGCCTGACATTGATGTACAATGTGAAATCATTTTTTATTAGCAAGGAAATACTTCAAAATGATTCACACAAGTATTTTTTTTTTTTTTCCCCCCCTGACGTGCTCAAATGCAGAAAAATTCAGATGCAGCGTTTCCGGTAAACGCTCGTGTTTTGCGTCTGACTAAAACCGCGCACACTCCTGTGTGTGTGTGTGTGTGTGTGTGTTTTGCAACGTCGATGCCGGTATGAAGGGCAGAGCAGTCGGTGCGGAGGGTCAGCAGGACGGCCGCGTCTTTTCATGTGGTCCAATAACTGAGGCAGAAATCTAAAGAGAACATAAGAAACCGTTTCCATCAGCTGAAGATCCATACATGTATTGAATTCACCCCGTCGCGACACACTTTGTCCGCCCGCTCTATCGTGTGAGATTAAAGATTCGCGTCTCCGAGTCAAAGCCGTGACACGTCTGCATTCACACGCCGATGTATTATTTAGAACGTGCATGTGCTCTGCAGAAGCAGGACAACGAGGAATAATAAGCTGTGACCCGGAGCAGGACTGTTCTGTGCCGGTGTTTAGGGGTGATTATAATCACACGGGGCAAAATGTTTTCTCCATTCAGTCTCTGAAAATGAGGTAAACGACGGCGGAGCGAGGAGGGGGGGAAGCTAATAAAACGAAATGTGTGTGTGTGTTTGCGTGTGTGTGTGTTGTGTCGTAGACCCGCAGACGGCCCCGAGCGAGGTGGACGGGGTGAACCTGGAGGAGATTCGCGAATTCGCCAAAGCATTCAAAATCCGCCGCCTGTCCCTCGGCCTGACGCAGACTCAGGTGGGCCAGGCGCTCAGCGCCGCCGAGGGGCCGGCTTACAGCCAGTCTGCCATCTGCAGGTAAGACCAGACAAAAGAGAGAGGAAAAAAAAAATAAAATAAAAAGGAAAACACCCGGCAGATGATGGTTAATTATTTCTCAGCGATGTGTCCTAATTCTGTCAAAGGCGCAGACGAAACCTCGCGGCCTCGACGAGACGTCGGGTGCTCATAGCCGATACCCATCCTTTATTCATGACATTATTAAGATGCTAAAATACATAATTGACTATAACCACCCTGACAAACTAAGCGCTCATATCTTTACTTAGCCCGTCTCTCTCTCTCTGCTCTTGCCGGCTGCTGACATGACAACGTCATGTCACTTATGCAAAATACATACTCGGGTATTACAACAAGCACTTAAAGCATTTAATAATTACTAAGGCCAGTTGGCGTTGGCTAGGGATGAACACGGGAGAGCTCCGCCGCGACGATCTGTTAATAAGATTGCCATGTCTTGCCGCTGCTAGGACGACAGTTACGCCGTAAATGGCGCGTTATATATTCATGAGACAATCAGGTTTTTACCCCGCCTTTGTTACGCGTTAACACTTAACATAAAGGTGCTAAATAAGCCGCGTTAACCTCGTACGCCCCAACCGTAAAACCGTAACGCGCCGAGTTTAAATGATTTTGATGTGAGAAATTAAAATCAAATTATGGGATATAGAGTGGCAAATTCCTCCATACCGCCCCCTCAACCCAACCCCCAGCCCACTTCGAGGTAAAAACTCGTGTTCCTGCCCCGTATTAATTTTAATGGCGCGCGTGCTTCGCCGACGATACTGTGCTGTTTACGCGACACATTCCGCCGTGAACTTTTTAAAAATTTCATCGCATCAACATCAATAACCCGATAAAACGTGAAGCCGGACGGGCGTGTTCTTACGAGGCCCGGCCGTCTCTGAATAATCTCCGACGTCTTAAAAAAAAATCACACATAAAATATTTACCGCCGGCATAATTCAAATATTTATAACATACATTAAAAGCCATTAGCTTCAAAAATAAACACTCAACGGGCTGTTATTCATGCTCTTATGACTATTTTCCTTTTTGTTTGTATGACATTGGACATGACATCCTGATGTTTTAAGTAGCGGGGCAAACTTCACATGCTTTACTTTAGTTAACATCAACGCGGACGTGAAGTTTGAGGAGAACAGGATGTCACAGTAGCTCTGGGGCTCCCGTTCTGAGCGCAGACAGTGAACAGACACTGACAGATGCTTCCATCCTGTCTCCTTTCATTGCTTTCTGTATTTCCAGGCGCTTTATTAGTTTATCCAAACAGGCACGGTCATTACATATGTGGGTATCAGGAAAAACTAATGGTGCGTGTTCGTTTCCTACAACAGTGTGTGTGTGTGTGTGTGTGTGTGTGTATGAATACTGTCTAGGAAATAGGAAACACTTTGCAATACCAGTTAAGGAGGATACTCAGACAACCCATTTTAACAGTACAGAAAACAGAAATAGAGTTGGAAGTAATCAAAAAAAAAAGGAAGAAAGTATAAGTATAAGTAGTTTTCTACTGTTATTTTTTATTCATGCCTATTCGATGTGATGGGATATTTATCTAATTTAATACAATTGATTTTTATTGAATATAGAAATATATATACTATTGATACGCTTCACACAAAAACAAGCCCGGTTTGCTGTTTAAATAAATACAGTGATTTATATCACTTGTCCATGTCATTTAATCCAATCTGTGTGTTAAAGTTTAAAATAAATGAAAAAGGAAAAAGGACGTTGGTTCGTTGTTTAGTATTATATACTTATTTAATTTGCCCCTTGTATATCATTTTGTAACGTGGAAAATTTTAAATGAATGCAAGAACCACGCAGGAATGTCCCCTTGAGACCAAACCGAGGGTCAGGGTTATTTTTAAATTACATTGAAAAATAAAATATAACCACATCCATGGTTCTTATAATAATAAAAAAAAAAAAAAAAAAACCCTGCCATCCTAATCTTAACCTAATAAATGTTTCAATTAGTTTAGACGCCAGCAAACTACGGCCGGGCCTCAGCATGCAGCGTATCCAGGCGGGCCCCCGTGATCCTTTTAAGGACAGCAATGGGCTTGAGGTGCATTCAGGGCCTCTTCTTCATCGCGCTGATGCACGGATGGGAGGGAGGACGGCGGGCGACGTACCCCGGCTGAGCAGCTCTCAACTCATTTTAGCATCTGCGGGTCCCGCTGATCCATGAAATGTCCTTTCTCTGGCAACTCCTCACATTTGCTAATGTATTCCCCGCAGTATAGAACCCTCTTCCCTCGACTGTTTAGGACGCGGATTTAAAATAATACCGTCGAGAAGCGGCAACAAGGTGTAGAGACGGGGCGGGGAGCTCATGCATGCCTGAACGTCTTGACCCCGATGTTGTCTGCAACAGCTCACCTCGCCATTAAGGAGGTCTTCGGTGCATTGTTTGCTCCGCAGAGAGCAACGTGCCCTCGCAGCTCCCCGCCGTCTCTCCATCACACCTGTCACTCCATTCTTTCCTCCGGACGCCGCTTCACTAAAAGCATCAGAACACGTCACGTGCACGCTTTTGCTCCAAATGCATCCGTCCGACTCGTTCGTGGTGGAATTTTTAAAAGAAGGCACTCTGTCTGGGCTTTATCCGCCACGGCCTTCGGACCGGGAGCCCGTCTCTTGGGGGAGGGGGATCACAAATTCATAGTATTCACCGCCTGCACACACGCTAGCTTTACACGATACAGTTAATAGTTGTAAATACATTTTAACACACGTCACACGGAAAAATTGATGCGGCAACCTGGGAGGGGTCGCAAAAAGAAAATGAGTGATTTCAGCACAAAAAAATACTCCGAATTTATAAGAAACATTTAAAATAGAAAAACTTGGTCGTCGTCGTGAAGTGCAATTCAGTGCCGTCTAGGATATTTATGTTTTCCATCAATAAAATTGTATTGACATTAGGTTAGATTTAAAATTTATTGATGATTATTTGAATTAAAGTTATCTTTATTCACTGAGGATTGGCTCGCAATTTGTGTGGTGTATGTGTGTGTGTGTCAAATGTGTCGTGGTTCATCGCTATCTCACCCCTAAACATCCCACGCCTCACCTCTTGTTCGCGTAATGAATTACTGACATTGAAGTAGAGCTTTTAAAAAAGAAAAATAAGAGGCCTTCCCTGAGAGCCTACGCGAGAGAAGGCCACATTCTGCATTGATGGCAGTAACCTGCTAAAACACGCGGCGTTAGAATTAAACCCGTGAATGTATTCTTTATTAAATATGAAATGAGGGTGTTTGAAAAGATGAAGGAAAAGTTTGAAAAATGTATTGCAATGTACATTCTGGTAAATTATTCAGGATCTTTTTTTGTTTAAATAAATGATGGCGCCGTTTTTGACTGCATGCATTAGTGAAATTCTTTTTTTTTTTTTTTTTTTGTCACCTGAAAGACAGAAGCGGGACGTTTGCAGCTACTTCCTGTTCTCTCTTTCACCGCCGATTAACGCACGCGTCTTAGCCAGATGTTCCGAATGCTCTGGTTTTCCATCGGATTTCAATGTCTAGCCGCTGGCAACATCTCCTTGCTCCGCTACTGCCAATTTGGGGACGGAGATCCACGGTAAAAAAAAAAAAAAAAAAAAAAAAGGATGGTTCCTCCACAAAGCCAACTGGTAGAACCAGCGCCGTCAGCTGTCCGGCTGCAGAGCGCACGGACGTCTGGCTGGGATGCGTACCCGGATGTTAGTTTCGGTCCCTGTGGCATTATGGTTGAGGAGACTAAAAGGCAGGCAGCTTATACTTTTGTTCTAGCCGGGCACCTAAGTAAGATTCTTTTTTCTCAATTCTCCCCAGACACACCATCCTGAGAAGCCACTTTTTCCTACCACAGGAAGCCCAAGAGAACACTATAGGTAGCAGTCTGACAGGCAAACTGAACCCTGGCCTTTTATATCCTGCCAGGTTTGAGAAGTTGGACATCACCCCTAAAAGCGCCCAGAAGATTAAGCCTGTTCTGGAGCGCTGGATGGCCGAGGCTGAAGCCCGCCACCGATCCGGCATGCAGAACCTGACTGAGTTTATCGGCAGTGAGCCCTCGAAAAAACGCAAGCGGAGGACCTCTTTCACCCCGCAGGCGCTCGAGATCCTCAACAGCCACTTTGAGAAGAACACGCACCCCTCCGGACAAGAAATGACGGAGATAGCCGAGAAACTGAACTATGACAGGGAGGTGGTGCGCGTCTGGTTCTGCAACAAGAGGCAAGCCTTGAAAAACACAATCAAGCGTTTGAAACAGCCCGACATGGGCACGGCTGTACCGATGGACCCGCTCGCCGATCCTCTGGAGGAGCTCCCGAAATGAACGGGCGCTCCGCAATGGGGGAGGAGGTTGGAGGCGGAAGAGGGGGGAGCGGAGCGGAAAAGTGGCAGCCGTTTATAAAATTTAAAAAAAATAAGACGGATGAAGTTCCTCTTGAGGTGAAAGCCGTCCCCCAAAGCGCCAGGATGGACATACCCGAGTTTGCGAAAGGAGAAAAAAACCTACGTGTTGTCAGTGTGATTACCACAGTTATGTAAAACCAAATAACATGACAGAAGAGATTCATATTTGAGGATTATGTAAAAAAAAAAAAAAAAGAAAGAAAGAAAGAAAGAAAGAAAGAAAACGTCTCAAAGAGTTTTAAATTCTGGCTTTACACACCAGACTATCCAAATTTTTGCTTCCCGCTAAGGGATTTTAGTAAAGAGATCATACCAAATCAAAACACTATTTACCAAAGTCTGTTGCATCTGAGTACTAAGAATAATTTTCTAATGTAAATGTGCTCTAAATTTCTACATTTGTACTTGCAGATCTAAGCTATACGTGTGAGGTTGAGTGTGCATTTACAGTACGCCCCCCCCCCTCTGCCCCCTCCCGTCACTGTTTGTATGTAAATATCTTTAAAAGGAAAAAAAAAAAAAGAAACCGCTGTCTTTGGATTTAAATCACGCTTTTTTTTTTTTTTTGGACAAAGAAAAAAATATGAAAAAAAAAAAAAAAAGGATCTTTTTGCTGTTAAACAACCGCGTGATACCGTCTGTCTGCCTCCGACTCGTCCTCACGCCCGCCACCATGCTACCTTTGTACGACTTTTACAGGTATTTCTAAGTGATTTCTGGGATGGGAGGGGGCCGTCCAGTCTGCGGCGTCGTTTTGAGCCACTGTGTCATTCTGTTGCCAAAGCCTGATAGCCAAAGAACACATGAACATCTGCTCAAGGACTTGGGGAAGGTCTCGCCCTCTCGCTCGGCCACGTGGGCCCCCATTTTCTAAAGGCGTTTTACTCTCTGTGGGCCAATTTTGGACAAACTAGACCGGGGGTGTTGGTGGAGGTCACATTTGCTAGAATTCTTCAACCGCCGTGGTCGCAGAAAAGGTGTCTCCTGTCCGATCATTCGCACGAAGGTAAAATCCCATCGTCCCGTCGGCCGACACCCGGCAGAGGGGACGGGGTCAAACGCATCGAGCCGTCGATGAGGTCATTCTTCTGCTGCTTTCCGCCGCGGGTGTTTCTCCCGGTCGGCGTGGCGGATCTTGGATCTTCACAGAATTCGGACTTCCACCACAGCTTGCCGAATCACCTTAGAGACGGGCCGTGTTCTCCGTTGTCATCGTCGCCGCGCGCTGAAACGGTTGTTGGAATTCGCAGGGGAAAACGTCGACCGTTCAGCTTTTTTTTTAGCTTCACGAAGCTTCGCATTTGACGTCGGCGCGGTCCGCGGGAGAGGAAACCGCCGCTATCTCACCCTCCTCATCATCGTCTCCACTCGACTCATCTTCGATCCCATCGTTCGGATTCGCACCCCCCGCCCCCACCTTTCGGTCGGGGGAGCGTTCTGACCGGGAGGTTCGACATCCGCGCCACCCGTCTGATAGGTCATATTAGAAAGCCGCGGGATCGCCGTTCCAGATCCCGGGCTTACCCGTGAAGCTGTAACCAAAAAAAAAAAAAAAGAAAAAAGAAAGAACAGGATGGAGTTATGCCTTCGCTCAACCTTTCAATGCTGGACCAAAGCTCTATAGTTATGCACATTGTACAGAGAAAATAGATTCATGATGCTGACAATCTTTGAAATCTGAGAGGAAGATAATTGAAGAGTATAAAGTGTACAGTAGTCCATTCAAGGTTTACCTCAGTACTATTCCTGCGAGAGTCACTCGAACGCCACGCAGGCAGCAGCAGGTCACGACGGGAAGACAGACGATCACCCTGCACTCTGTGTGTGTGCATATGTGTGCGCGCGCGTGCATGTGTCTGTTCACCTCCGACATGGTGGGAGGAGGTCCCTATGTGTGTGTGTATGTGTGTGTGTGTGTGTGTGTTATTTATTTATCATCATGTGACACATGATTGATTTTGTTTGTTTGTGTGAAGCTGAGGGCACGTGATCCTACGCTCATGTTTTTTTATTACCGTTGCATTATTTCTCATTCCTTGTTGCGAAGCTCGACTGTCAGGTTTCACGAGCCCGTGGGCCCACAAATAGGGGAGGGGGGGGTTAAAAAAAAAAAAAATAGATCGATGTTGCTCTTGATCCGGTTACGAAGATTTCTTAATGATCTTGAAATGCTTTTGTGGAATTTTACTAACACAAACAAAGAGGTTTGACCTTTTGTTAATAGTCGAAGAAATCGAAACCAAAGCCGAAGAGCCTGCAGAGGTTGGTTTTCATTATATTTAATTATTTTGGGATTGTTTTTTTTGTTGTTTTTTTTTTTTTTATACAGACTGAAAACTGTACTTTAACTTATAGAGCAATATCCGTTTGGTCAGTTCAGCAGCACTTTGTGTATTTCTAAAAAAACAAAACAACAAAGAAACGACAAAAACAGCTTCAAGTCTGTCACATTGATTTGTACCATAATTAGTAATAAACAATTGTTTAACATGAAACGTCCGTCTGGTGCAGTGTCTTCTTTGGTTCGGAGGGGAATCTGTTTCACCTTTTTTTCTCTTTTAATATCCATTCGTTCATTTATTCATTCATTCATAATGCACGCTGCTTATCTTTGCACTCATGGAGGTGCTGGAGCTTTTCCCAGCTGTCACTGGGCTGGATGCGGGTTTCGCAGGTTTTATTCACAGGTCAAATAGAGGCGAGCAACCATTCACCCTCTCATGCACACATCATAGCGACATGCAACCATTCACCCTCTCATTCACATGTTTTTGGGCCCAGAGGAAAGCCGTGCTCCACATGGAGAACGTGGGGCCTCCACACGGAAAGGCCCTCCTTTGAGAATCCAGTGAGGTGGAAGTCGCCTAAATGGAGATCCCAAATTGCTCAGACGTGTGAATGAGAGGGTGAATTCTTGTCGAAATCTTCTTTTCGTGGCAACTGGACTTGAATTTCTTGGCTTGAAGACGTTTCACCCCCTCATCCCAGAGGCTTCTTCAGTTCATAGAACTGAATGTCCCCAATGAATTAATGAATTAATTCGACGCAAACTGAACATAATCACGATAAGAGAAAACACCCTTTCATGACGACTGGAAACGGTGCTACTAGAGCCGCAAAGTTGTCCCTAGAATATGAGTTGTTAAAAAACATACTCAATCAAAATGAATTTCATGGCATTTCATTGTTTCCATTGAATATACATTCAAAGGAAGTTGACTTGAAATTTTGCTGCCGAGCGATAAAGGTTAGCCTCGCAGAACTCGCAGCTTTCAGGAGAAAGCATCAAGTCCTTCTTCTTCTCATCCTTCATCGAAACGCTCCTCGGAGCACAGATTTGCAAGGGTCGGATAAAAAGCGAACGGTCTTTACAATAATAATCCTTTCACACGCGGGTCAGCGTATAAGCACGTGTGTCGTCGGATGAGGAAAGATTAACGCTTTCATTCAAACGCTCGGTGTTTAATGAAAGAGGACGCTATAAAAGGCTGCGCGCAAACAAGGCCGGGCACTTTATCTGGATCTCCTCGGGGTCGGCAGAGAAGAATCCGTGGCGGGTTTGCTCCTCATCAAAGCTTCATGTGTTTGCTTCGCCAAATAACAACAAGACAAGCGTACAGAAGGAGAAATATTTATATAAATAAAAAAAAAAAGGGAGAAACCCTTTTGAAACTAAACTCAAAAGTTTGATTCGGCTTCCCTGTCCACGACGTCCTTTGAAGAGAAAGACCGGCTTCTGCAAAGAAAGTAGTAAATAAATAAATAATAATAATAAAAAGCGCAGGCAACATAAATTATTAACATTAGACTGAAAACTGATGTTGGAGATGCTTTTTCGTCTTCCCTTCAGCTTCCCCTTCATTTCAAAACAACGGCTGCACTTCTGAGCGGTGATGGCTGAGGTGTGCCGAGCCCCGGAAAACTTATTTGATATTCTTTTGTTTCCCACACCCCACCCCCAACCCCCCAAACCCGTCCGCGCCGTTTTTCTCGTCTTCGGCATTAACGATGTAATTGCTCGGATGCAGCTTCCGACCCACATCTGTTTGCGAGAGAAGAAAAAAAAAAAAAAAACATTGCGCGTGCTGCCGCCGATAAAAGTTTACTTTCTCCCCGTCCTTCTGAAGACGTGGAAGGAAGGGGTCTCCGTGTCAGAGGCCGGAGACGGAGCTCCTCATGTTCTCCGGTCTTCACCCAACCGACTTGGACGTCACATTTATCTTCTCGGCAAAGTCCTCCACAGCGAACGCCTGGTTTTACAACAGCCGTGTTGCTGAAACTAAATCATGTTGAGTTCAGGATGCACTTTTCTTGCTCCAATACTGGTGTCCCTTCATCCATGCATGCTAGCAACCTCAGATCTTCTCCAATTCTAATCCCTGTACTCTCTTTTCTAGCAAGTTCCCAGGGGGCTCCTCAGCAGGCATCCACTAGTGTTATTTTTGTTATGACTATTATAGCTATTATTGTATCATTTCAGACATAGAACTTCACGCCCTTGCTCGCTATTTCCCTGTCTCTCTATTTTCGTACGCCAACCGGTCGAGGCAGACGGCCACCCACATCCAGCCTGGTTCTCTCTGTAGTTTCCGCATTGGTAAAAGTCGAATGTTGGGTTTCTGTGGACCATCTTAAAGAGTGCGATCTAGACCCGCTCTACAGCATAAGGGTCATCGGGCGAATGGGTTGGGATTCAGCGCCGTATGAATATAATCTGGACATTAAGAGGGCGAGGGTGCGGGTTCGGCCCTTGTCTTACGAACTGTAAACAACTTCCAAGTATCTTTAAGCCTCGCATTGCTCGTTGCAGTATCAGGGTGGCGCTCGCTCGTCGCTGGAGAGGCGGCTCTTTCACCTCAATTGACTGACACGCCCGCAAAACAACAGATCCAGTAGATGCTGTCTTTCCTGCCTCCCGCTGAGCCTTATTGGTTCACCAAAGGACCTCAAATTGCAATAAACCATTAGAAAATTACTGGATATTATGTGACAATGTGAACATCGAACAAAATATTACCCATGAGCTTTTTCCCTATTATCAATATGGAGTATTTTGTTGGTTTTTATTCAATTTTGGTTATTATTTATAATCATGACTGGTAGTAACGTGCAAAGTGAAACGTGTGTGTGTGTGTGTGTGTGTGTGTGTGTGCGCTTGGCCTCAGTCAGGGCTTAAAAAAGGCCTCTACCATTATTCTGTGAAAGATTCCACAACAGAATTGGAATACATCTGGTAATGAAGAATTCTAACGGGTCATATCACCATTTTTTACATTTTTTTCAAATATTTAAGTTGTTCCCCGTTTTATCCATCTAACATGTAGCCCTTCGTGTTTCAGAGATGTTTGGATCCCACACTGTTTTTAGCTCGTCCAACAGAAACAAGGCAGCTGCTTATGGGGATTATAACAGATAATAGCTGCACAAATCTCCATTTTTTATTTGGATTTATATATATATACATATATAGAGAGAGAGAGAAAGAGAGAGATTTAGATGGGAGTCAAAGTGAAAGCTAAGCGCACTGCATCTACCTGTCCAAATAAAGAATTCCTGTGCCACTGCCTGAAATTGTCCTGACTGGCAAATGGAGGGCCGGGTGGAAATATTATGACATGTCTGTGGTCCAAATGGATTATGTTTCAATATCAGTCAGGACACAGAAGCAGAGGTGGAGGCAGAGAGGGCACGTGTTGGATGCAGATGGTATTAAATTGCTGCCTTTGTTTTCCATCAGGCATGAAGCTTTCACTTCCCTTATCTTTCAGACGATGCGCAGAGGGCTGATGTTCTGGGTAAATGAACTGTCTGTATATCCCTCTCCCTCCTCTCCGCCGCTGCCGCCTTCTTGTTTTCACTTCCTCCTCAAGGTTGAGATGTTGGTACACTGACTGTGAAGCCTGAGTCGCTCAGGCGTCTCCCACTTTGCCGCTCTGCACACCCAGATGCCTCTGGGGGTGCAATTATCAATCCTCACATGCAAGCCAGGTCGGCCATGCATAAGATCTCTTTTGCTTTTTCTCTGTGTTTTCTTTCCCCCTGCTTTTTTTTTGAAGCATTATTAGCAATGACACACAGCGAGGCACCTGCTGGCGGAGAAGTTAATAGCCCGGGTCTTTGCAGAGACACCTGTCTGACGGGAGCATCTGATTGCATTGGTCCCATAGTCCATTTAACATGCTAGAAAACCTGCTTCCCCGATGTATGTATTTAGGCTGGGATGTCAGAAATTAGCATCTTCCCCCATTCTCTCGCCATGCGAAGCCGTTGGTCCAATCTTTTCGTGAGATGTGAATACGGTGCATTGTACTCTCATCCGCTCATCTAACACATGGAAAGAGTGACATCTTTCTTTCTTTCCCGGACGGCCTGCGCACACTCCCTCTATTTGTACTTTGAGTTAGCACATTGCTAAAGTTGCAAAGTTTACTGCGTCTTTCCCTCACCGTCCTGGTGCCGTCATGCATTTATTTGTTACGTATCTACAATGTCTCTTCTATGCAACTGACACCTTGTTATACCATCTGCCGCTCACTGCAAAGTTGGAATGTCGTTGTCCAGGAAACACTTTTCCTCACTGTGCATGTGACAATAAACACTTTGAATCCCGAATAAAAGATTCCCCGGTCGATGTGGCAAAGAAGTTGAGGCTTTGGATGTTCTTCCTAGCTGATTGGAGTGGAGTTTTTTTTTTATTTGCACACCATGTCGCTGAGGGGAACTCAACTTCCCGAGAAATAATGACACAAAATCACCACCAAAAGAAAAAATCCCAGCTGGGGTTTTTTATCTCAATTCATTATCTGTACTGCTTTTCCCACACACGGGGTTCACTCTGGAGCAGACACGCAACCATTCACACATCCGGGCGACCTCCTATATGTTTCTGGACTGTGGGAGCAACCCGGAGAACCCGGAGGAACCCCACGCAGACAAGGGGAGAACGTGGTGACCCCACACTGAAAGGCCTCCCTGTGGGAATCCAACCTCCGGTCCAGACTCTTTTAACACAGATGGAGTTCACCACTGAACATTGCTGTCTGTCGAGAAGCAGAATTCTGTGATTATTGATTTTGGGGATTGAAGCGAAGGAGATTTGTCCAGAAGACATCTTTTCCGAAAGGAACCAGTACGCGCTGCAGGGGGCATGTCAGACCACTTGAATTCTCAGTTAAGCGCTTAAATCAGACACCTCACGAACTCTCGCGCACAATAAAAATCAGCCACCGTCCTCCCGGTAGTTCTAGCAACAACTCTGACCATTCACAAAGCATCCCCTTTGCAAGAACTAGACAACAGAGTTGAGAGTAACAAGAGCAGAGAGCCCAGGGTGGGCGACCGTCCACATCATGTGAGAGCTCGCATCATCCCAAAGTGGACGCGGTGGATGATGAGTGGAATTGTTTCCGCGTTGCGCAGTTTGCCAGCGACTCATGCAAAACCCTTTGGCAAAGTACAGTTCTCCTGCACAGGGGTCATCACAGCTGTAAGAGCGCGGTGGAAAACAGCAGGCCCTGCCCTTGATCATCCTCTCATCCCGCCGACCTCTACGTACAACACGGCGAGAGAGAATGATTGCATATCTGAGGGCGCAGGGAGCGCGGCCACGTGCTCGGACACATCTTGGCTTTCTTATTAGCAGGGGCTTGTGCGGACCCTTTGTGGCTTTTTTTATTTTTTTACGCGTCCGCGTTCGAAACCCCTCTTCGTGCATCTGTGGAAAATGGCCGGGGGGAAATCACCGATGAGAATCACTCAAAGACAGGAAGATGTCAACAGGCCCATAATGATAGCTGATGGCTCCCGAACACTCTCCCCTTTTCCCTCTCAGCCTTACCTGCCCAGGTCGTACCGCGCTCAAAAACATAATTAGGGGTAAAACAGATGGATGGAGGCTTTACCTCGATGTTTTCTGTAAGCAGTGTTCTTTGTTTTATACATCTGGGAGTCCTTTTCTTTCTTCCCAATCTATCTTTCACGTCATGGAGAGGAGGAGGAGGAGGAGGAGGAGCGCTCCCTCTGTGAGATGCCAAGGTGCTCCCGGTCCATTGTGCTGCTGGCTGTCAGGTTAAATTAGGGAGTACAGGCTCTGTGAGTGTAAAAAAATCAATACTTGATGGAAGATTGCTCCCCGGAAAATCTGTTTTGATTCCAGGATTAATTCTTGACCAAAGGCTCCAGCAAAATGACATGCCATTAGCCTGAAAATGAACACATTCTGCAGTGGAAATTGGATGGAAATGTGTCAGGTGATTGCCCAAGCTAGTTGTTTTGACTCTCTGAGCGAGGGGACCGAAGGTGTGGCCGCTGCGAATGAGGCCTCCGGCCCACTCCATTTCCAGGACGGAGACAACTCCGCCGTGGCCTTGGAGTATTCTCAAGGCCATTGTTGTCCGGCGGCTGCAAATGCATTCCGCTAAGGTGAAATGAATTTGCCCGCCGTTCCTATCTCTCCTGTGTTTTCTATAAAGCATGACATGAGGAGTGAGAAAATCTGAAAATAAAACAAGGAGATTTTTTTTCCTCTTCCCCCCCCCACACACACACCGTCTCTTCACTCACCGGCGAGGAGAGCGAGGTGAGATGCATTATTGATGAGTGAATAATGTGTTTGTCATGACGGATGATATTTTCCTGTTTGAAAAGTTAAACAGGAAGCGGTGAAGAAGCACCGGACGGTGATTTGAACAGCCAGGCCTTTAAATTAAACATCTGTATGTGTGTACATTTGATGGAAAATCACGATACACAATTTCTGACACCTTAACAGCATGTTTCTGACATGAGGCACGCCTGCAGTTTATTTATCAGTAATGTCACATTAAAAAGTCCATCTCATGTCAGACGTATCTGAGCTATTTTAATTAAAGCGAGGCGACGGCCCAATTGCTTTGATCGATCTGACAACAGTGACATTCAATCATTTAATTTTGTTGATGTTGAGATTTATTATCTATTATCAAGTCTTTATTGTTAAAGAAGCTTACTCACCTGTTACTGCCCGTTTTCTTAGAATTTTCAATCTCCAGAAAACCTGAAAAAAAAAAAAAAATGCATCTATGTGTCAACTCAAAAACTTGCCAAACTTTTCTTACGGATCATTACTTCCGTAAAACAAAGGTTTTCTCCCAGATAACTGGGCATGCTTTATCACTGGTGAGTAACTATAGCTATTGTTTGTATTCATGATTATTATACATAGTGGCCTCAACAAAACACAAGCAAAAAAGATGAGATTTCCCCTAATAGGCTGGAAGATAAACAGGAAAAGTATAATAAACATGATCATGCTGAACATGATATAATAACAATAATAATAACCTTGATCTATTATTATTATGATTATTATTATTATTGTAACATTTGGGTTGTATAAATCCTTATCTTCATGCATCTGTATGTCAGAGAATGACAGCATGTCCTTCAGCTTTACGGTGCAGTAGCGCCTCCTGCAGGTTGGATAGATATTCATGTAGATGCGGATGGTGGTTCTCCACCTCACAGCTCAAAAGGAGCAGGATTGGGTTGATTGAAAGTCCGTAAAATCTTCAGTTATAGCAATACTTTATTTAGGTCGATGAAAAATATGTTAAAGTGAATGTAACAAGTTGTTGAATATGTATCACATCTGCACACGTAAGCAAGGAAAACAGACGTATTGTATGACAACAAGTTAAATGCGCACTTCCTGTTTTCAGCAAATTTGCTTTTTATTTGTGCATTTATTTATTCACCGTTCAAAATCATCGTCGACTCCCGGATTTTCATTGAAAAACAAGCAAAGGGTAAGAAAAGATAATTATTTGATAAAAGACACTGCGTTCTGCTTGAACTGCGTGCAACCGGTGATGCCACCTAGCGGTACATATTTGCTGTCGTTTTAAACTTCATTCATAATTATGAAAAATGCGTTTTTTACCTTTCCATTTAGAAACAAAACCAAAGAAAACAAACAGATAAATACATTAAAATCAAAAAGTAAATACACCCTAAAGTCTGGAGTGTGGTACCCTACAAAGCAATACAAGTAACTGCTCAGTAAAGCAACTTCCTCGGTGGCACTTTTATATTTCCCTACGCTGAAGGATAGTGAATAGAATTAAATTCTCACTGTTAATGTTGGAACTTTAGCCTCTTTTGTTTCAATTTAAAGCGAAAAATAGGCCAACCTGGCTGCATTATGTCGAATATCCACACGATAGCAGTATCGGGACTCCACACGTCCGGAGTGAAACACCCACGAAGAACGTTAGCTAATGCTAATTCACCCAAGAGATGTGACCACCGAACGGCGGCTCGATTCCTAAACGGACGCCTACGATGTCGTGGGTTCGAGTTTTGTCGAGCAGCGGAGACGACGTTTTCGACGAAAACGCCGACGAGCTGAATCTCCAGAGCAAAGAATGGGTTTCGAATATGAGGAGGAGAGTCCGGGTAATAAAAAGAGAGCGGATGTTTTGCTGACGCTACCCGCGGACGTGTTTTGCTAGCCGGACAAACTCTCCGGAGCATGTCGACAAAACTCTCCGTTAGCCCCCCGATGCTAGCGGTCTTTGTTAGTTGGTGTATTTGTGGATAACGTATTTTTTTAATGTAGGACGGGTACGTGGACGGTGCCGATGCCGGGGAGGAGGCCTCGCTTCAGCGCGGCTTCCACATGGGGTTCCGGGAAGGAGCGGCTCAGACTGCGGCTGTGGGCCGCCTCAAAGGGATTATCAGGTTGGGGAAAGTCTCTGGCTCTGCACCCTCGGGTCGGTCGTGTGACACAAAGTGTGTTTTATGTGGCAACCGTGCTCTAATTTGGGATATTAGTCAGTATATTGATACACGTTCAAATCGACGTTTTCATCTTTGTAGCACTCCGTTTTAAACGGTTTCAAGCTCCTTTATTAATCTTCTTTTCTTTTTGGCTTTTCCCTTCTGTGGTCGGAATAAACCTCCAACTAACCCTGTTCTCTGTAATCTCTCCTCTCACATTAACTAACTTCACATTTCATCAGAATCTTCGTCTATTCAAAAATGTCTTAACATGGAGATGTTTCACACCTCTTCAGTTCAGTTGGCAAGACAAGATTTTGACAAGAATTCCCCATCACCGGGATGTCTGAGAACCTCCACTAACTTTCTATCCTCTTTCATTATCCTGCCATAATTCTTGACTTTGGATTTGAAATTTCAGATGAGCCCACTAACCTTCTCCAGACCTTAAAAAAGATCTGTATAGAATTAATCAGCAAACACTGTATAAGAAGGGAACTGTTGGTGTTTGTGATCTCCACTGACGACAGTGGTTTGTAACAGTATTTAGATGCACATTGATGTCTTCAAGCTGCATGTCAGCGCAGAGCCAACATAGTGCTCTCATTTTAGTGCCTACGACAACATTTTACATAAATAAATATTAGGTAAATGTTAAGTAAATATTAGGTTGTATAAATGATGCCTAAACTATTTTACCATGATATCAACTTCTTCATTTATCTTTCTGTGACACCGTATATATGGTTTTTGACCATTTGTGGCTAAAAGTTGTAATTTTGTTCAGCCTTTCCATTCATTTTGAACTGTTTATGAAGCACTACCAGTCGTGGAATTCTCCTCCAAAGATTTCAGCCTCTCTGCTGCACAGAAACATCATGAGCCTCATCATTGTTGTGGCCATTATTATTTTCCTTTCTGCTCATCAGATGGCTGTCCCAGACACTTCTCTGTGTCATTGTATCTGACACTGTTGCCTCTTTGTGTCTCACTACAGTGCTATATGGTGCTGGTGCCAGATCAAGCATCCGGAAAACCCCGTCCCCGCCTCTGTGAGTGAACTCCTGCAAAAGGTTTCGCAGCATGAAGACTCGATCAAGGACAGACTAAAGAACGCTGTAGAGAATCCGTCTCCTAGTGTAAGCGACGTCTCTGACAGCATGGAGGATCTGGAGATGGACCAGGGTAATCATTGTGGATGTGGGGAAGGATGCAAAGGAACAGACTGCTGCAAGAGAGGAGAAAAAATGGACCTTGACACTCACGGCCAGTCACGAAGTCCGTGTTCAGGGCCAAAAGACTGTTCCTCCAGGTTTGAGGACAAATTTTCTGACATGGTCCAGAACTGCATGAATGTGGTAGCAGAGCTCGGGCTGCCGGAGGAGCTGATGGGCCACATACAGGAGCTGAAGAGAATGTAGTGTCTCTGTTGATTTTAGCCAGAACCGACCGACTGGATGGATGACATGAGCAGCTGAACAAAGAGGTTGCAGTGTACATTTCTTTGGAGATGGATATATAATTTTTACTTTTTTTGGTTTATAACATTTATACACAATGGATGATGAAGGAACATTTCCTATATTTAATCTTTTTTTTCCCCCCTCACATTTACACAGTTGTGGTTGGCAAGTGTATTTATTTGAAAATCCCATGGGACAATGCTTATGCTTAAACAATGAGCAAAAGTGTTGAGATTTGGTCTTGCAGATATTTTCTAAATAAACGTGTACCTGATTTTAATAGATATTTTCCCTGATTAGCTTTGCATTTTTTCAAGGTGTGTTACGTATAGTATAGTTGATGCTCTCAAGCAAGAAACACATAGTAACTTAAGACTATGGGAAGCTTCTCTTCCTTTGTTTGGTAAAATCCTTTTTTTTTAATTATTCTGTAAAATGTTGGGAATACATTCAGTGGTATTACTCATTGTTCTGCGGGAAATCAAACGATTAATTGATTTATCGAATTTTCTTATTTATTTTTTCACCAACAGAAGGTGAGTTTAGAGGTCCCATTCACAATGTTTCTTGCTTTTTGCAGAGCTGCATGAAGGCTGATCAACAGTATTATAGTAAAATCACTGTCGTAGAGATTCGACTGCCTTGGTTCTTAGTACTCAATAATGAGAGGTAAAGAACATTTTGGGGCACTGGGTGGATGTACTTTTTAATCTCAATATGATTGAAAGTACATACATTCAAATTGTTTAGATTAAAAGTTGCCCTAATTGTCCTGTGGCCTCTTATGAGCATTTTAGCTGTGTAACCCAAGTTACCCATGTTGTGCTAAAGTATAGAAAAATCCATTCACCCCCACCAGCGGCATTCCTGCAGTTTTGTTTTTGATTTTACCACGAAATATTTTCGACCTCAAGAATTGTAGAATCTCCTACCGTCTTTAAACTCCACAATGGTTAACGAATAATTAGCGATTGTTTTCTAAGCGCTCACCGCCGCGGAGTTCCTGGATTTCCGAGGTGCATTTGAACGCAGCACCACTCCGTGCGCACACGGCGATGACGTCATCCGCGCAGACCGAGCCTTGACCCCGCTGCTCTCGATACCGCGAGGGCTCCGCAACAACAGATGTTCCGCAGAAAATACGGGAGATACCACACGCTGTCGAAATGTTTTCAATTAAATGAATATTCCGTTTTGTAGTTTAAGAGACGTCCCATGCGGCGGACACGCTCCGACTGAGTGTCGCGCGGTCCCAACGGTTCATGTTGGTGTTCTAAGTTTTACACTAGCTAGCTAGCTAGCTAGCTAACTAAAGCCTGTTTCTAGCTAGCTAGTGACACCGCAACTGCAGCTTCATAACCGAAAGCGCATGGAGTTCGACTCCATTAAATGTCATGCGAGGTATTTGTTGTTTTTGTTGCTATTATTTTTGCTGCTGCCGTTGTTTCCACGTCTTTCGTAGACCTGTTCGTGTCAGTTGAATACGTTCATCGACATGTGCGTATCAGTGGCGCTTCCTTATCTAGGAATGTAATCAACATTCGGGTTACTCATTTACTAGCATTAAATGTGCTATGTGGTATGTTTCTGTCGTTATCACGTTTATGGCTTAAATAGTATCAACATCGTGTCATAAATGAAGAAAACGGTCCACTTGATATTAATCCTGACCCCTCGTTGACTATATGACCGCGTAGTGTCTCATGTAGTTGATGTTCTAACGCTCAGCCTGTGTGATAGTACACAGCCTGTAATGGATGTGAAATAGAATCGTTAAGGGGGACTAAAATAAGAAACCGGGCTCAGATTACTTTGTCATGTATCGCGTATTGCAGAACTTTTTCCAACAGAGCTCATCGTGGCATAACTAATAGTAAACAACCAAAACTTATTCGGGCTATATGAATCTTTTGTTGATTTATTGAATAGAGTTCCGTTTAGTGCGTTTTGACTAAGTTCATTGTATTCGCTCAAGTTTATAAAAGCAAGGGGGTGAGGCTTATTCCTTTTATCTGATGTGATGCTCACTGTTAAAAACCCTTCTTTATGATACGGTGTCAGGTTTGAATCTGTTCAAGAGCATCAACCATCCATTTGAACATGTTGCTCATTTGTCCTTCAGGTGTGAAATCCTGCTCTAGTAGCAGTTTGATCCTCCTCAGCATGGCTTCCTGAAGCTAGCCGTCTGCAGCGACTCAAGTCGCTCGTGGTTGTTTTGGATCAGAGGTCACCGTTTGGAGTTCCACTTGTCTGACCTCCCAGTCTTGAGGAGGCAAGCAGATGGGGAACAGCTGTTGTCACACTGAGAGTCCCTGTAGCAATGCTGAGGAAATAAGTGGCTTACTGAAAGATGAGTCAAAAGCAACAGTGCCTACAGGTGAAACTGTGGTGGGCACTTGGGGTCCTGAAGGAGATGATGACGTGAGGTGAGAAATCACTAATGGTTCTGACTCTTGTTTTTTTTTTTTTTTTTTATGTCATCCATCTGTTGCATTCAGATACGTTAAACTCGCAGCCAGGATTCATGCTTGTAATCATTTTCAATTTTGTTCTTTAAATGGGAGTTCAGTCCTCAAAAAGGGCTTCGTTATAATGAACCTGAAGATGTCCAAAGTCCTGCTGAGGGTGATTATTTTCATGGCGTTGTTCATCGCTCTCTGTGTTGACTCTCAGGAAACCCGCCAATGAGGCTGGCGTTACGACGAAAGAAAAAACTGAGGATGTGCAGGTGAAGAGCAGTCTGAAGAGGGAAGAGTCGGAGACCAAAAACACTCAGGAAAACGGATCCCTTCAAAGGGAGGCCATAAACACATCAATGCTCTTGCCCCACACCCCTCTGGCTAGACTTGAAGAAAACTCTTGTAATGAACTTCAAGATGAGCAGGAACCCCTGGCCGTCACGGCAAAAAGTGAATTTCAGCAAAGCTTGGCAGAATGTGAGGATTTCCCTACAGCAAATACGACGGCCGAAGAGAGCTTGGCCCCTAGAATCCCAGATGATGCCCCCGAAACAGCCAAGACACAAACCCCGCCCCACAACCAGAGCCACAACGCAACATGGGCCAGAAGTCACAGCGGAGATGGAGACGGCCCGGCACTTGTCGCTGCTTCTGTCATGGCACCCAAGGACAATAAAGAGTTAGCCACCGGTCATGTGCCATCTCTGTCCGTGCACCATCAGGAGATGAACGCAGAGGCAATCCGGTGAGTCACTGGACCACCGGCTTTGTTTTCTATGTTTCTCTTTTGTTTGTCTGTTTTCTTTGTTTGATGGATACTTTTGGTATCTATCTGTTTGAGCCTTCACTCATTCGTTTAGAAAATGACGCATGAGTTTCATACTCCATTAGTCGTCTGCGGCTTCTTTTATTCAAGGTAACCGGGGATGCTCGAGCCTATCCTAGCTACCCTTGGGCCAGAAGTGGGGTTCACCCTGGGCTGGTTGCCAGTCAATGGCAGGGCCACATATACAGACAACCATTCACTCTCATTCGTACATCTGGGCAAATTTTCTAATGTCAATAAATAATGCACTTAAATGAACCGAGAATGTTGGAAAAATGGCTTCATGATGATTCATCAGTGTGGAAATGTATATATAATGTACATAAACATATTTTTCTATTTTTATTTTTCCATCATCCTCACTTATGTTTGTTTTTTCAATGACAATTCTTTTAGGATAATCTTGGTGTTTTCATTCAGTCTGGCAAACCCTTCATCATTCCCCTTCATAAACTCGTACACTTTTTTAATTGTGATACAGCAGTACATCGAGATAAACTGAATGTCTAAGAAGGTGCTCCAAAATAAAGGGTTCAATGCTTCTCCAACTCAACCATATTTGACATATCAAAAAGAGGCTGTTTTTATTCAGTGTTTCACTTTATGTTGTGACAGTTGTGTGTTATTCTGCCACGAGATGAAGTGTTTCAGTTTCTTACCGTCTTAAATTATCACTTGAGTGTGATTATTAACAAATTTACCAAATTAGCAAATTTCTTTTTAATCCATATTCACATCAGACAACCGTTTTGGGGTTTCCTTAAGGAAATTGCTCAGCTCAACTCTTTAAAGGCCATTTAGTCTGTATTGCATTTATCCAAGACACATTAACATTTTTTTTAAAGATTTGAAGATTAAGTAACTTCAAGTACAAATGCTCGGAGTTTCTTTTGATAAAGTGCAATAAACAAACACTCCCTTCTGTTTATAACTCTGATAGTCCTTTTATAGATTCACATACTGATCTTGAAGTGTACACTCCCAAGCATGGTCCCGTCCACTTCACACAGACTTTCATGTATCTTTTCAAATGAGTGGGAAATAATAGGATTTTTTTCTTTTCTCATCGTCCCGTCCAGTGTGGCGCCCGAGGCGTCCGAGAGCGTAGAGGCGTGTCAGGTGGCCGATCCAGAAGACGGAAAAAGCCAGGATATCTCTGATTATTGCAGATTACAATCTGCACGAATTAACCTCTGTGGTGAAGCGGGAAGCTCCGCCCAGCCTGTCTGTGAGCCAGTGAGCACGGCTCCAGACGGCGGCCTGAGGTCAGTGGGTTTAGTTTTTTGTGCAATCAAAACAAGGCAGTTTTTGTGCACAGTAAGGTATACTTTGAGGTCTTTCTGTTTTCTCTTTGACCACACGGGGGCGTATGTATTTCACAGCTTGTTCCACTTTGAGCATGACTGTCTGACTTGTTCTGAAAATAGAAGTGTTTTGTTGTTCTTCATTCCTTCTTATTTTTGTCTTTGGCTGTTTCGGCGGCACGTTGGCTGCAACAGTGCTTTTCCAAAAATACACTTGTATTGTATACACACAATTCTATATAAGGTAAAAAAGCAAACCGAATTTGTGCTCTCTCCAGCCCAAAGTCCAGCCAGGATACAAAACCTGACCCTCCATCCCCAACTCTGAGTTCAAATATAGTCATCCCCTCGGAGAACACTGTACATGACGGGGGGAAAATTACTCAGGAAGTGCAGAACAAAGATGGAGACGTTCCAGAATCCAAGGAGAACGATGAGATGGAGGAGGAGAGCAGTCTGTCAGCGGCGCTGAATCTGTCAGAGAACAATGCTGAGATTCAGGAAGCCATTGGAAAAGAGCCGCAGCTGGCAGGGAGCATCTCTGCTAACCTCCCGGCCGAAGCTGCTGAACCTTGCACTGCGAGAAAGGAGTCCGGCGGAGACACTTTGGGTGACAGGTGTGTGCGAGGGTCCTTTTTATAGCCCCTAAAAATCTGAATCCTGCGTCGGTGCCATCTGTGAGTCAGAATGTCACGATGTTTACGTCGGAAAAAAGGGGAACTATGCAAAGGAACTATGATTCAGAAGGCATTAGTCAATTTAGAATTTTCCACAATGTCAACTGAAAGTCAAGATGAGTCAATCTCGTATTGCTGTCCGATACGTTTTTTTTTTTTTAAGTTTTGGCAAACAACTCGAGTGCAGAAATTTGAAGTGTCATTCTCTTGTCTCTAGCTAGCTGACTACAACCAACTGAAGCTGCAGTCTAGGACATTGTAGGTCCCAGCAGCTACATTTTCAGTGAAAGTTGTGCACGACTATGTCTTTTACCCTTTCTCCGCTTTTTACATCTCATTCAGTCCCCATGTTGTTTGCCCTCAGTGAAGAAGACCTGTACAGAGGAGCAGAGGAGATGTCAACGTCACAAAATAATCAGCTGGAGCCTCTGCTTGTCTCAGGAACCATATGTGAGTATCTGAATAAAAAATAAAAAAAAACTGGATGATGGCAGTCTCTTAGGTTTCCTCACACAGTCCCAAAGACACATAAAGACACACTAAATTGCTTCGACAGAGTGAAAGGTTGGGTTTCTCTGCACATGGCCCTGTGATGGGCCGGCAGCCGGTCCAGGGTGTCGTCCGACGCCAGCCGCAGCCCTGCGATATAAGTACCATAGACAATAAATGAATAAATGTTGACAAAAGAAGACATTTTCGAAGAAACTGGTTTACTGTTTCCAAGACAAACATTGTGGTGAATCTTCGATGTTTTTCGTGAGATTCAACCATCATTAATACCGTGCCAAATGTGTCTGCTGTGAAAAGGTCTATTGCAATTCATCATCCCGTTCTCCTCCTCTCCACCATGCAAGCAGTGCCAAAGGTAGAGGAGAGATGCAGCTTGGCCCCGGCGGTTGACATTCTGTCTTATAGTGAGAGGGAGTGGAGAGGAAACACTGCCAAAAGCGCTCTCATCAGAAAGGTCAGTTCCTGTTACTCCAGCGGAGAAGCTTCTTGTCTGGTTTTGGCGCTGACATCCAAGGTGTGGGCTGCGGTGTCTCTCCATGCGGCTGCAGGGTTATAAAGAGATGTCCCAGAGGTTTAGCGGCGTGAGGAGAGTACGGGGCGACAACTACTGCGCCCTCAGAGCCACGCTGTTCCAGGTGCTCTCCCACAGCACCCAGCTCCCCGCCTGGCTGCAGGAGGAGGACATCACCATGGTAAACACTCCTTTCATTCCTTCCTCCACTTTGGAGATACTTTGCCACCTGCTTTTTTTTTTTCCCTCTCAGTTTCCCTATTGGCCAAATTTCCCCTCGCATGGTGGAGAGGTGCGGTTAGGCCAGAGAGGAACGGAAAGCACAGAAGCAACGTAGAGGTTACTTACTCCACTGAACATCTTCAAATATTTTCCATATGACCATAAAATCATTCAGCCGGCATGTTTAGAAGATTAGCTGATAAGCTGGGTCGCTCGCTCGCGTCTCTGAGATGTTTCGCCGCTCATCCACAAGGGTTCTTCAGCTGTGGCTGAACCACGGGGGTATCCAGGGAGACACTGATGGCCGCAGGTGTTTGAAGATGCATAGAATCGATTCAGTTTGTCACTGTTATAAAGCTGGTTGGGGTTTATCTGCAGCCCAACTCCGCTTTCATCGGCTTCGGAAAAACAATTCAAGCAATCCATTTGCTTTATAAAAAAAAAATAAAAAGCAAATCGACCCTTTTATTTTTGCATTATCATTCTGAAGTGCAGTAAATGTACAAGTCACGACACACTATAGTACTCGAATGTGTAACACACCACGTCTGGCCACCGGTGACTGCACGCACGCACGCACACACACACACCTAATGAATGAATCTCTTCAAACCAAATGGAAGTCCTTCCCTCCCTGCTATTTCAGTTAAGGTCAAATCTTAACCCATTTCACGCAGTTATTTTTATTTTGCACATTTGATTTCAGCGTGTTTTTCAATAAGCACAATTGTCCGTCATCGCGTTGCACTTAGAGCCACATTACCTCAATCAGAATTTACTTTTATTATTTTACAACTTTTGTAGGTGGGCTACTGATATAGTGGTATCACAAGTCATTGTTGTTTATTAATTTACAGTACGTACAGTGTATGACAGTTGGCGCCTTTAAATTAAATTTCAACTTGATAGGTGCTTTTTTTCATGAGGCACTTCATCTCGTGAGATCCTTTTCACACTCCAACCATGTTTTTAAGCGTCATTTATAGGTCAGGTAAATCTCTATAAGCCTGTTTCACTCTCGCCCCTTCTGGACATCTTCCCAAATATTTCAGCAGACGGCTGAATTCTAGCTGCAGGCAAATTTGTTTTGAGTTTTGCTGTTACAATGGAATGCTGATCAGTGGTGTTCACTGGGCTAATGGTTTCCGGGTTGCCCGAGCAAAGTTGAGAGGAGGGCAAAGCTAATTACCTCAAGTGATCCGGTAAAACGGTGCTCTGGTCCCTCACACACAACGCTCCACACAACCAGTAAACTCCACCCCAAACGAACAGACGGTTTCTTGTCGGTGCGGGTAAATCAGCAGACAGTCGAGCTACAGTCTAAAGTACAGTCTAAATAAAAACTCGTCTTATTATCTTAAAAACGCAGGGCAGTTTTCAATCCTTCCCTTTGCACTTCAGATATTAGCCCTGGTGTTCTGAGGGTTCTGACAGGCCTGGAGTCCTATCACTGCCCAACACACACACACACACACACACACACACACACACACCGCCAGTCAACTGAAAGCGTGTCGTTTTTTTCAAAGAACAATCTGATTACATAATTTGCTGCTGGCTACATCCAGTGCCAAAAGGAGGACCAGCAGGCAACGGCGGTTCCTCTTCAAGAAAGGAAACACACCAACGTCTTGGTGCGACCCTCCCCAATAACAGCTCTCAACTCTCAAAACGCTTTGTGTTTACAGTTGCCGAAAGAGCTGGAGACCCGGCAAGGGTTGATAAGCCAGTGGACGTTTCCTGGAGAGTGTCTGCAGGGAGACGCCAGCCAAGACGCCACCCAGCAGCTGCAGGGCTACATCGAGCTGCTGCAGAATAAGGTACCGCTTCCTCGTCCGCTGCCCAGGAGTGTCAGGAAGCTGAGTGAAGACCCCGAGGAGGTGCTCCTCCATGTTTGCACGCCGGCTCGGCGAGATCCGTCCCCCCAGCGTTCGGAAGCGACTGCGGTTTTGCCGCCTTTGAGAAAACGAGCCGAGCGCCTAATATCACACAGAATCCAAATGTGTTGCGGGCTAAACCCAGAGAGCGGCTACACCAGACCGTTCACATTCTGGTTGTGTGCTTCTAACTGCTACCAAATGTGAACGTGGTTGGTTGTCCCCCCCCCCCCCCGATGATAAAATCAACCCGGCGATATCTGACGCCCTCTCGCAGAATTTATGTTCCAAATAAGGAACCATGGTCACCTAACTCCACGCTGATCCTCCCTGTATGTCATTGCCGATGCCCCGACAACGTGGGAGGAAATTATTAGATTATGGACAGATGTTTTTAACCCCCACCCCGCACCATCATCTTATCATCAAAGACCCGATACACAGGCCGACGTCACCGCACATATCAGTTTGAGATGCGCTGTCAGTTTAAAAACCACCGGCTGGCAAAAACAACTCCACTCTTCCACTGGTTTTTGAGCAAGTGCGGGGGGGATTAGATGTGATGTTCTTTAATAATTACATGACTGGGAAATTGTTTAGCAGCAACAGCAAGACATACAAGGACAAGACAGTAACAAGCTAAAAATATCAGTCATAAATAAATAAAATAAACTGAAGGGAAAAAGTATAAGTGTAATCTCTCCGTATTTACCAATATTCAGGAATACAGGAACAAATAATGTGCAACGTGGCAATGTGAAGTAGCGCAGTAACTGATGAGCATGAGTTATTGTATAGGGTTATGGCATGAGGTAGGAAAGTTAGTATTTCACCACATTTGTTAATAGAAAAACGTCGGGTTTGTTGCCTTGCAGTGGCAGGCGGCAGTGGACTGCCACTCGGCCTCCGAGCGGCAACAGCTCTGCGAGCGCCTGTTCCGGGGAGGGGAGGAGGAGCTGGGGCTGCTAGAGGCGCTCAAGCTGCTGATGCTGGGCAGAGCGGTGGAGCTGCATGCCAGCATGCGGGCCGGCGGGGAAGTGCCCCTCTTCTGCTGGCTGCTGTTCGCCCGCGACTCGTCGGACTGCCCGCGCTCCTTCCTCTCCAACCACCTCTGCCACGTGGGACTGAGCGCCGGCCTGGAGCAGGTGAGAGCGGCCGGCTGCATTCCGAAGTGAAGCTTGTTTACTTGCTTTTCCCAATCGAGCCGTCCAATCCACGATGTGGAATAGTTGTCACTAGGTGAACAGCAGCCATCAGTTAACAGTAAAGATGTCCTCGGGCTGGTTGTGTAACATTGTTTTCAGCTGTAATGCGTGCCTGCACTTGTACTGTTTACCCCGCGTCATGCAGTGATGCCGGTCGTCGTCCTCCGGGCTCGGGAGGCTTCTGGAAAGCCACACTGAGTTTCCTTCGCCAAGACACACCCGCTAAAATTGAATGCTTTGTTAACGGACTCACTGTTGTGATTTGTGTAAATTTGCAGCCCTGCGGTGACCTGCCGTGCTTTGTGCTTTCCTCGCAGGTGGAGATGTTCCTCCTGGGCTACGCCTTGCAGTGCACCATCGAAGTTTACAGACTGTACATGGCGGACACGGTGGAGTTTGTCACCTATTACCCGGACGACCACAAGAGCGACTGGCCATCGGTGTGCCTCGTCACCGAGGATGACCGTCACTACAATGTACCGGTGACTGAAGCTACACATCCAACCGAGGAACCCGCCTCCAGCTGATTGCCGCAGCAGAGACACCCAGTGC
Organism: Fistularia commersonii; assembly: GCF_037954325.1. NCBI lineage: Eukaryota > Metazoa > Chordata > Actinopteri > Syngnathiformes > Fistulariidae > Fistularia > Fistularia commersonii. The sequence continues at coordinate 8,856,893 of NC_141291.1, read as the reverse complement.
CATGCAAACTCCTCAGGTTGATATGGACGAGTAGATTTACATCAATTAAAAATATGCTGATTTGAGACCCGAATGCGAGATGCCGTTCACGCATCTTTGCACGCACTGTACTGTAAACAGTTTTCTGTCTGAGCATCTGAAATTGGATCGTTCATGGGGTGATACTTTTGAGTTTCAGCAGGAAAAAGACAGCTGTAAGACACTTGTACCTTTTGTACTTTTCCTTTTTTTCTTTTCCTTTGTATAATTGTGATCTATAGAATTGAGTTGCCAACAGCACAAATATTAGATGTTTGGCAGTTAAGATTAGGCACTTTTTAACACTGATGTGTTTGTTAAATTATTCCTTTTAAATTATTTTAGACAAGAACAAATGTGATTAGTTTGACGTGAGGTGTATAACGAAGCAGTTGATCGGAGGACGTGGAAGGTTATCTGCGGCCTCAGCGTCGGAGGCAATAGATGTGACAGTCTATGTGCGTGTGTGGGCACGCATGTGCGAGCGTGTGTGTGTGTGTGGGTGTGTGTATCAAACTCTGTAACATGCTGCCTTTAACCAAGCCGTTCTGAGGAGGTAACCGTTCTCCTAAGCTGTTTTGAGGAGGTGCAAAGGTTGCGGTAAACACTGGCAACAGTCCCAACCAGCCACTGGATTCATTTGTGAAGGCTGCTCAGTCCTCCATGTTGCCTTAGAAATAATGCACAATAAGGATGAATGTCGGGTATTTGTGAAGAGGCTGTCTCCCTGCGTCCCGCGGCAAGTTAGGGACGTTAATTAACAGTAAACTATGTTTATGCCAACTGCAGGAATGTAACTTGCACTGATAAGATTTTTTTTCTGATGGAATTTAAATAAAATGCGTGGAAAATTTTAATACCTTTTCTCTTAGAGAATTTCATCATGTAATCAGTGTGTTTTCAACATCAGCACGTTGTGCTTTCAGCTCGATGCTTCTGCGACATTTGATTAAATATAGATTTCACAATCGCAAACAAGTTCTCCCGAACCCGATATGTCTCATGCGCTTGTTAATTAGACATTTGTTGACAAGAGGTTTGAGACTCTCCACCGACCTCATACTAGTTAGCACTTGTGTTGATTGCACAGCATACATACGACTAAAATCTCTGCATATTTGGTGAATTAACTATTGTATAAATCAGATTAAGTCTTACTTAATTAAGATTTGCTAAACATCTGAGATCCCAAACTAAAAAGGGAATTTGAACAAAAGGTTAATTACAAAGCAATTTATTTGCCAAATAAGAATGTCTATACAGTATATACAGTACATATGACAGTCTGAATACTACCAGGAAAATGCTTGGCAGAACAAAAGTAGATTGACTCTCAGACTGCATTGAAAAGTGAACAATCATAAATGTATTTTTTTGTAACACGCAATGATATAAGGGATTCCTGACCCCTGTGGGCAATTAAATATACACATTGCTTTACCTATATAAAACAATAATCTGTACATCATCTTATGTAAAATACAATTGCACAACCCAGCAAGTCCCACAACATATCTATATTTGAATTCAAGCAAGGTCTTGCCATTTAATCTTGATAAAATAACATAAAATAATAAAACTCTGAATTTGGCAACTCCACTCGACAGATGTCTCATCCTTGCCGCTGAGGAGGAAAAGTTCTCCCGTGTCATTTTCCCTTGTTAACTAGTAAACACAGAGTCGTTTAAACACCCGCAGATGCGATGATGCAAAGTGATGAAGTGGTGAAAAAGTTGGAAGACGAACAGGTATTTACACTGAAGAATGAACACTTGGGTGGTGCATGGCTTTCTTTATAGTGTGCGTTGTTATGGGATGTAGGTCGAAGTGAAGATGTTCTCGTGATAGTTCAATATGCCTGGAGAAACTGTCAAACCAGATCATACTCAGGTCCTCGTCCCGTCTCCTCAGCAGTGTTCTCATTAGGAAGTTACACATGGAGCTCTGCTTCATTTTCCCTCCTTTTTACAGATTTCACTCCTGCTGCTCTTGCTCCTCCTCCTCTTCCTGGAGCTCCTCGATGGCATCCATCTGAGTCCTGGAGCACACCTCACTCATGGGGGCAGAGTCCTCGCCCTGCACCAGCAGCTCATTGGACATTTCACTGTTCCTCTGGAAGAGAAAAGACAGCAGTGGAGACATTCGTGAAACCCACGCGCCCCCACCGTCTTGGAAACACGGAGACCCGATGGCTGTTCGCTAAGTCTGTAAGCCATGACTGCGGTTGGTCTTTTTGAAGATGCGGCTACTATGACCGGGTGAAGTTTGGCGAGCAGTGCAAACCTCGTCCGCCGGGTTCCTTGTTGAGAGGAGGGGAAAGTGTAGTCTTGGCATCCAGCAGAATTTGAACTCAAATTCAGACTTCACTGACTGACACTGGAACAGGCCCCCGGTTTCTGCCTGTGTGTGTGAGCCTGTGCGGCACTGAGCCACAGTTCTGCGTGATTTGGGTATAAAATCAATAGTTTCATTTTAGGGCTGACTTTTATTCGCCAATGCCGGTCATGATTGGAGGAGCAGACCGAATAAATTCCTGGCGCTCGCTGCCGACAAACTGATCCATCTGTCACTGCGGGGCTGACGTTATCGTCTGGCTGCGAGTGATCTGATCAGTCACCAGAGCAAACAGACGAAGATGCCTCTGTAGAAATCTGTCTGGAATCAGATCAGATTTGCAAAAATTGCATTACTCAGGGTGTTTTTTTTTTTTTTCTTCCAGATTTATGGATGCCAACAGGAAGTGACACGACGACAGTGTCAGCTTTGCGGTATGAACGCGCCCTGGTATTCCCGTCATCCTCATCTTGTCTGACTTTGTTTTCCAGGGATGAGGGAAGTCTGTGACTCGTTCTGGGCGCGACCAACAAAAATACCACCGTTTTTTTTCTTTTTCTAATGAAACATCACTTCCAGCGACTCTCATTGGCTCTGAAAAAATAGTTGAGTGTCAGTATTTTGGACCCTCTCATCTCGTCAGGCAATCCGTCAGAAACCAAAGCGTCTGCATAATGCAAATTTTACAAATAAAAATATCCCCATCAATCTCTGGTAGGAACAAGTTCAAAGATTACCGCATTCCCCTTTTAATGAAAAAGAGAAATTAATTATCGTTCGCTGGCAGACGTACGGCTCAGAGTAAAGTGTGGCGTACGCGTGCAACGACCTGAACCAGGTGTGCTCACCTGTTGTCGGTAAACATAGCAGGCTGCTATGGCAACCATCGTCGACTCCCCTATGAAACCAGCCAGGAGGGATCCGACCCCGAGTGTGGCCCCGTGAACCCTGTACACATTAAAAAAAAAAAACACTGTTGTCTTCCAGGTTTTGAGTGCCCGTCGTACATAGCACTACACCCAAACGACACGTTAAATAACCCGGTCAGCCGGAGCCGCGGGACTGACCTTTGTGACCCCTACGCCACTCTCTGAGGTGTTGACTTACCCCATGTAAGGCAGCACAACTAGACTGGTGATGAGGACAATGATGCGGAGCGCGGAGCTGGGGGCCAGCACAAAGGTCTTTTTCAGGGTCATGAGCCATCCAGTCAAATGAGCGCGAACAGTGACTGAAAACACACACAAACACACACACAAAGTGAAAGATCACCCCACCGGCCCGCGCCACGCCTCAATCAAAGCCACAACAGGAAGGAAAATCCAGCTGGACGCAGATGCTGGAAGACCCTGTGTATCTCACCTGGCAGAGGAAAAAAGGAGAAGATTCGGAGCGGGACCACACACAGCTCAGCGAAAACATATTTCACTCCGATGACATCGACCAGGATCTTCTCGGACACGTTAGGGGTCCAGAACACCACAAAGCAAAGCTGGACACAGTGAAAAGAAAGCAAATTAATTTTTGCTTTGGCTGCACCACAATGGGGCCGCCCCGCACGCCTCATTAGATTTCATTACTTCATTATCTCAAGGGAGCTCGGATTGAAGGGGGCCTTTGAAGCCGCATGAGTCGGGCCGCCGGGCACGTCGCCGTCGCCACGGCCGAGGCACGCGCCGCCTTACCGGGATGTTTGAAATCTATTGTGATTCCGACGTTGTGATAATCGTCGCAGTTACGGATGGAGCGCTTGTGTGTATGGACGAAAAACACTCATCAAACACGGCACATACTGCTTTGAGCTAACAAGAACGAACCCCTGCTCAGGTCCCTCAAATATAACCTTCTGAAGGAATTAGGTTGTTTCCTAAGCATTAAGTATCTAGAAAGAACAGCTTCCGTTTAAATCCCTTTATAAACCGATGACCGGTATCAAACTCATCATCTACAATTACAGCTTCGAGAAAGAGGCAATTATTTATTAAATCTCCCCTGACTTAGCTACGGCTTTCCTGTGCACGCTCTCACGTCCAGAAAAATTCATGTTGTTATAGGACGCCGTTTATCGAAGGACGTGACGGAGACTCTCTCCAAAACCACCTTCCTGAAAATATGTTTGAGTGATTTGTTTTTCCCCACCGGTCGCTCCTCCAGCAAAACAGTTCACGTTCCGGCATGTCGACTTGTGTTGTCGACACATCCAAAGGCCGTGCCTATGTGCCTGTTATGCTGTGCCCTTGCACACACACACACACACACACACACACACACACACACACACACGTTTATAGCTCTGGGACTCCACATCTGGTTCAGCGTTTCCCCCTTCCTTCTCCTCCTACTAAACGAGTTTTTTTCTTTCTTTTTTTGCCACTCACTTCCTGTTTTTGTTACTTGGGCTCATCTAATTGACCGAGCTGAATTTCACTGAACAGAAAATGACTCTCTGAAGCTGAAGCGCGGGCGACCGAATGACATCAGGGCCTATTGTTGCTGCTTAAATATGTATTTTTGCTAAAATATCAAAACTCACAGCCGTGTAAATGAGATTGCTCATTATACAGCGAGAACATACACCTGCAAGGGGCTTTAGGAATGTGTTAGCCGATATGTTTTATGTGAATACCTATTTTATTAAGCTCTTAAAGCCTGAGTAAGGAGGGTTGCGAGGGGACAAAAAAGCCCCTTAGCCTCTTCACAAATTCCAACCTAATGTGTCTCCCTCTCTCTGCAACCTGAAACCACAACAGCACAGGAAAGGTACTTTTAGAACGGCTGCAAACGACTTGTGTGCTCCATCACTTTGAACTGTACCGTGCAGCTGCACCAACACAATCGGGGCTCTTGAGCAGGATGACGTTTTTCAAGAGAGACCTTGTTTGTACAGAGAAACCCTGACTTGAGAGTTGACTTTGGAATAACCATTCAGATCACGTTTCCGCTGTAACACTAAACCACTTGGGTCGGTCTTGGAACAAACGGATTGATTTTTTTTCTTCCCCTCCATTGACTCTAAATATTCTGATGTGAATTCAGCAGTCGAGCCCGGGATTTGTGTGAACGCCCCCTCCTTTCCGAGCTCCTTCATCCCCCCGTAGAGGATTAGCGTAATGATATGACTGAATCGAAATCATCTTACCGTGAGGGACAGAGCCAGACAGCAGAACGTGAACTTTTTAATGTGTGACTTGGTGACCGGGCTGCCCGCGTTCAGGGTGTTGCTCGGATTGTTCTGTCAGCGAGAGGACAATATAAGTGGCATGAACGAACCCTTCTTTGATCATCTGCTAAGGCTCTGGCAAATCCATCTGCAGGAGTCGCGTTTACCTTGTCAAATGCGGGGTACACCGCTCTTAGCTCTGTTAACCAGCCGTAGGGCATGTGACCCACCGGGTATGTTGCTGTGAGCACAGCCACCGCCTGGAATGACAAAGAGACGGCGGCGATAAGTCACTGCCTACCCCGCCATGTTAACCTTGTCCACCATGGGGAGACGGCCAAATGAAAGACAGGTGTCAGACGACACGAGACAGGAATGCAACGCGTCCCTTACTTTCCCTGGAGCGCAGAGTTTTCACAAGTTTATGATTGGATAACGGCCGCTAGCTTGTTATTGAGGCCCGAACAACAGCAGCGGGGACTCTGAGGTTCCACGCATGCACAGTAGGGACAGGTAGGAATGTTTTCACTCACTGTAATCATGCCCTGAGTACCACATGGACGTGGTGAATCACCCAAACCACTGGCAGCCAGCGTTGTCAATGAATTCCAGTTTGTTCTGGTAAACAACTCTGTATTGTCTCTAGTAGTTGGGGGGTCTCTGTTAGCCAGAAAGCTCCAGAGGGAGGCTGTTAGCATCTGGCAATCATCTGCAGTAACTTGAGGGGAAAGTTAGTGCACTGGCTTCACGTGGCTGTGAGGTGTCTTTTATTAATACTCTCGATGCTAGCGAGTCATTTACATTTGCGGGATCTTCTATAACACCGCTACAATGAGAGAATAAAAAAAAAAAAAAAACGGCTTGTGGTCGACGGCCCCGGCCTTAAATGAGCAGTTAAGAGGTTTTAGAGTATATTATGTCGTAAAGGGGTAATATAACTTTGACTTTTGAAATACACTACATTATCACATCCCATTGTCTCTATTGTACAGTTGTGTCTAATTATGTCATAATAATGGCATAAAAATGGGGTCGTGATGGCCAAAAACATGTGGGGGGTTGTAGTAACCTTGAAATATCAGCACAAAAGTCTAATATGTTTATGCTTGAGACTAAATAAATGTACGATAAAAAAAACAAAAAATCTCACAACTATATTCCGACATCACTACATGATGTCGGAATTTAGAATTTAGAATTTAATACTGAAAAAATGAAATGTTCCTTAAAGAGATACATATAACCCGTCATCCTTCGACTCACAGAAGAAAGAAAAGCGTCTGAAAATTCAGAAAGAAAGGAGAATGCGGGCTGATGGGAAGAATTGAAAATCCCACCTTCGTTGCTGCACCTGTCCCCTTGAGGTCGCGAGACACAAAAAGGTTGACGATGGGTCGGCTGATGCGCTGAGTGGCCAGGATGAGGGCCAGGGGCCACCAGAAAGTCAGCATCTTTTTGATAGTAGCATCGCCCTGTAGGAACCCACAAAATCAGTCTCTATATTTGTATCATAATTGATGGAAAACCCAGTGGATGTGTTTAAGACGCACAAATATTGAGACCTTCCACATGTATGCGCAATCTACACTTCTTTGTTTTGCCACAGACAACTTTAGTAAGAGGCTCGAAAAAGGCAGAACTTACTCCGACATCAAGTCCACTGGAGTCTGGGATATTGTCATGAATATTACAGTAGTAACCCAGACCTACGATGCTGAAGCGGACCAAGGCACCCATATACAGTGACAGGATTGGGATGAGCAAAGGCTCCACACACTCAAGATTACTGTGAAGAAGAATGGCCACAAACACAATCTGCAGGGGAAAGGAGATCATTAGTTGATAGAGATCATCAAACAGCGCTCATACCTAAAATCAACATAGATAACGTTCAAATACGGCATTAACTTAATCACGTTACCTGGGCTACAACGTCAGAGATGGAGGCTGAGCCTACAATCACACTGTATTTGTGCTTGAGAAGTATCCCTGCATGAATCCACGCCTGCAAACAGAATAATGTTTGGACAGCTTACAACCGGATCGCCGAAGGACCACCTCGGCTTTGTCAATTTCTTCAACTATTACTAGACGTTGAAAAACTAGAGGTAAACTTTAGGGGCACCCACTCAGAGAACTGAATGGTGTCTTTTCCTGGCTGATGTGTGTTTAGATTCACCTCCTCTATGGCAAAGCTTGACTTCTCAGGCAGAGTGCACAACCTACATACTCACCATTGCATCCAATAAGGGGAAAGCAGCCAGGTATAAGAACGCTTTTCTTGTCTTGGACCCCACAGAGTCGTCCACATGGTGGAGCTTATTGATGATGTAGTACCCTAAATCTGTGTAAGCTACAGGAACAGAAGACGTCTAGAGTGAGCTCAGGAGAACGTACCCTGTCACCATGACAATTGACACCATAGCTTCATTTTTGAATATAAATTTCGTCATGCGTGCGCAATCTAGACAACACACCTATCAAGATGTGCAGGACGAATGCAATGACACCAGCAGCCAGCATGCAGAACACAGCCTTCCTCCGGTCCCTTTTACTGTTGACAAACACCAAGCCGACGTTCTTGAAGTCGCTCATGGGTCCCGTGAAGAACTTCATCAGGGAGTAGGCCAGGCCATAGCTGGCCAGCATTTCCACTGCATCCTTTTTGACTGTGGCTATACCCCTGTTGAGGGCCTGGGACAAACATTACGAGGGAAGAGGAATTAGGGGAATAGCTCTTAAAACGGGGCTGTGTTAAACTTGATCATAAGTTTACTGAATCCCCACTCCGTCAAAATGTGTTTTGTATTTAGTCTTTGCGCCTACTGTGCTGGGTGATATGTGTGCAGAGTTAGATCAACAGAGGTTAAAACCGTCTTCTCATTTCTACGGGTGAAATATATCTAAGCTCAGAAAAAAAAATAAATTTCTTCAGTTTTAAAAAGCCTTAGGGGATGATTTGTTGGATCCTTAATCTTTAAAAACCCACAGCAGAGCAATCCTCAGGATGAAATGGATACCTCAAGCCTTATCGTTGAATGGTACCATGGTATTTTAAAAGCTAAATACATGAATATTTGAGATGTTCAACTTTTAAAATTAAAGCATTAAAAAAATAGGCATATCTCATTTATAGTGCAATTTGTAATGATGAATGATGAGTTTTTAGAGGACTTGCTGATTTGTCTTCTCTGTAAACAAGACTAAAATTGCATTCATAACTCTGTCAATGTCAACTGTTTGCAGCAATCAAATCAGTTTTTCTGAGACCCTGAAACAGTTTCTCATGTTTTATTAAAACCACAGAAAGATCAAATAGGACGTGAGGCCAGCCTCACTTCTGTCCTCTGAATAGAAGAGAAGGACTTAAAATTGCAGCCATACATCTTAAAATTAGTCTCTCCCATCCATATCAAAACTAACAACGGAAGGCTCATTAAGAACTCCTACAAAATGTGACATTTATCAATCAATTATACTTCATGATCATAGCTGTGTCATTATACACTGAGAAAGTTTTGACGTTCTCCACACGGCACAAATCAAAACTAAATCTGCCCAAACGATAATGAGGATTTTCCTCATACTATATCTTAGATCTGTAACCCAAGGTTACGGGCTCCGATATCTTGTGCAGAAACAGGAAGACTTGCCCAATTTCCTACTTCACTGTTCGCCATGAGAACTGAGCCACTGGCCAATGCACAATGTAATCTTGAGTGTAAAAGTGGATGACAAGCCATATTTCCTTTCGTATGGACAGTATTTCATAAATCCCTCTGGAACCTGGATGCATTCCTGATAATTGTCACTAACCTATTAACAAGCCTTAACATAGTCATTCATTATTAGGTCAACCCACGAAAAATGGAATGGGTATGGTACTGAACTGAGAGATATTTCAAAATCCAACTTCCCTTTCACTGGAAAGCTAAATTAGTGATGTATTTAGCTTAAGAAATTCCTTACAAACTAGATAAACTTTTTATTCCTAAACTAAAAATTGGAGCTTAATGAAATTACAGGACAACTTGAAAAGATGATTTGGGGCAGAATAATCCCTTTGCTTACCGGGAAACAACAAACATACCCTAAATCCAATCATACCAGGCCCTGACGCACACTAACAACTGATTTATAAGCCACCACCTGGATCTGGGTAAGCAGCCAGACAAATCTCAGGAGCATTATGGCAATATAAAATAATACTCCCTGCCTTATCAATCTTGGCTTACTGAACACAATACACTTAGCGATGGTACGATATAAGGCACAGCCAGGGAATCAAAAAGTGCTAACTGTAATATGTAAACCAGAGTAATGTGCTTATGGCCTTCGAATGGTTATTGTATGCTGAGTCTTTCCCATTCGTCCTGTTGCTTATTTCTCTGTGTAAATTCATTTTTCCCTCTATAAACAAGTTTAAGTGAGGGAACTGGATGACCCCCCCAATCATCATTCAAGAAACTTTAAACGGCCAGATGCATTGTATCCTTAACTTGCAGTTATATCTTTATCATACTTGTGGCTTTAACAGAGACTAAACTCTTCAACTGCAGGGCCAAGTGGGAGCAGTATCTGGGATGCTTGTTGTAAACATGACAAAGGGAAGGGACTAGGAGAATTCCTATGATGGTTGCAGTAGATTTTGCAGTACGATGTTATCAACAGGACCCACTTTACAAGGAGAAATGCAATGAATCCTGAATTGATGGAGTTGTAAAATGAAGAAAAAAAGGCAAGAATAAAAAAATGTTAAATGATTAGCAGGGATCTATTTTGGGATGATATGGGTAAACTGTATTGTGTGAGAACAATTGATTTCTAAAACTGGTCTTATAAGGTGACAAACGTGAAGTCCAAAAAGAAACAAATGAGATTTAGTTAGTTTTTAGTTTTAGTTTTACCAGTCACAATTACTAGTTATATAGGTGTTGTTTTGTTATGGAAGAGCAAAGGTCTTCCCTTCCTATATTCTCCTGTTTAGCAATAAAACAAATGTAAACTCTCAAAACAAAGCCATGTGTCCTTAGTACTTAATACCTTAATACTTGTCAGATGTCAAGGACTGCACAGAACACCGAGGCAGACACCGAACAGCAAGTGCCCATGTTTATAACCAAACATGTTCACGCTTTTGCTTGGTACTTTTCCTTTCTTCTTTCCTTTCTTCTTTTCCTTTCCTTTCTTTCCTTTTGTGTTACTGTGGACAATGCCGCTGTTAGAGTCCCTGTTTACTGGGAGAAATGGGAGCAGGGGTGGGGTGGGAGCCACTGGCTGTGCAATTGTTACTGTTTCTTTCTGCTTGTCATCTTGAAACCTTTATTACAGACAGACAAGACAGACAGACAGATAGACAGACAGACAGACAGACAGACAGACAGACAGACAGACAGACAGACAGATAGACAGATAGACAGATAGATAGATAGATAGATAGATAGATAGATAGATAGATAGATAGATAGATAGATAGATAGATAGACAGACAGATGTGTGGCGTAACGTCAGCAGTTGTCCAAGGAACTATTTTCTAAACTAGTTTCTAACTATTTGTCTAAACTGCTCATAGCAATGTCTGTGGATTTTATCTTCTCAGGCCTGCTGCCCTGATTCTCCCTGTCTCCGGGGAGGAAAAGGGGGTTGGGTGGTTGTTTTGGCAACCACTACTTATAAGACTGTACCTCTTTCTTTGGTTTGTTTTTTGTTGTTTTTTCATCCTCTTCTTTTTTACCTTCAACAACACATCCTATTTCAACGACCCTCATTTTCATGTCCGAATTAGCATTTTTTCCTCCCGGTTCGATGTTATTTCACCTTTATAAATGCACAGGAATGCTGTTTTTTTTCTCCCAACCTTCTTTGCAATGCTAAAAATACCACATTCATGTTTATGAATATGTATAAAACCGTGAGTGAGGAATTCGAGGTTTAGTTCTTTGCACAGTGATTTCAGGCAGAGGATGAAGAGGTATTCAGTCCTATTTGAGATTTTAAACAGCTATTTCTCAGCGGGTGGAGTCTGCTCCTATCAGGATGATGGTGCTTTGGGTAGGATTGTTCACTTAGATATAAAGACATGCATGCACTTTATAGCTTTGCAATGACATTGGACTTTTGGCTGGTGTGATGACTGAACAGGAAACGCCCACATTCGCTCCACACGGCATTAAATTCCGTGAAGTTCCACCTTCAGGACTCCAGCTGCCCCTTTCCGTTGTGTGCTATTTATACTAACCGAACAGAGCCATTACATAAGCTTAATCCTAACATCTCAAAGCCCCCGGTGTTTTCCCTTCTCACACCATCGGCTCCCCGGAGGTGGAGGGGCTGGAGGGCCCGGCCAAACCTTCCAGCTGAGGAAGGGGGGTGGGGGTGGGGGGGCGTTCTGGAGAAAAGATTCGCTCCATCGCTTGGAAGTCCAGCAATGGGTGCGTTTTTTTGGCCGGCGGAGGAAGTGGGGAGACGGCACGGGCATCTTCTCAGAGGGACCGGGGCTGTCACTCAGTGGAGCCCCCGTTCGCATCCCCCCCCTCCTCCCATGGAACAACCGTAAACCCCAGACTTCCACCGTCGAAGTGCTAAGCTAACGCTAGCAAAAACACAAAATCCTAACGTTCCCCCCTCTCGCCCTCGCTCTCTCTCTCTCTCTCCGCGCGGGCAAAAAATAAAAAAATACCCAGTGTCATTTGTTTCACACTCATTTTTTCTTTCTGAATATATTTTCTTCGTCTGTTATGAAAGGGCTGGGTGGTGGTGGTGGTAGTGGAGGAGAGAGGCGGCCGCGACTTATCACGCCGAAGCCGTGACGCCCCAGGAGGCGAGATATTAACGGTTCGAGGCGTTAGCCGGGGCGCGAGCTGCTAGCAAACGCAGTCCGCACTGCGCGGCTTCATTTACCTTATGTCGTAAAAATAAACCAAAAAAATAAATAAAACAAAAGAAATGATAAAATGAATAGACACGGCGGCTCGAATGAAACCGAACGGAGATCTTACCTGTTCCCCGAGGTCGATGGCAATATTGGTGATAGCCAGAGGCACCAGAAAGCGGAGGAGAGGCCAGTAAGGGCTGAGAGATGGAAACTCCACCATAGTCGAAGCCGGGCTGACAGAGCGAGGGGCATCTGCCTCGGTCAGGATGGAGGAGAAACGAATGTGGCCCGGGAGAAAAGGGGGGAAGCAACGCGACGAAAGCACCTGTGTTGTCCGCCGTGAGAGGAGGCTAAGTGGGGCAGCGGCAGGAGCCGAGGCGCTCCTGTGGCGGCGGCGCGTCACTGTGCTCCGGCGCAGCCGAGCGGAGGCGAAGGTCAGCGGAAATATCTGCCTGGGCGCATCTTCCCCCCGCAAATCATCATCGAGGGGGTGGGGGGAGAGGCAAGGTGGCACCGGGACCGCGCCAGATTCAAGCGGGACTCACGCAGACACACACGCCGGGGTCGGGGGCGGGGGAGGAGAGTAGGGAGCCCGGTTCCGTGGGTGTCGGCGTCCGGTTGCGGGGTAGCACCGCCACCCCGCCCCCGGGCCTCGCTTTGCCCTGGTGTCATCGTGACGTCAACAGCCGGCCTGAACCTGCCCGTCCTCACACACACACAGACACAAACACACACACACACATTCGTGCACGGCCTTAAATTTTCAAATTGCCATATCATTGAGAATTTGGAAAGATTGATACTGGAAAACTATCATCTCACGCCAACTCACATCTTAAGACTGGTTTTTCGAGTTTTAAGTCTCAGCCTAGTCTGGTTGTAGACTGAGACTCAAAAACCGTGGATCTTACATGCACAAATATTATGAAAAGACTTGTGGGAAACTATCAACTCACATCTTAAGACTGTTTTTTCAAGTTTTAAGTCTCTGCTTGGTTTCGGCGTAGACTGAGATTCAAAAATCGTGGATCTTACAATCAAAGATTTTGAAAAGAGTTGTGGGAAACTATTAACTCACATCTTAAGACTGGTTTTTCAAGTTTTAAGTCTCTGCCTGGTTTCGGCGTAGACTGAGACTCAAAAACCGTAGATCTTACGTTTAAATATTTTGAAAAGACTTGTGGAAACCTATCAACTCACATCTTAAGACTATTTTAGAGTCTTAAGTCTTAGCGTTATCTCATGACCCTGGAACCGAAGACTGAGGGCTCATATCGAAAGACTGTGCAAAGATTTTGAAAATACTCATGGAAAACAACAACTACAGTCTCTCAGAAATTTTTTGCCACCATGCAATGGTGACCGTGTCACCATCTGACCGTGTGTTTGTCGAGCCTCTGCTATTTGAGTCCAATAATCTGAATCAAAATCAGAGAAACTTTCTTTGTCCCAGAGGTTCAATTGGAAGGCACAAGGGGTAGCATAGCAACTTAGAACAGATGAACGTCTATAAATATGTGGAATGAAAATCAATATATAAAATAAAGGTGAAATAAAGTTAGATAAAAAATAATGTGAAGTAACTCCAACATCAATAAGACGCCTTAAATAAAATGTATCATTATTATTATTAATATTATCGCTTTTCCATCTTCGCTCGGTCATGATACATTGGAGAGTTTGTACAAGTTCGGCCGTTCTGGCTACAGCTTCACCATCCACTCTTCTTTCTAGATGCTCCATATTGAGGATTTATTTTGAAAAGATTTCAGCCTAGACCAAAGACTGTGGATCTTGTATCTAAAGACAGCAAATATTTTGAAAAGACTCATGGAAAACTACAACTTGATTGTTCCCATTATGCAATCTTTTCCCATCATGCATGGAACCAGGTTTCCTGTTTCCGGTTTTGTTGGAGCTCATCTTTTGGATGCTGATTCAGTCTTTATGGTGACGTAACAAAAAACATGCAATAATTTCAAGCACGTTTGACACTGTAGTAAGAATTGAATACAGAATACAGTAAGCCCCAGGACTAGGCAAAGACTGAGCTACGTCCTCACAGAGACTGTAAATACGAGCTTACACTTAACGTGCACCAGTAAGACACATTGGATCTTCTTCATTGCAGGTTGTCCTCTGTGCAAATTGGGTGTGTTGGTGTAGGGCTCAGAGCTGGACCCCACTGCACCACATGGTAAGACAGCATCAAAATAATAAATTTAAAAGAGTAGTAACTCTTGAGCAGAGGAAAGGCCCTTTATCGTCACAGCAGCATCAAAATACAAGCGCTGTGGTTAACTCATCTTGTGGTGGGCCATGAGAATAAGGCAACCGTTTAGGTGGAGCAGTCGGAGGTTCAGTGTCTTACCCAAGAACCTGCTTAGGAATTGAACCAGGAATATTTGAACAGTTTCTAAGAAGACCTCACTAACCCCCTGAGCCACCCTCAATGTTCTATTATACATTTAGCAAGGCCATGACATTCTAACATGATGGATAGTGGGTTAGAAAACATTCATAATGTTATATTTAAAATATGTAGATTTAGTTTTACAAATCTAAATACAAAAGCATCTGTTTTCATAATGAAATGAAAATTCCTAGCAACATAACATAAGATAACATAAGATAACATAAGATAACATAACATAACATAACATAACATAACATAACATAACATAACATAACATAACATAACATAACATAAGATGATAATAATAGTGTGCCTTTAATCGTCCCGCAATGGGGATATTTCAATTTACACAGCAGTGATGGACAGGGGAGTAGAGATTGTTAATTTATAAATATTACAAGTTAAAACAGTATCATGTAAAAGTATTAAATATATATATATATATATATATATGTAAATGTAAAAAGAATAAACACTTTAAATTGACCTGCAATTGAGGAGAGGGTGCCTGTCACTGCGAAGATTTAATAAGATGAGATAAAATAAGACAGGTTAAGGTAATCCTTTATTAGTATTGCCGTGGGGAAACTCAGTGTTAACAGCAGCAAAGAAAGGATTCAAGGATTTATTTTTTAAAAACTGTTCTTGTTGAATGAATGAATGAATAAAATAAAATTAAAATATGGATTAAAAAGGCACAATAGACCCGTCTACTATATTAACAAAATGTACCAAAATAAGCATAGTAAATATGCATTAGCAAGATAATCCACATTATGCATTCAAGTTAACAGTAAAGTAATGTGCAATTTTTGGAGTGCGCAAATAGCAATGAAGTAGCTCTTGTCTCTGTCTCTGATAGAGGAACGAGTGAGAGCTTTAAACGTGTGTTTGTGTGTACAAAATTGTCCCATTCTGCAGCTGCACATTAACAACCATGAGGGTGCATGATTGTGGAGACCAACATTACAGAAACAGTGACCATTAGAGAACTTCCATCTGGAAATGCAATTTTTTGTTTAATCTATGAATGTGCAAAAATAATACACCATGTGGTTTCAACTTTTCTTGATTGACGTGTATTTCATCGGTGCATTCGCTGGAATGTGCACACAGACGTCCCTTCAGGGACGCTGCCATGCGAGCCCAAACCAAGCCGCCAGGAGCAACTTTTGGTTTCGGTGTCTTTGCCCGAGGACACTTCAGCATGCTGATAGGAGGAGCTGGGAATCAAACCGCTAACCCTCTGAATGGAGGGACACACGCCCAGCCAACTGAGCCACAGCTGCCCCCTGGGCATTGCTAAAACTGGCATGTCCATGCTGCATAAACATGAACACATTCTGTTGCAACGGCTTGTGTTTATAGAGGTCACAAATTACAATGAGGCTCTGAGCCTGCAGGATGTCGGCGTGAAAACAAAACATTTCTGCACGACACAATCATTTGTCTCTGTAATCAACATTTCTTTTTGAAGGATGATGATTCTATCAGCTGAACACAGCTCTTTTTTAATATGTCATTAATATTTTCACTATTGAACATATTGTTTGTTTGTTTTTTTTGGTATGGTTGTCAATATGCAAGGTATATATATAAATCAGATTGAATCATATTAAACTAAACTGATAAAATAATAGCGCTTTGACATACAGGCCCTTCGGCAGACTGGTTAAGTGGTAAAATGCTTCGGCTGCATTTTATTCGAGTAAAGTTTCTTGTAAATCCACACTGTGCATCAAATTTGGTGGGTAGTAACATTTTCAACGGTTCAAGCGGTTTGAAATTCGTCTAAAAACAAGCTCTTTTTGTCCACGAACACAAGCATGGCCACTGGAACTCTCTCCTGTTAATGGTTAATCAAATCGGTGAACCTAATGCACCAGTCAAAGTAACAGCTGAGGGACATGTAAAGTTGTCCTTCTCAGCCAAATCACAGTCGAATTTTTATTTAATTGATAGAAGTCTAATCAAATCAAGCTGGTGTTTTCCAAAATAGTCCCAGCCTCGAATGGTCTAATTGAATTACTTGACCATTTGCTGTGCATAGCAAGGAAACACTGTTTGACCTCTATGAGGAACATCATTCCACTCCGAGCTCCTTTCCTGATAAAGTAAATGTGAGTCTCATTTCCGTTTTTCAAATTCTGGGAAAGAAAAGAAGCGCTGCTTGGGGATAACTCGAAGAGTCGAAACATGAATTCGCCGCAGAAGCTGAATAAACTGCAAGACTGCGGCGCCTCTTTACTTCATAAATTTTCCTCATGACTTGCATCTAACTCATATAACCTTAAACTGCATTCATCCTTGCACCTGCAATTTGTGAGTTACACACCTGGCTGCACTCAAATGTTTTATCTGCACTGCCAACACTGTTCATATTTATAATAATGTTTATACTATCATTATTTCTTCTCAATACATAGCTAAATGAACTGCAGACAGCAAAAGCAAGAATTTGATTGTACAGGGCAACGCTGTACATATGACAAAAAACACTTTGAATCTTGAGACTTGAACACCCCATTCCTTTGCTCACACCGCGTTCCTGCAGACATGCAAATGCTGTCCATATTGACTGAGTACAGCCAATGCCGATGGGAGTGTCCGCAATAACTTTACCCACTGACACTTTTACAACCAGACGTGCCTTTCTTCTGCTCCAGTAAGTAATGTCAGATGTTTAATGAGGACCTCGTACCAATTCTCACAGGAGTTAAATACCCGTGGCACGACATAATTCATTAAAAAGAAGAATCGAACCGTGTCATCGGTCATATGAGTTTCAAAAACACTTTGCCTTGTTTTCCTGCCAGCGAGAAACTTTAAATCAATACGCACACAAAATGAAGAACACATGTTAGGTAGACAGCATGAAGGTGTTACATCCAACTTCGGTTGTGCATTAACCGTGCACAATTTCAACTTTCCGTCTTTCTTCTCTACGCTATTAAAGGCTGCGAGATGTAACTGTGTATGTTAGATCACGTCAACAGAACAATAAACAGCAGCGTATGAATCAGCTCTCTTTATTGTCATTATTCAAATGTGAATGAAGTGATTTCAGTTACTGAAGGAAAAGGCCATACAGCCAAATGGGAACTTTTTTAGCATTTTAAATAAAGACACAGAAATACATTGCATGGAGGCAAAATAGAAAATGCTAAATTTGATAAAGCCTTCAAAAAGTCTTGTCAAAATTTAATTTTCATTTCATTTTTCTTATTTATTTTTTCGCCTGCTTGCTTGTTGGTTGATTGTGTATTAACCGTCTTTTTTCTGGGGGCATTCTCTCAAAAGTTACCATGTAATTGAACTTATTTCCCATCTTGTGACGACAGATAAGACCGACCAGCGGGCATTTCTCCAGCGGGTCAGCTGTTTAGTTGTGTTCTATTAAGTTGTAACTATTTTCAAAGAAGAGTCAAGTCTGTGATAGGCCCCAGATGTTGGAAATATCCCTTCTCGTTCAATTGCAGAGGAAACATAATGTCGTATGAGATGAAGTCTTTGAATGGTTTGTTTAGAAAGACCTGCGAGCAGAAAAATTGCAGAAGTTAACCCTGATTGTGATAAATGCGTGCGTAGGTTTTTTCCCTGAGTCACACTGGGAAATAAAGCCTCTAATTTTGGAGACGTGTTTCCAAGTCATTAATCATGATCTAAAACCATATGTGTGAGGATTTTAAGATGTGCCAGAGTTTTCTTGATTTTGGGGACTTTAAATTCTCACATAGTAAACATAATAAATTCAGCCAAGTAAATTATTGGAGCTCTGTTGGGCTTTTAGATCTTTGCTGTCATCTAGTGGTCAGTCTCTTCCAAACAGCTGACGCGGCAGCTGAGAATACAAAATAATAAAAAGTCATCTAAAAAAAATGCAATTATCCATAAAAAATGATTAGTAATTGAATAACATGGATGGAAATATCTGTCGTGCGCTGCTCGGGAAAGTAACAATGTGCAATCAGAATAGTTTCTGTAACAGGTGTACATTTTTTTCCGCATTATTTCAGTATCACTAAAGACAATTCAATTTCTTGAAATGACCTGTAAATATAAATCAATGCTTCTCTCGTTAAGATTTTATTACAAATTATCATGAGCACAGTGATCTACTTCTGCTTTTCCTTTCGGTTTTTCCCTTCAGGGGTCACCACAGCGAATCAACCTCCATCCAACCCCATTCTCCGTTTCCTCCTCTTTCACACTGACTACCTTCATATCCTCTCTCACTACGTCCATAAATCTTCTCCTTGGTCTTCCTTGAAACCTCCTGCCTGGCAGCTCCAATTCTAGCATCTGTCTACCAATATAATCACTATCCCCCCTCCGTACATGACACACCCATCTCAGTCTGGCTTCTCCAACCTTCTCTCCAAACCTACAACATGTGCTGGTCCTCTGATAGACTCATTCCTGATCCTATCCATCCTGGTCAAGGAGAACCTTAGCATCTTCATCTCTGCGACCTCTAGCTCTGCCTCCTCTCTTTTCATCATTGTCACTGTTTCTAAGTTATACAGCATCGCTGGTCTCACCACTGTCTAGTGCACCTCTCCTTTCATTCTGGCTAATAATCCTCTATCATGAGTAGGGTGATAAGTTTGATAATTTGAGCTGTTTTTGATACTGAATTGTTTTTGTTGTTGTTGTTGTACTTAATTAATGTGTGTGAGTATCTTAAAGGAATGGAGCGTATTCCTTTGCAGTATCATTCACAGATATTTGTATTAAAGCCCTGAATTCAGCGTTAAATACCTCCTGACTGACCCGCTGTTGTCTTTCCAATTGACTCGGTGGCTGCTTTTCATGTCCATCTTCCTCTGCCTTTATTTATATTGCATGCACTCTGGATTAGTTTTTCTTTTTTTTCCGAGTGTTATCAACTCACACACACACTACCACACACAATCTGCTATAGTAGCTAGGATGTCATATCCCCTGGGCCAGACATTAATTATGACATTGTAGGAGCACCAGATAACCCATCAGTGCACAGCAACCGCTCCCCCAACAGTAACTGAAGGGATACACTTACACTAACACACCTGCGGACACCGTCCTTCCCACACAATTTAGAATGATGCCGGAGACGAGGCACAAAATCAATGGCGAGTTTGCCACCCAAGCAAAAAAAAAAAAAAAAAAGAGTGCTTGTCAGATCTGTTGAACAGCTCAAGAGCTAATTGCATCATTAATAATTGATGATGACAATGGAGAGTTATTGTACAACAGCTACGCTGCACGCGGCCTGCATGGGATCCCTGACAGAAACTCTTGACGTCTGCATTTTGGTTGGGTCTTGTACTTACAGCTGTGAAGACAGACGTGCATGCCAGGGTTTCAATCCAGGAGGGTGATTTAACCTGCTGCTGCATGCAGGATTTTTAACTTTTCGATTTTTAAACCAGCGTCCTCTAAATTGAAACAAGTGACGTTAAACTTGTACGTGCAATCTTATTCAATTACTTTGTCGAACCCATTTTTTGTATACTCCTGTATTCTTTAAGTGTGCATAGCCGTTGCTTCCTGGGCTAGAATATTTCAACGCACAGTAAATATTCATCTATTCCTTAGCTATACCACTTATCCCCCGGTTATGGGGCCATCGCCGACAGAGCCTTTCTCAACCGTCATTGGTGGGCAAGTGTGGGCGGTCACAGGACCACATATAGAGATATATAGAGACACACGTGCTGTTAGGGGAGGCAGGAGAGACCGTGCCTCACTTGCCAATCTTGGAAAGAAAACCACGTCAAATGAAAAAAAGAATGAAATGGTTTTATCTATCAGTGATTTTCAGTATAAAAGTACTCTTTGTATAACTTCACCGGATTTGGATTGTTTTTTTATTCATAGTTGCTGGATTTTCACATTTACTGAGAAAAGACATGCGGTGAGGCCATGGACTGTTGAGCCTCAACATAGACTGCGCAATGACGGCTGACTGCTCGTGTGTGCTGAACAAAGACCGTATTGCTGTCACTCTGTATGTCGCTATCGAAATGTTGAAACACTTTTTGGATATAAACTACATTTCCAATGTACGGATTTTTTTTGGCAAAAAACTGTATGCATGCGACAAGTTTCTTTTGACGAGCGATTGTAAATTGCCTGCAAAGAGTCACTAAGCGAGGCACGCAGTTCTCGTGCCTCACCGGCCATGAACCTCACCGCACGTCACTGCATACAATCATTCCCGTGTTTGCGTTTGGACAATCAATGAACCTCCTGCATGTTTTTGGACTGTGGGAAGATCCTGGGGAGCCCTGAGGAGCCCCACAAAGACACAGGAGGAACATGGAGACTCCACACAGAAAGGCCCTCCTGCTGGAATCCCACCAGGGACCTTCTCGCTGTGAAGCTAACCACTGCAAGAGTTGCATTATTGTGAGTGAATCACAGTGGATGCTTACAAGGCGCTTTTGCACCTTCTGGTTTCAAATCGCTTTTGCTGGGTTACATTCACCCATTCAAACACACATCGATGGCAGCGGAGCGACCATTGGAGAGATGCTTCGGCATGAAGGCAGGAGGAACCGGCGGATCGAACCGCCAACCTTCCGATTGCCTCCATCAGCTGAGGCACAGGCGCCCTCTAGCCATTTAAACATTAAATAACATCCCAGACACTCGCCGTTCACGGTGTTTGCAGTCAGGCGGTGATGAACTGAAACGCTGAAGTGGAAATAAATCCACCTCGATGGACGGCACTAATCGACAACGAGCATCAGGGTGATTTGCAGCACGGCGGCCAATGGATCTTCGGCTATTAACTGTATGCCGGAGCCGCGTCAAATTAAATTCTCAAAGGCTCAACGGTGGACTCTCTGGAAACATAATATTTGTGCTTTACGGTGCTCCCTCAGAGTCCCCTGCAGGGGGGAAGATGGGACAAATTGGGATTTCTCTTTGTTCCACTTTTAAGGACAGGAAATGACAGCATGGAAGCTTTTTCTTTGTTGCTTCTTTTAAACCCCTTTTGTTTTTCTGTGTTGCTCAAAACCTGGGTTCACTCTTTATTCTCATATATATGATAATCGCCCTATAGTACAGAAGGGGGACCATGATTTAGCCATGATTCAGCCTTCGCGGGCGCTCGATTCACTTAATCGCATTGTTTGCTGCAAATGACAAGGGAAAAAATGGTTTACTTAATTTCGGTGACAAATAAGGGGCCGCTCTTTCACATCCTAAAGATTTGACGGCTCATGAAGAACCTTAAAAGGCGTTTATCTACAAGTTAATTTAGCAAGTAATAGCTGAGCACGAGCAATCATTTGAATATGAGTTAGTTATTTTTAACATGACTGTTAAGACCATATACGTCGCTCTTTATTTTAGAGTGTATGTTTCTTTTAGAGTTGAAGTGAGACTGGAACTGAAGGGAGAACATGGAGACAGGGATCTTCTCGTCGTGAGTAGGAGGCGCTAACCGCTGCGCCATCGTATATTTTCCTTACAAGTGTTTACACCAGTGGCAGGCCGTTCGGGCCTGCAAGGCCTTCTCTGCTGGCCTAAAAAAATATGTGAATCACGGATTGATTTTAATTATACATTTTGTCCATGAATACTTGGTGTGTCTACTTCCTGTCATAGCTTTTTACCTGGCTGTGCTGCTTCCAGACATGTATGTTCCTATTAAGGGTGAAAGTCAAAGAAATCTGCCTGGAGGCCTGCAGAATCAGATTCACAGGCACTCTAGCAAAAAATTAGTGTCAATGAAAGTGTTGCTTCAACCAGTGAGATTTTGAGTTGCAACACCCTGGCCTTCTAGAAGAGAAGGGTAACGTCAGTGTGTCACACACCCTTTGATTGGATAGGCAGAGAGAGTGTATGAGCTAGAGCTAGCAGGCTGCATCTGTAGCAAACTGCACGAACACAAATATAGAATAGTGTTGATAAAATAGTTAATTTGTCAACCCATGATGGCTGAAGGAAGAGACGAAATTGATGTGGTTGCATATTTATTGTCAAACCCATTTTCAAAACAGACTTTTCAAGAAAAGCTGGACATCATTAAGAAAGGTCTGGCAATTCCACAGCTATCGGGCCTGTTATGAGGAAAAGGAGCACTACTGAAGGCCTCGGTGCACAGCCCGCCATTGGTTTACACACAGCATAACAAATGCGGTACAAGCCTGGAGTTGGTCCTGGCTGAACATACAAAGTCAAGAGAGAAAATCAAATAAATGACAAAATAAAATCAAGAAATTAGAACGAGATGATGGTCCCGGTTTGCTTGCCGCTCGACACGCGCCAGAAACACATAACGCCTCCACAGATGATTCAATTGAGTGTATTTGTTTCTAATAACCGCACTTGTTTAGCGTGTTTATATATTTCGGGACGTGCAGCCCGGCATCAGACCACCAACCTCTCACTTTCTCCGGATTCACTCGCCATCAGCGTTCCTGTTGACCTTCAGTGCTCTGACCCCTGCAGCTGCTGGCCCCCCCCAGGTCCTGCAGCCCCCGGACGGCAGGGGGCGCCCCAAGGCCGTCCTATCTTCGTGAACCCCGGTGAGCGGGAGCTCGGATTTACTATTATGATACCCATCTGATTCACGTAATTGCTTCCTTCCTGCAGTTAATTGCTACCAATCTGTCCGACCTCAAAAACCGAACTTCACGGTCCGGAAGTACTTTACGACTTGTTTCTTTGTGTGTGCCTGTGCGTATGCAAGAAAGAGTGTGTTTGTGTGTGTGTGTGTGTGTGTGTGTGTGTGTGTGTGTGTGTGTGTGTGTTTTCCTTGTTCATTCACCTCCGACTGCTGTTATTGAAGTATACTCGTTTTCTTGTCACCTGTTAAGCCCTGCACGTGATTATTCTGGGATGCATCTCGAGATGCAGCAGATTTGGAGATGCTGCTGGGTGATCCCACTGTCCACGGTGGCAGTTAGGTGTGGAGCAGGTGGCCCTATAGTTCTGCCCTGCAGAAGATCCGGCTTCGACGTGATTCTCGCTTCAATTCGTTTGTTTCGCACACTAATTTGCGTGCAGATGTTTACAAGTGTACAAGTTGTGCAAAAAGCACCATTAATTTCCAGCTTCAATTGAGGCGCGTCTCTATATTATGACCCCCCCCATCCCTTCTGTAACCATAAAAATAAAAAAATAAAAAAAAATAAATGAAATAAACGAGTGTGTGTTGTTTGTCACCGGTGTGTGGAATTAATTTTCCAAATGGATAAACGTTGGGGAATTAGAATTTTAAAAAATTAAAATAAAAACTAAAAAAAAACGCGATACATTCTCCTCACGGCGGAGGGATATCACTCGGGGGGAGTGATATCCCTCCGCCCTATTTAAACGCGCCACCAACAGCCGCGCTGTGATTCTGGCGCTGCCGTCGAGAAAGAAGCGTCCGTCCGCCTCTCCGCTCCACTCCGCACCGCACCGCAACGCTCCTCACCGCACAGCACCGCACCGCCCCTGCGTGTACGCCGCTCCCAGCCGCGCCGACACCGGGACTTAATGTCACTTTCGCGTTGGACTAACACCCCCCGCTGCGCCGTTCTCCGCCTTCCGGGCCCGCCGCCCACCTGAAAGGTAAGGGTGGGGATTCGGGTCTTGCGGGAGCCCCGTCACGCAAGGTGTCGTCACCGGGCGGTGGGGTGAGGTTCCCCCACCCTCCACCTCCACTTCCACCCCCACCCCTCGCATTTAATTCCGATCAGCCGCGCACCTGCTGCAGTGGCGCCGGTGTTTTGGAGGGACCATGTGATTCCCGCTCCTCCTCCCGCTCCTCCTCTCTCTCCGGACCCCCTCCTGCTGAGCCGAATCCAGTAATCACCCTGTCTTGTCCCCCCTCCCGCCCTCCTCCGCCTGCAGCCCCGCCGCTCGGACGGACCCCGCGGAGCCACCATGCCGCTGCATTCGAGTTTGGCGAGTAAAAACTACGACTACGACTACGACTCCCTGCAGCCGTACTTCTACGACAAGGAGGAAGAGGAGTTCTACACGCCGCAGCTTCAGCCCCCGGCGCCCAGCGAGGACATCTGGAAGAAATTCGAGCTGCTGCCGACCCCTCCCCTCTCGCCCAGCCGCCGGCCGTCCCTCTCCAGCCTCTTCCCCTCCACGGCGGACCAGCTGGAGATGGTCACCGAGTTCCTGGGCGACGATGCGGTCAACCAGAGCATCATCTGCGACTCCGACTACTCGCAGACCTTCCTCAAGTCCATCATCATCCAGGACTGCATGTGGAGCGGCTTCTCCGCCGCCGCCAAGCTGGAGAAAGTGGTGTCCGAGCGGCTCGCCTCGCTCCACGCCGCCCGGAAGGAGTGCGCCTCGGACTGCGAGGACGCCGCCGCCGCCGCAGCAGCAGCAGCTGCAGCCTGGAGGATGAACAGCAGCTACCTGCAGGACCTGAACACCTCCGCGGCGGAGTGCATCGACCCCTCCGTGGTGTTCCCTTACCCCATGACGGACGCGCCGAAGCAGGGCGGCCCGACGCCCGGCAAGGACCTGCGGCTGGACACGCCGCCCAACAGCGGCAGCAGCAGCAGCAGCAGCTGCAGTGACTCAGGTGAGCAGGATGTGTCCACCCCTGGAGTCACACCCCTCCGGGAACTTCCCTCTGCAGGTTGCATGCTCTACACGCTGCAGGCCAGGTGCTTTGCAGCTGCTCTTCGCCCGGGGAAGAGTTAGATCTTTGCACTGGCGGATGACAGGCGGCTCGCCTTCATCAGGCGTAGCTGCCGGTTGTGGTCCTTCGGGTCAAGGGGCGTGAGCGTGACCTTGTTTTTGTGTTTCAGAAGACGAAGAGGAAGACGAAGACGACGATGAGGACCAGGAGGAAGAGGAAGAGGAGGAGGAGGAGATCGACGTCGTGACCGTGGAGAAGAGGCAGGCGGTGAAGCGGTCCGACCCCGGCCCGGCCGAGGCCAGGCACCCCAGCCCGCTCGTGCTGAAGCGCTGCCACGTCTCCACCCACCAGCATAATTACGCCGCACATCCATCCATGAGGCACGAGCAGCCGGCTGTCAAGAGACTGAAGCTGGAGAGCAGCAGCAGCAGCAGCAGCAGCAGCAGCCGCGTCCTCAAGCAGATCAGCAGCAACCGCAAGTGCTCCAGCCCCCGGACGTCGGACACGGAGGACTACGACAAGAGAAGGACTCATAACGTTCTGGAGCGCCAGAGGAGGAACGAGCTCAAGCTGAGCTTCTTCGCCCTCCGGGACGAGATCCCCGAGGTGGCCAACAACGAAAAGGCGGCCAAGGTGGTGATCCTGAAGAAGGCCACCGAGTGCATCTACAGCATGCAAACGGACGAGCAGAGACTGGTGTCCCTCAAGGAGCAGCTGAGGAGGAGAAGCGAACTTTTAAGGCAGAGACTCTCTCAGCTCCAGAGCTCCCGTGCTTAAAGATTCAAATCATAGACTTTCTGGCCTTTTTGTTTTTTCTTTTTTTTTTTTTTTTTTTCCTTTTTTTAAAAAAAAAAAAAAAAAAAAAATACAAGTTGGAGACTTAGGGTGTACAGTTGTTGCATGCAAATGCAAAATGGATTAAGTTGTTTGGAATCTTGTTTGATT
This sequence comes from Fistularia commersonii, assembly GCF_037954325.1. Classification (NCBI taxonomy): domain Eukaryota; kingdom Metazoa; phylum Chordata; class Actinopteri; order Syngnathiformes; family Fistulariidae; genus Fistularia; species Fistularia commersonii. Next base: position 8,830,555 of record NC_141291.1, on the reverse strand, counting down.
TCAATGTTTAAAACTGCCTCAATTGAAGTCAAGGGTGGATTAAGTATTTAAAGTTTTATTTTTATTAATAAAATATTAAAAAAATAGGGCTGTGGGCCCACACTAAAATATGAATTTGTATGTTTTGTATATAATATTTCCTAAGAAAATGTATTTTTGGATCTCAGTTGTCTGGATGTTCAGACCCTTTTGTTGTTTCTTTTTTTTTTTGTTTTGTTTTTCCATTCTGTTCCTAAATTCTTTTTGAGATATAAAAAGACGTTTCTTCTCAGATTTGCGTCCTCATTCTTGCAGCGCAAACACCTGACACCTCACCGCCGGCCTGATTAGCGCCTTCCCAGAGGGAGTCACGTGTCGCTAATTCCAAAATGAAATGATTGACGGGATACAATGCTCCCCGTCTGAGGCGCTAATCTGCCTGAATGCAAATGAAAGGTAAACACTTGTTAGCCGGTTTAAGGAGATGCAGAAAAGTAAATCATCATGATTGAATCTACCTGAGAGTCGGGGGCAGGAAGGAGCTGCGGACTTGAAGAGCGGCATTCTGCACGTGCACAACGGCTGGGCGAGGCCTCCGCGGCCTGACCGTGGAGAAGAGGTGAGTTTCGGAGGGGGCGGCTTCAGAAGCCTGCAGTGACCCCCCCCACCCCCACCCCACCTCCCAAACCCCTGGATCAATCCTAAACCTTTCACATCACTATCTCTGAGAACTAGAGGGCAACCAGGTGGGTTCTCAGGTGATCGACCTGGTGATGTCATCATTTGGGTTCACACCCCAGCCTAGGATTAACTGTTAAAAAAAATAAAAATAAAAATAATAAGAGTCATAAACTGTGTAAATGTGCTGAAAATGGCCGAAAAAAAACAGAATCGGTGAACAATTCGATCTGTCAGACGTTCTGTGATTGATTATTGATCAAAACAAACCAAAAAAAAAAAAGGGAAAAAAAAAATCCCGACACGCCTCTCCATTGGTCTGCTGCATAGCCGCTAGCGTCATTATCATCAATACTATTATCGATCACATATTGACTAACCCGCCCGGCGTCCCCTCTCGCGCGCCCCTGACGTCAGCAGTGCTTTCCCGCGAGCGAGCGCGCGGTCCCCCCCGCCGCCGCCGCTCTCGCGAGCACGTGGAAGAGCGGCTCGAGCTCCCGCGCGCGCCGGACGCACAAACCGCCGCGGGCGGAAAAAGAGAGAGAAAAAGAAAGAAAGAGGGGGGAAAAGAAAGAGGGAATACCGGAGAGGAGAAGAACGACCCGGTAAGACGTGTTTGTGTGATTTCCGCCGATCGCGTGCATCCTCGATCCGGTGATAACGCGCAGAGGAATCACGGCGTGATTAGATTTTTAACCCCTTCCTCCTCCCCCCTCCCCCCCCCAAAAAAGAAAACAAAAACAAAAAAAAAACAATAACAACAACCGTGGTGTAGTTTGTTTCGTGCGTGGCGTGGGGTTCACGGATTCTTGCCAAAAACAACCTGTCTGCAACTATTGTTCCCCGCGCGCGTCTGGCTCCTCCATTGTCTGCCAACTTGTCTGCTCAGGCTGAGCAGCTGCAGGCTCTCACCTGCTGTCTGGTGATATTTTCTGCAAAAAAAAACAAGAAAAAACGCTGTATATATTATTATTATTATTATTGTTTTACACGTTGCTGTCAATCACTGCATGCATCCTCACCTTGATCTATGGAGACTATGAAGGTGGACCAGTCTTGGAAATGTCCCCAGACATGTTGCAGATAGTCATATGCGGCTGCAAAACAAAGCAGCGGGGAGATTCTGCAGACTTGGGATGGTTTTAAGAGCGGCTGGTACTCTTGGCGTGCACAGGTGCATCACCTGTAGCGCAGCTTCGTGCATTCGGAAGGTTTCTGCGGTGTTTCCAAGTGACCTGGTGGAAACCTTGCCTTGTTATTTTACAGTTCTTTCCAAAGTAATGATCAGGATTTGATTATATATTATATAATTGGGTTGTTACTGACCATGTGCATTTCAAAACAAGCACTTAACATGCAGTTGTAGCACTCAGGATGGGTATTCACAGCTACGATGGGGTTGAAACATACTGCTATGCACATCCCATTGTGTTTACAATAATAATGCACGGAAATCCCAAAAATAGCAATTTTGTACAGTGGGATTTGCATGGCAGCATGCACACACATCGGTAAACTGGTAAACCGAACGTAAAACCCTCGCCTCCCTCAGTTTTAAGGCAGCCGGTCCTACACTTTTGGGGTATCCATATTGGATGGTCTGCTTCCTGTTGCTGACCTCTAGGGATGGAAATTACTTTTCCATTATTTATTGTCATTGGATTATGATTATTCAGTCACACTTTGGATGGATTGCTTGTTGACCTTATTTGTATTTCCGCCATCCCACACAATGTCTGGCAATATTTCCACCTTCGGTTAAATCTATTGCATCCACCAGGTGTTCAGAGATATAAATAAAGCTTTGGCGCGATGAATGGCAAGTTTGCATGGAATTTCAAACGCCGTGTCGGGATTAACTCAAACAAAGTGTGAGAGAAACACCTTCTTTGCAAACAAGCTTTATCGTTATATTGGCGACTGTGTGTGTGTGTGTTTGCGTGCGTGTGTTTGTGTGTGTGTGTTAGCTCTCACGAATGGTACAAACTGATAATAACCTCTTCATGGGGCCGCCAGCAGCGAGCGGTTGATTTTCAGTCACTCATGTTAAATAAGTCGGCGTGAGAGAATTGCAAACGCCCGGCGGTGTGTCAGAACCAGGACGGCTGTCCGATAAAACTGGACATTCTTGCCAATATCTCAGTGCCAATTTAGATCCGATATGTTTAGCGGATAATTAACAGCCGGGGTTTTATTGCACGTATTGCTTGTTTTTCGGTCACCGAAGCCAAAAGGCATCCGAGAAATGGCCGGTGGTTTCAATCCGAGCTCTTGTCATCCAAGCAGCAGGCGAAAGCCAGTCTCACGATTTTCACACTCGCACACTCTTACTGGAGCGGCAGCGTGCTCCCACCATCTCGCTAGCTAGCTATAAGGTGGTCTTACAGTCTTAGAGCAGTTATAGGTCAGTCTTTTCCAAGTTTTGGACTTACGACAATATCAAACATGATATTTTCACAAGTCTTTCAGTCTTTACCGTGACGTAACACACGGATGAGCTCCAACAAAACGTGAAAAAGGAAACCACAGACGGTATTTGTTCGTGGTCTGGATGAACCGGAACGGCAAAAGGACGTGTGGCAACAGGCCGGCCCGGGACCATGTCGACCCTCCGACGTATCACCACCGAGCAGAGAAGAAAAAGTGATGGGCTGAAATAGCAGAGGCTCTGCAGATACCTGGTGAAAACATTGCATGCTTGGAAAAAATGGCTGAAAGAATCTAGTTGTAGTTTTCCACGAGTCTTTTCCCAATATTTTCAAAGTCTTGAGATATTCGGGTGGCTTTAGGTCTGCATGAACGTCGGCTAACGTCAAACAAATGTTAGAATTTAAGAGCCGGTTTACGAACACCCGCGCAAAGTTCTTCTCTCTCTGGCTCTGCCCAACCGGTCCAGGCAGAAGGCTGAGCTGGGATCTGACCAAGACATTGTTTCCTCCTTGAAGAGTGTGGTCCAGACCTGCTGACTGGACAAATGAACTTAAGGACAAGACAGAATGCATGTGTGTGAATGAGAGGAACCCGAGTGAAACGGTGAGGCTGCAGGGAGTGGAGATGAAGAAGGTGGGGGATTTGAAGCACCTGAGGTCAACAATCCAGAGGAGGAAGCGGAGATGAAGATGCAGACGTTCTCTTTGGGAGTGATCCATCAGAGGGAGAACACATGGTAGATGTTCTGGAGACAAAGGTCAGGATATGGTGAAGATCTGGCGAAGAAGGATGCTGAGGTTGGAACTCACAGGAAGGAGGTCTAGAAGGAGACCAGAGAGATTATGGATGGAGGGAAAGAGAACAGGAAGTTAGTTTGTGTGTGAGAAGAAGATGTAGAGGAGAGTGTTAGACGGCGATAGCTGATTGGCTGTGGGTGAGATGGAGGCGGACGATTGGCTGTGGGAACCCCTGCAGGGACCAGCAAAAGAACATCGTTCTCCACCTTAATCCTGGACGTTGGGGGTGAATATTCTCTGTCTTTGACTCTGAATTTAAAATTCAGAGTCCTCTAGCGTGTAGTTCATGAAGAATGTGATGAGCTGGCTGTTAGTTTATTCAATGGTTTGTGGAGCACAAAGAAGATATTCTTTGTGTTGACTTGTTTACTTCCGTAGGGTTTCAAGTTCTGATGTGACACTCTGCATCCCGTGGAGCCTTGGACCTCTCTTTAGATATTTAGCAGTAAAAGCCTGGTATGTAAGACGTGTGGGCTTTCCAGGCGAAAAAAAAACTCCGCCAGCCAAGCTCTCGGGCCTCTCCACAAGGCCTGCACACATACTTTTTCAGATACTTCACAGGCCCAGAATTACAGCGAGCTCTGTCGTTATGTAATCCTTGTTTTTTCAGGGCCGGAATCTGGAATATATTAGGCAGTCGCTACTCCTGAAGTCCGAGCCGCGGCCGCTCACACTGAGATGTTTCTCTCAAGCCATTCCCATTATTATCAAATGACATCACTCGTGTCTGCGGGAGTCCGCCGCTGCATTGAGAGAAGGAGTTGTCAGAGTGTTTCTTTTGGCAGTGACTGCCTGCGTTCTGCTGCCAGCCTCTTGCCTGCAGAGTGTTTTTTTTTTTTTTACGATGAGACAGGCCATTCAGGATTATGCTAAGAAATGTGACACGTGTGCTTTTTTTGAATGAAGTGCCCCATTGTGTCCTCGTTGCTTCTCATTTTGTTCGCCCATCTTTTTCTGCGGGAGACCCGCGTTGGTCTCAGGTGTGACGATGCTCTGGGGGAAGCACGAGGGAGCGCAAATGTCTGACTCTTATGTAACAGCATTGGTTCCTGTGGTGCAAGATATCATTTGCTAACCTCGTACACTCTTAGAACGCAGCATTTATCGTAGAATATACATTGAACCCTATAAGACTTGTAGAGCCGAAGTCAGCTTCTGAACTGCGATTCTATGCTGACGACAGTTTGGTGTAGCTTGCGGCTATGGCATGGAGGATCTCCAAAACGGCATTTCTTGCGTACGTTTCCAGTCAGCGTTGGTCGATGCGTCGCGGAAAGCACTTCATAGAAGAAAAAGGTAAATAGGCAATAGGGTCATGGGGCGAGCGGAGCTCTCTGATGTGTACGCGACAAAAGGCTGACCTACACGGCGATGGAAACCACCGTGGCTTCAAAAGAAAGGGATCACAACGCACAGTGGGTTTGTTTCGCAAGGCTTCGTCTTGACCCGTGACCATTACGGCCGGGCGATCATCAGAACCGAAACCAAAGAAGGTTGCCAGACGGATAGGAAAGGCGTAGAAGAGATAGAATGATGATGCTCCATCGCGTAGGTCCAGCAGAACCAATGTTCAGATGGACAAGGAGCTGCTTTGGTGACCAACGTGGACCTACGTAGCGTTGGACATGTTGTCATTATATGATGAGAATCAGGTATTGACGCGGTTTACATAAAGCCCACAGCAGGAGTCGGCCCGTGTCAGTTTTGATGAGTCAACTTGGAAACGCTTTGGCGCGATGTGCAGTAAAGGTGGGGTGGTCATGATGTTTCTGGTGGTTTCCTTTTGTATCACCGCCGTGCTCATCCTGTTATCTCACATTTTATTGTCGCTCTCCCACATGTCCCACATATGGCCGTCATCAAGATATTAAATACTGAGTCCATGTCAACCCGCCGAATGTAAAGTCTTGATCTCGGCATCAACTCCCAACAATTTCTTGATGTCCGTTACATGCATGGCGGAAGTCGCCGACTCATTCCCGCTGCATTCACTCCATCATAGAAAACACTTTCAGACCTGACCCGGAGACCGGATTCCACAGACTTTGTCCTTTTGAGCTAGTTAGTTAAAGATTGTTTTGGGGTGGCGTGCAACTGGATTCCCAGCATGGAGCGCGAAGCTCAGTATTTGACCTTGTTTGCCTTTCAGAGCGCGGTCAGCGAGAACGGTTGCGCGTGATGAGAAAGAACAATGATCAGCGACGCGGAGAAACAGTGTGATTATATACAAACCCTGATTCCAATGAAGTTGCGATGTTGTGTAAAATATGAATAAAAACAGAATGCGTGATTTGCAAATCATTTTCAGTCGAATACACTCCAAAGGCAAGATATTTTATGTTCAAACTGACAAACTGTCATGTTTTTTTGCTAATATTCACTCATGAATTTGACGCCTGCAACACATAAAGCACCACAAGTATAGAACTGAGGACACTAATAGTTTGAGCTTTTAATTATTTCCCATTCTTGCTTGATGTACAACTTCAGTGGCTCAACTGTCCAGGTTCTCCGTTGTTGTATTTTGCACGTCATAATGCACCACACATTTTCAATAGTCTGGACTGAAGGCGGGTCACTCTGGTCCCTGCGCTCTTTTACTGCAAAGCCATGCTGTTGTAATGCGTGCAGAATGTGGCTCTGCATTGTCTCGCTGAAATAAACGGGGATGTCCCGGGAAAACAATTTGAAATTTAGATTCATCAGACCACAGCCCACTTCTCTGTGCCGTTGATGTTTTGGCTTTGGCTTTGCCTGGCACAGCTTTAACTTGCGTTTGTAGACGCACCGACAAATCTTTTGACAATATTATGGACCGTAGATGATGATGTTCTTAAACTGTTGGACTATTTCCTTGCGGGGTTGTTCACAAAGTGGTGAACCTCACCCCGTCCTTGCTCATGAACGACGGAGCCTTTCGGGGACGCTCCTTTTATATCCAATCACGACACTCGCTTGTCTCCAATTCACCAGTGGAATTTACCAGAAAGGTATTTTTTGAGAATTCATCAACTTCCCCGGTTTCTTTGTTGCCTCTGTCTTAGCTTTTTTTGGAGCGTGTCAAAAAAAACAAAACAAAAAAAAAGAGCATTTTGAGTATATTGTCTTTGAAGTGTATTCAACTGAATATAGGTTGAAAGTGATTTGCAAATCATTTTATTCTGTTTTTATTTACGTTGTACACAATATCACGACTTCATGCTTTTATCGATACGGACGTCCAATGGTTTGTCGGTGCAGCGAAGGCGCATCCATGTCGAGGACACTTCTAGACACTTCTAGCCCTGAGACGCTCCCTAATTTGCTTTCTCAAGTTATTTCAAAACGAAAACCCTTTTTTTACTTTCCTCATCTGCTCTGTTAGACTGTGCATCAGTTTCATTTCTCGCCGCGCGTGGGAGTTTTGAGGCCGCGCAGCGCCGACTGTTGGGGAGGTCCCGTACACGCTTCACAGCCCGCCGCCCAACCTTGTAGTTAAAGCGAACTTTCCTGGCATTTTCATAACCCCAAATGTGAGACACTTTCTGACAAACAACAAGGAGAAACACCTACAGAAAAAAAAGTACTTTCACAGTTGGGCACAATCGGTGATGGTAATTGTGAGAGGGCGTTTGAATTCATTCATTAGGGCTGTAGCTGAACACACATCGGCGTTTCGATTTGTGGCGGGGGGGGGGGGTTGAGGAGGGGGACTTGCATACCAAAAGTACCAACCACAAGTATGCATTTTCCCAACATACCCTGCTAGCGTAGTGGAACTGTTGTTCTAAAAGAGGCACGAGACTTGAGAGTGCGAGCGCCCACTTAAAGGAGGAACAACCCTTCAAAGAAAAACACCCCATTAGTCAGACAGCACTCAAGCATAATAATCCGGCGGCGGGAATTCCAGACTCGCTATTTCAATCAGTCACACAGATGACGTCGCGCTTTGAGATGTTTCCAGTGAATGGGGCGAATGTCATCTGACCCTGACTTGTCGTCTTGAACGGAACGCCATGTTCCGCTTGTTTTCGAACAGGATGTACGACTTAATTGAATTTGTCTTCTTTTTTCTTTTTTTTTTTTTTTAAATCAGCTGTCATTCCTGAAAACAGCATAAGAAATTGTATGAATGGATGCTGAACAGATAAGCATGAGATCAGATCAAGGATTTGATTGAAAGTCCCCGTTTGCCCTTTTGTTTTCTGCAGTGTTTCATTTCGACAATACAGCGAACGCGAGCTGGATCTGCCCAAAGGGGCCAAACCTGGCAACTTGTTCCTGTCATAGTATCCTCTTATTACATCATCTCTATTACCATCGTATCATAATAATACAAATTGCATGGACGTGTGAATGAGAGGGTGAATGGTTGTATGTTTCTAAATGAAATGTGAATGAGTGAATGATTTTTTGTGTCTGTAAATGATGTGTAAATGAGCGAGTGAGCGGTTTTCTGTTTATTATGACGCACGGTGGATAAGAGGGTGAATGTTTTTTTGTGTTTAGACGAATCGTGAATGAGAGCATGAATGCTTTTCTGTCTGTTTATAAGGCGTGAATGAGAGGGTGACTGGTTGTATGTTTATATATGGCATCTGATTGGTTAATCTCCGCCTCTCGGCCAATGACAGCTGACGACCTTGAGTGTAATAGGCAATGAATGAATGAACGAATGCAAATCATATACATTTTTAGACGCTGGAGTTTTGCAGCATAACTGATGTACACAAAAAGCATGAATACACCGCTTGTTTCCAGAAAATTCTGAATGCCTTTCAAACCTGTGACTGAATGAGTTTCTGGCCAGCAACCGCTAAAACCAACCTTTTTTTTTTGTATGTGTGTGTGTTCCCGTTCATGTGGCCCGCAGACGTCAACACGCGGTTCGTTTCTTTTACTTGTTCCCATCGTTTCAGCCAACGGGCATCCCTAACGACGAATGCAACAAGAACGATCGTGACCTATGAATGAAGTTTTAGCTTTTAGCTCGCTAAATGAGTATGCTAACATGAACTCACTATATAAGAATAAGAATAAGAATAACAACAACTTTATTTATCCCGAAGGAAATTGTTGTCCCAGAGTTTCAAGTAAAAACATAACAATAATAAATAATAGTAGGAAGGAGGGAGAATAAGAAATACAAATAAAACCATAAAGTGTCAAAGTCAAGGCTATAAAGCGTTTGTAGGTCTTAAAAAGTACAAAGATTTGAATATTCCCTTCGGCCGAAGGAAGACGATAAAAATGCACACTGTCATCAGCTGCATTGTGGAATGACTGTGCTGCTCAACAGGTATATGGCGGTTCACACCGACGTCGGGGCCTCTCGCACCACCAGCGGCAAAACCTCCTATCTATTCCCAGGTCCTGTGAGCAAGATGAGTCACACCCGGCAAACAACGTATTTGATTTTCCTGTCAGTTTACCTCAGGTGTGGAGGGACGGCAAGCTGGGCCATAAAACAACCTACATTCTTTGTTTACTGTATGCGGCGGCGGAGGAGCCGGTGATTGAAGGGGAAGCGTGGCCGCTCGTTTGGCAAGCGGCTTTTCAAAATCCAATTGTTGGAGGGACGGAGCAGAGGAGTGCCGGTGACACCTCTGCGTTTGCTCACGGCAGGGCGGCGAAAAGGCCAAACAGGCCTGTTTCCAGATGCTAGCGAGGGATTTGGAGGTGAACCATCTGTCCGGTAAAGAGCGACTGATGCTGCACCTCGCTAACGCCACAGAATTATTCATTATTATCATTTTTTTGTATTCTATTCACGTCGAGTCAACGCATTGTTTTGCGCGTAGGCTTGAATAGCGCCACTGCTCCTTGCCCTTGCTCTCCACCCCATTCTTTACATTTTTTGGGGGGGGGGTTTCTCAGCCCAGCCTGCAGCCATGCTGAGCAGGCCGGCTGGAGGATTTACAGTGCACTTCAAAGATCATTAAAGCGAGTTCATGCAGTATTAATTGTGCTTTGTCCATGCGGACCTGCTCCATCACTCGCCCGTCGGGGGTTGGAGGTCAAGCTTCGTTCCGTCTGGCAGAATTCATTACACTGATTAAAAGCCCCTACAAGGTTAATGTAGTTTTACTCCTGGCCTGTGCACTGTCATGTGTAGTATTTGAGGAAAATGAGCGCACCGGCGCAACAGTTGGTTTCATCTTCAGGTGAAAAAGGCTTTCCTCTGCTGTTCTCTCGTCTCCCGCCTGCTGAGCGAGCGTGAAAGATGCGGGTCTGGGAGGGACGCCGGCGGAAACTCGTCTGCGGACGTCCAGCCGAGTGCTAAGGTATCGCCGGATGTCTCCCGACACCTAGTCGCCACTAAATATAGCCCGGTTCCCGTTCAGGGATTCCAGCTGGACGGCGCAGTTGTCAGTGTGGACGGATAGGTCTTCGGAGCTGCGGGATCTTCTCAATCACAAGTAAGAGCCTGCAGATATCGCCGTTCAACACGCTGAGCGATGCATCCTCCAAGGCGGGAAAAGCCAGAAACGAGACGGCGGTTAGGACCGATCCATCGGACGGCTTCGCATTTTACCGCCTTTCGAATGAAATCCCGAGCAACTTTTGCATTTTATAACAGCAATGGTTTACTTCGCACCCCCCGCTGCCCCCCCACCCCCACCCCCACTCTCGGCCCTGCCCCCCTCCAGTGAATAGCTGAGCTTAACTTTCACAGATGGAGAGCCCTGGGCTCACTGATAGCGCTCCCTTTTGATGTGCAGACTGTCTGTCCCTGGGGGGGTTTTGATTGCCTCTTTACTCCCTTCCTATGTAAGTCAATAGGATCCAGCCTGCCATCTGTGGGAATTGATACCTTTGCTGAATCATACTATTAAAGTGCAGCTCCATATTCCTTTTGCCTGCACCCTCTCACCCCTGGAGAACCTCCCTCTCCCGTCTCTTTTTCTATATGTGCCGGGATGCGATGTCTTATCGCGCCGGAGATCTGGCGCTGTTGAGTTTAACAACAACAACAACAACAACAACAACCTCAAAGAACGGGCGTGTTTGTGTCTGTCATCGGATCCACGGAAAGGCCGAGCTTCAAACGACACTACGGATTTTTCCGCCGTCGGTCGGTTTGGAGTTGTATCGAAACATAGCGGGTAATGCGCGGCTTGTAGTTTGATACTCTCACAGTATACTATGTTAGGCCAAGGCGCTAAACGTAGCACGATATGGGGGTTCTGGGGTCAGACAGGAGCGGAGAAGCCAAAACAAACATTCTGTTTGGTTTTGATCCGGATCACGATCAAAATGTGAGGGACGGTTAGCCCTCCTGTAGCGTCACCACGGATACGGCCTCGTTAATCAGTAAAACCGAAAGCGAAACGGAGACGGAGGCGCGCGTTCGAAATCGCTCCGGTAAAATCTCCAAAATCGGCGAGCGAGGGGGAACGGTTCGAAAGCGCCGACTTAAACAAATGTTTATCTATCGGCGGGATTAACGGCAGCCCCTAAATAATCCCCCCCCCCCGTCACTTTCCTCAGTTATTCTTTGAGGACACTTGTGAAAACGTTGATAGTGACAACAGAGGAACAGAAGCCGCAGCCAGCTGACACCTCGGGCCCCTAATGGAGATACAGTGTGAGAAGGCGGAGAGCCGGTGCCACTGCTGACTTGTCACTGCGAGCTCAGCAGGCCCATCCTGGCCCTGATTAATGGAGCTGTCTGCGGGGCCTCACAGGGGAGGCACAAGGCTGTTTTCCCATTGACCGAAGCCTCTCTTTATATGCCTACAACAGATGGGCCCCCTGGGGCCCTTGGTTCATTTGCACCTACCCTGACTTATGCGCTCAGCATCCTTCATCTTAATCAGCGAACGGGATCTGGAACGGGGCCACCTGACCTACAGGTGACCTCTGCGGTTCGTACACCGTCCCAAAGTTGCAAGCGCCCCGGTGTTAAATGTAAGCTGTGTCCTTCCTGTCCTTCCCGCAGGAGGTAGAGGCATGAAACACGGACAGGGTGGCCTTGTGACCGGCTGGAGCGGGCGCGTTTCCGAGATAACCGAGTTGAAACGCTGAAGGTTTCTACAGTTTCCTCTGTATTCGATCGGTGATATAAGACGACGCTTGTCATGCTGTGAAGGTGGAAGACTTGGAAGTGGTCAAAGCGATACTACATGGAGCGTTCTTATCTGCTTCTGAGAAATGAAAGGTTGAATATCTCTGTGTGATGTATGATTGCGAGAACGAATGGTAAAAATGTCCCGATTTGACGTGCGAATGACGGAGTGGATGGTTTTGTCTCCATATGGTTTATGAACGAATGAATGAATGGTCGTCTCCGCATGTGGCGCAAAGAGCGCCCGTAATTTCCAGAGTGTCCCTGTAATGTGACACTTCCTGACTACGGCGTCGCCGATCGGTCTCTTTGTTGACCCTCCGTTCCGTCATCAGATCAACGTTACAGTTCTTTTTGATCATTTAAATCACCGTTAAATTCCTGGTTTAAAAGCGTCACTCAGCCCGAGACGGAGTTTGATATCACGCACGGGAAAACGAGTTGATTACTCTGTGAGAAGGTAATGTTTGGAATTCCAATGAAACTGTTTAGTGACCTTTTGTCAAAGCAGCTGCTCATTGAGTTTGTTCTGTTTGGCCAAGATTGTATTTGGATTACTGTGTAAACCCTGCACGGTGTATTTAATCTGACACTTGTCCGGCGGATTTAGTTTCAGGCGTGGCTCGGAAACAAAAAACCTCCGAGCTCCAGGATGGATAGAGCTCTCTGAACTATCTGATGATTACACGAACAGTAGTTTACACACAGGAGTCTTTTATTTTTAATTCTAAATCTGCTCTGAATGGAATTTCTCCCATTTGTACTCGTGAGTCTAATCAGTCAGAGACAAATCCTGCACCAGACCGGGAAAAAAAAAAAAAAGGTCCCAGAAGCGTCTGAGGCTTTTCCTCCGCGCAGCAGATTGTGCCCATTGTGTGCCCGAGATTCGCGATAAATTCCGCGTCTCGGATCGAGAAGACACTCCTAGCGCCGCCCGCTAATTGTTCCCGAAATGCACAAATCAAACCCATTGTTTGAAAACTTTCAGATTTTTCAAGAATTGAACATTTGTTTTCCCCTGCTCTCCTCTTGTGGCGACATTGTTTCCTCTTCCTGCTGATGACTGTTGTTCTTTTCACTATCAGGGACGCGCAGGACGGGACTTTTTCGGTTGCTGCTGATTCACCACAGATTAGATCGCCTTCTCTGAGCGAAAGATTGCTTGGTTTCACTCCACGAGGCCCTCGCAGAACAGGATATAATGTTCGTCATTATAGGGCGTCTAATAAGGGGTTTTCTCATCGGTCCGAGGCCGAATCCGAATCATTTGCGACAGATTTGGAGAATCCGCGCGGCCCCTCCTCCGTCACGCTCACGCTTAACGCGACGGCCCGCTGAACTCTTCCTCCTCTCTGACCGACCTGAGTGCCGTGTCAGCGCCAGCCACGCCTCACCGCCGAGAATTAGCCTGATCTCCAAATGTAAACTGATTAAGGATTAAGAGTAAGGGAGTGGCGCAAATCCCGTGATCCAAAGGCTTTTCTCTCATTGTCCCTCGTCCAGACACGGGTTTTTTAATTGCGGTCCTCCTCATCGGACTTTACAGAAAAACATTAAATTCACCGACACCCCGGGAATGTATCTAATCAGTATTTATTTGAATGGAGTGACGGCGCCGTACCGCAAATAACTCACCCGCCCTGCCTCCGAGCCACGGGAATGGAAGTGCGGCACACAAGAAGACGCCGCGAGTTTCTTCTTCTTGCATCGTTTACCTCTTTTCCAACTGGCGCTGGAGTACAAGTACAACGGATTGGATGCAACTACACTGCTCAAAAAAGTAAAGGGAACACTTAAAAAGCACATCCTAGATCTAAATGAATGAAATATTCTTATGAAATACTTTGCTCTTTACACAGTTGAATGTGCTGACAACAAAATCACACAAAAATGATCAATGGAAATCAAATGTATTAACCCATGGAGGTCTGGATTAGGAATCACACTCAAAATTAAAGTGTAAAAACAAACTCCAGGCTGATCCAACTTTGATGTAATGTCCTTAAAACAAGTCAAAATGAATCTGTGTTGCTTCCTGAGTGGACACTATGATTTCACAGAAGTGTGATTGACTTGGAGTTACATTGTGTTGTTCAAGTGTTCCCTTTATTTTTTTGAGCAGTATACTTTGTTCACGTGGACTCATAATGCAAGTACCTTGTATTTCATGGAATATCGGATATCACAACAGATGGTCGACCCATGATTGTCACACGTTCATGTCATTTTCCTTTTTTTAATCGTACAAGACTTTTTTTTTTTTAGACAATTTTCTTCGTCTTCTTCTCCTTTGGGACGCTTCCTTGTGGGCCGATCATCCGCCGACCGTCTCCTCTCACACCAGTTAACTTCCTATCTTCTTCTCCCGCATCCATAAACCTTCCTCTAGACCAGGGGTGTCAAACTCATTTTAGCTCAGGGGCAACGCGGTGGAAAATCTATTCTAAGGTGGGCCGGATCGGTAAAAATCATGACATATGAACTACTGTTACATACCTATGGTTCAAGTCACTCCTAAAACCTGGTATTTTATAGCCGGATTAAACCTGTTCACAGTCCTAATCCGGCCCACGGCCCTTGAGTTTGACACCCTTGCTCTAGACCTCCCGTCCGGCAGCTCCAACCACAGCATCCTTCTGTCCAAACCATCTCATGACGTGTCCTTCTGATGGACTCATCCCTGATCCTCTCTGTTCTCCTCACTCCCACAGAGGAACCTCCACATCTTCATCTCAGCCTCCCGCCTTCTCCTCAATGTCTCCAAACCAGAAAAAACATGACATTCTACACCTTTCCGACACTCTTTTATCACCCTTCTCCACCGCTTCCGACCTGCTTGCAGTGGTTTTCACCTCCACCTCCGAAACTCATCCGACAAATGTTTAAACCGTAATGTAGGAGACATATTGAATTTTGATCAGACCAGCATGACCGACCAACCGGTGGCATCTCTGTGTGCGTGGAATAGAAGCACCCATCGCAGGGACGAATTGTAAATCCACGCTTGAATCGGGAACGGGCCCGTAACGCACAGATTGTCCGACAAACGCGTCGCAACGCCGAGTTAGCCTGCCGATGATCTACCGCTCGTGTATATTTACAGTTGCTAAGCTTCGACGGAACAACCGCGGCCCCGGGGGGAAGATTTAGTATATGATTCATAGAGAACGTTTGGAGGACCTCCGTTCATTACGCAGCCGCTTGGTCGGACGGCGTGTGATCTTTGTCTGCGATGCCCTCACATGGTATTTTTGCCTACCTCCGTTTAATCTCTTTGGGTGCGGGCCAACTCTAAATGCACAGATCGTCTCTTTTCACACAGACAGCAGCGTCAGCAGTGCCGTGCTTCTCGGCTGAGCCCCCCGAGCAGACCCCTCGGTTCCATGTCCTCCATGCCCCGAAAAGGAGGTTGAACCTGCACGACCAGCGCGCCAAAGTGGCCTGGTACTCATCAGCAGCTGGAGGTGTTTTGTCTAAAGCTTTTTCATTCATTTACTCTTCTGTGGAAGTGTGCCTTTAACATTAAACAAGCAAGGGCCCGACATGTAAATATTTAGCCATCCACATTTGAGCGAGTTCAAAGGCGGTGAAGGGAGTGTATGTCGTTCCTGCTCTCGGCCGGACACCGGGGTCGAGATAAGGCGCCCGAATTAAGCGCGGACGAGGAAACTGAGTGACTCAACCGCCGTTTTCGTGGTGATTGAGCGGCCGCCGATCATGACGGGGGGGCGGAGAGGGCTTCCCGTTTTCTCACAACACTTGTTGTCCGAATGCGGCTTCGAAACGAGTGTCCTTGGATGTTTATTACACTCAATGATTTATCTAATAAGCCAAAGATTTACATTTCCGAAAGGTAGGAGTCAAGGTAAAGGGCTGCTGTTGCCACCGCGCCCACAAAGAAAGTTCATGAATAGTTAATGTTTTGCGATCAAAGATGGATTCCCTTCATAGGCGTTGCCATGGAACCCACGGCGCGCTTGAAAAAGCTGCGTCCTTGGTTAGCGGGAATGATGCCGTCCGTTCTCTGAAAGTTTATTTGGCATTCTTTCCTTGTGTACTCCACCGAAATGCCTGGACTGTTTCATTGCTGCTGCTACCCCCCCACCCCCCGACCCCACACACACACACACACACACACCCTCAGAGTTCCAATGGCTTCCTGTTGGGTGAACTTACATGAGATACCTTCTGACATTTGGACAAATCGGATAAGTCGGTATTATCCTCAAGATCTGGTGTTCGGCGGTTGGGTCAATGGACCGGACGGACATCGTTGGAAAATGTCAAAGCTGTAAATAAAAAAGAAAGTCAAAGGCAAACTCTCGGTTCGTCGGGTAGAAACCGGCAACGCCGCGAGACCAAAGAATGCGTCTGAATGACAGCTGTAAGTCGTCTCTGTTAGGAACGAATTCTGAGGGACCTAAATTGAATTTTTGTTTTCCTGGATTTTCTGAGAGCGATAATGGTGTCATTCTTACAGGAGGAAATAAACAAGCTCGGCGTCAGGACACGACTGTGTGAGCCGGTTGTTCATTTATTGGATTTGCGTGGGACTTTTTTTTCTCTTTTTAATGACTGGAAATGGAGATAAAAGGCCGATAAGCTGCTGAAATTCCATGAGCGTCATGGGGAACAGTTGGCCTCACATCGCCGCAGTGGCCTAATGAGTTCTCCAGAAGAAGCTCGGGCCTTTTTCAGCTGCTCGCCCGGCACGGTTTCGACAGCGCTCGCTCGCACGGATCTGAGCGGCCGGCTGCTCGCCGTCAGTTCTTCTGCTGGCCCCCAGAAATATTTGGGATTGTTCCGTTTAGCCATTCATTCATCCATTCATTTCCTAAACCGCTTATCCTGAGCGGGGAGCCTATCCCAGCCGTCATTGGGCGAGAGGCGGGGTTCACCTTGGGCCGATCGGAAGTTGCTCGCCGGGCCGCGATAGAGAGACCGACAACTATTCACCCTCTCATTCACATGACATAGAGACAAATATCTGGGATGGAACCCTTCCTGATAAGCAGTGTCAACATTCAGGCAACCGCTGTATTAAATGTATCAAATTCATTCATTTATTCATCTCACATCATCATTTTGGGGTCATTCGGCAAGAGACGGGGTACAGTATACCCTTTTTTTTCACAGGGGTTACGTTCAAAAAAATCCCTGTGATAGGCAAAATCCGTGAAGTAGAAACCTTTAATTTTTTTTTCACAATTATTATACAATTAAATACTCTATTATACATTGCTGCTGTCGTCCTCATGCTTTTTTCTTCCTTCTTTATGGAACGAACGGAAGATTCATTAATTCCGTAATGCCGACTTACAGATGCATAGCTTTTACCTTCCCTTAGCATGTCCAGAAGTTTAACTTTATCTGCGATAGATAGCATCTTCCGCTGCCTTTTGGGCCCTGCCGCAGGTGCTTTTGTCGGTCCAGAGCGTTTTGTCAACATTATGGGTTTTAGAGACACTTGAAATTGCAAGAGAATTTGCACGTATGTAATGTAAATTTGGCAAGCTGTTTTACATACGCGTACATATTAAACTGCAACGTTATTGACGCACAGGTAGAGAAGAAGCGGAGTGACTTTCTAGCCAATCGGAATGCAGAACACGATGCACGATGCAAATCCGTGAAGTAGCGAAACCGTGAAAAGTAAACCGCGTTATAGCGAGGGATCACTGTACACTTTGGACTGATCGTAAGTCAATCGTACCACCGTTCACCCTCTCAGTCGCAGGTCCGTAAGAAACGTGTAACCGTTCAGTCTATCATGCATACTTCAAATAGAGATAAATAACAATTCACCCTGTCATTCACTCGTCTCATAGAAACCCAACACGCTTCGTACAGAGACATACAGCCACTCACCCTCTATTCACACGTCATGGAGTTATACAACCATTCACCCTGTCATTCACAGGTCCCATAGAAACATACAACCCTTTCACTCTTTCGTTCACCCTTCGTAAAGAGACGAATAACCATTCACCCTCTCATTCACACTTTTAGGCATTTCTGCGTCACCCCTAAACCGAGGCATTCACACATATTCAGCCATGTTTTTTATTCGGTATAATGACTTCTGATTACAGCTGCCGCACCGCAAGAGGGAATCTCTTAAATCAAGTCGCAGTCAATGAAATCTAAATACTTACACCGCGGGTCTAATACTGTCGATCTGTGAGCAGAGTAACTAACGCCTCTGCAAAATGTGTGCGGTCTAATTGGAGTAATCATCGAGCGGCGTCGAAATCGAATCACAATAGTTTCTCGTCAATAATCCAAAACATCCTCCCTGACTTGCGTGTAATCCCGTGCGGATCCGGGCCAGACAAAAAAGGGAGCTCCTCGCACCGCGGTCCCGGCTCGAGAGGTTTTGTGAAACCGTCATTGTTTTAATTAATGCTGGTGTTTGCATCGTAAGTTCTCCGGGCTGAATGGTCCTGTCTTCCCCCGCCTTTGTCCTCGCTCCTTTAGAGGAATGAAAAAAAAAAAAAAGAGGGCGGCCATTCATCCTGGCTCTGCACCTGTTGAGCGGAGCGTACGTCTCTCCCGTTTTTTACGTCTTGGATTTACAGCCCTCAGCTGGACGGGCGACCTTTCACTCCGCCTCTATGGGAGAGCCGCAGCAGCTGTGATGACTTCACTGGCTCCTTGTGCAGAGGGACATTGAGGAGAGGCTCTTTCTGCACCTTGAACCTGATAGCGGCCTGATTTGATACGGCGCTGCCGTCAGCTGTTAGTTTCTATCTCATTGAGCCGATTTCAAAGAAATTGAAAAAAAAAAAAAAAAAAAAAAAAAATTGCATCGGCCCCCGCATGCGGTCGCATCGCGCTCTCATTTCCAATCTATTCATCGGAGTCACAGAGAGGCAGGAAGAGGCCACTTCACGACGCCGGCCTTTCATACGTCTCGTCCCCGACGACGGAAAATGGACCGATACGTCGGTACGGGCCGAGCAGCTGTAGGAAGAGTCGGCGCTGGCCCGTTCCATCGGACGGACGGGGGAGAAGCCCCGCTTTGTAAATCGTCAATTTTTTAGGAAGCTCTCCCTTTGCCTGCTGGCTCTCCTCTGGAGCAGCTGCTGATCAGCATGTCGGCGGGTAATCTCCGAAATAAAGATTGCTAATGAGTTTGGAACTCAAGAGGATGCCTGACTCTTGACTTGGCATCACAGAGGAGAAGTGGCGAGCCCCCTCTTCCCCCTCCCCTCCCCCACCGGCCCGGGAGTATTTTCACTGAGTCACGTCATTTCCCGGAATCTCACATCTCCGGAGAGATTTCCTTTTTTTTTTTTTTTGCAAATAAAAGAAATTCATCTCCGCACTTTATGCTAAAAAACGCGACTTCGCCCGCCCCCTCCGATCTAGTTAAGAGACCGGCAGGGTAAGTTCCGCCGACGGGTCGATGGTAGAGTGACACCGAGTGGCTTGTCGGGCTGCTGGAGTCTTTTACTGCCGTCGAGTGTGGCAGAAAATAGCTCCATCCTTAAGGGTGCGTTGGCCATGTATGAATAAATGAGGCGTGTACGGTGTCCCGCGCCATCCGCCGCTTCGAAAACAACCCGGTGGCGCGAAGTGTTTGACCTCCTCGCGCTCGTCGACGTCCATTTTAAGCGTCGACGATTCAAAGATAATACCGATCGACGATGGGTTTTTTTTTAGGAGCCCCGACACACTAAAAGGTGACCTTTCGGGACAATCGGGACCCCGAGCCGGAACGCCCCTCCAGGAACATCCCCGGCCGATCGCCGCGTCGAGGCTCTCGAATAATGAGGTTGTTGTCGTTGAAAGACGCGTCGGCGGGAGCAGCTGAGCCGCCGCTTCCACCGGTGACACTGCTGCACATTCCCGGCGGCTCGCGTTACGGACGAGACTCGAGGCAGCTGGAGCGGGACGAGATTAGAAACGGATGACTCAAAGGGGCTGACGTTGCGTTCATTCAACTAGTCGTGGGCGGCTCATTGCAGATCCCACAACCTCACTGACCCATTACCCATTTTGAAAAATTTCAAGTCAACTTTTTGCAGATATGTGTATATTTGATGTGATGATCCCATGACTTATGAGTTGAATCGGTTCCGTGAGCAAGCTCGTAACTCGGTTTGCTCCGATATCAAATTGTATTTCTCCATTAAGATGTATTGAAATACAATTAATCCATTCCAGACCCCTGGTTTTTGCTTGTTAATAAGAAAAATGTACTTTATAAAAAGCAAATAATGGATAAAAAATAATAATACGCCACTGAACGCCACTTCACGGCCAGTGGCGGCCACGTCGATGTCCAACGCTCCTAACTCAGATCTGGGCTCTAATCGAAAAGCTAAAAAATCCACTGAGCAGCGGCTCAAAGCAGGGGAAACTCCTAAGTTGATGCACTCGTAAGTCAAAGTTCCGCTGTATCTTCTGAAACAAATTGCAAACACCGGACCGCCTTTAAGAATGATGAATAAAGAATAATCACGGGAGCAGAATGAATGAATGAATGATCTACATAGTGCCACACTGTGAGTTATAACCGATCACAAACAACTGAGAGGGAGGGTGAGAGCGGCCAAATCTGCGACTGTGCTCGCAGGTATTCGAGATATGAAAGGGCAACGTTATGACTCCTTCACAGAAAATTAGTTATTGCAGATGAGGAAGGTGGTGGTGGACGGATTGTCTTTTAAGCTGCTTTATAACAGAAGATCCAGAAAGATAAAATTTCTCCACTTTAACATTACCAAATCTTCTGTGAATCCACTGTTCAAGCAAGGTTTTGCACCTGGAGAACGGTTCAAGATCATCGGACCCAACGACCGCTTTGGGGCAGAGAAATTTTAGCTAAAAGTTTTTGTTCTAGAAACTCCCCTTTCACCTGGGAGAACCTTTTAGATTTGCGTTCTCACAGGATGTAAGGGGCCACAGTAGGTCGCAAGCGTCTGTCACAGTGGCGATCAAAAATAAAAGTCTGAAGAAGATGACAAGGAACATGTGGAGAGCGAAGCTGCCACGGCGTACGTGCTCTGCACGGCAGAAATAATAACACTGGGCTCTCAGATAAGTTGAAGTATTTGTGTTTTTTCCATAGTAACCAATTCAAACCCGTTAGCCGTTAGCTAACTCCGGACTTATTTTGGCCAAAATGTAGATGTTGCTCTGCGAGCCCCGGAAACTCATTTGCAGCGTAGCAGGCCAGAAGAGGTCAGGTCCTTTTTGTCACAAGGAAACAACTGACCAGTGACCACGATAATTTTCAAAAATGGAAAAAGTGTCTGGGTATGGGCTAGTTGAGGAATTCCACCAATCACGACGCAACTTTGAGGTCCTGTGGAACCGAAAAAAGGACCCTGCCTGGGGTTAGCAGATGAAATTGTAACCAAGGCCAGTTCCTTGTTATTATTGGTCCAAATGCACGGACAAACAGCCTGGTTCCTCGAAAGGTTCTAGCATCAGCGAGAAGTTGCGACAGTGAGACGCTTAAAGCCATGATGATGTCAGGTTTCTAATACTAGCATGAAAAAGGCTGCTGAGAGCATCACTAAAATAACCCCAGAAATATGAATCTTCATCTAGATAATCCTGATCTGAAAGCAACCTTTGCATTTAAGACGGTGTAGTGCCACTGTGTCGTGTAATTCTACGTGATAAGCAGCAGCCTGCTGGTTTTCCATGAGAATTTTTGTATTTTAAGAAAATATCAGCTGTGAATGAGCGATTGCGCCACGGGTCTATACTACGGGTTGATAGTACGCCGGCACATAAACAGGTAGTGAGAGAGGGCTTCTGAGCCATACTCGGATACCCAATCTCCGCAAATAGGTCGAGATCTCGTGAGGAAGGCAGCGGGGCACGGTGCCAGCTGGGTCGTGTTGGTTACAACCTCGCCCACATTCCTTTTAATACTCCGTCAGACCCCTGGAAATACATCTCTTGTGACACGTGGCGTCTTTGCGTTTATAGCCCCTCAGCTGCCCAGGAAGTATGTCAGGGGTTAAAAGGATACACACCGGCAGTGACAGATGTGTTCTCCAAACGGCAGAAGTAGCCCTGCGTGCACTCGTGAAAGAACCTGTAACACATAGACGTAGGTTTTGGTCTGTTTGAAAGGAGATTTCAAGTACGGCCGCCTGTTAGAGCATCTCACTTGCATTAACCCGTGCTTCTCTTCTCTGTCCGATCTGCAGGCCGTAGCACCCGACGAGGGGCGAGATGCTAATCTGAACGGGAAGGATGCAAAGGTGGAAGCGGCGTTGGATTTATGGTTTCACTATCCCTTTAACACACACGCAGACACACACCTGCCTGCACGTTTAAACTTCTCTGATGCTACTTCCCCCTTTGACATGACACACACACACCCCAAAGAGGCCCCTTCGTTCTTCTACATTGTGGTTTGAACGATCCAGTGCTGCAGCCTTTGCTACATTTACAATGATGAGCAGCGCGTACCAGTAAAATGTGACCCTTTGGAAACACCGCTGACCTTCTTGTAAAGCACTTTAACATGGTAATTATGCCGTAATCCCATAATTCACAGTCCTTTTCTTGTTTACACAGACTTTACACAAACTGCGCTGATATAATTCCTGCTCTGGTGTGTATGTGTGTGAGTGTGAGGTGAGATAGTATACTTGTGTCGCACATGACGGCATCTACAGTAAGCTGCCCAATTTTTTTTTTTTTTTTTTTTTATTTGTGCGTGATAAGCTATTTCCACAGTGTAAAGTCAGTCGCAGGCCGGTAGCGGTGCGGCTGCAGAGTGCAATCATATGCCACATCAGGTTTCTAGGCAACAAAGATGGATACACAAACACTAACTTTAGCAAATGATGTAGTCATATTCAATAGATATTAGCCATTAGGCTGCCCGTGTCAAGGACTCCTATTTCAAAGCATTACGTTGTAGCACAAACCGTGGAGTGGCAGCACAATGGACGGCCGCCGATGTCTCTCACACCTCCTCAGGTTTTGCTACCTTGCAAATATAATCAATTCTGTCTGCACCATCTAGGATAGAAGGTGTACAGCAGTGATGGGAAACTAGTTTCCCTTCACTGACTCTTTTAGTCTTAGTCATTCCCCAACGAGCATTGTGTTTTTGAGTCATTTGAGTCACTAAGTTTGTTAACCGTTTGTTTTCTGAGTATGCTGGCTAGTGTGAACCACGGGGATTTGTTCTTTGAGTTACCGAGTTAGTCTTTGGTTGAGTTGGTTGACTTTCTGCGAATGGGGGAGGGGATTCACAGCTCACAGCAGGGAGGTAAAGGGGGACACAAGGAAGAACAGGAAACCAGAGCTGTCGCTTTTCCCACAGGGGTAATACGGTGACTAACTTGATATCTGTATACAAATAGTCAGATTATCGGTTGTACAATAGTGATATGTCTGGTCTCTGATTTGCAGTTAGCCGCCTAGCTGTAGCAGGGACGAGTTAGTGAACGCAACATGGACTCGTGTCGGTAAAATGACTCGTGACTCTTGCATTTTGAACAGTTCGTTCACAGCCGAAACATCACTAGCATCCAGATCACGAAACCAAAGAGAGTTGGGAGAAGTTAATTTTTACGTTTTTTTTCTTTGCTACTCCTGTGTCCTACAAAGACGGGCTTTGTTTCATTTTCACGTTCTAACAGTTCACGTCGACGTTTGTGCCACTGGGCTCTTGGTTGTTACTTAAAGATGTTTCAAATCAACCACTCCCCCCCCCAAACGGCGTATCTGCAGTAACTGCAGCTTTCACGTGCCTGGACCATCCATCTCGGATTTTCTCATTTTGCACGTTAAATAAATACATAATTGAATAAACACACGGGTTGATAGACGATTTATCTATGAGACGCGAGGTAGTAACGCAAGTTTGGCGACGGACACCTCCCATCACTGCAGCTGAGGAAACCCTCCTTCTACAGCAGAGGTCATCTTCGATGGAATCTCAGATGGAGATAAGATCTCACGTGGATCTCCACAGGCTCAACCAGGTCTCCTGTGATCTTTTTTTTCTATTTACATTCCCATTGAAGAGAGGTTGAAGTATAAATAGGTTTAGTGTCGTTGTGCGGTTATTACCCAAACTGTGCAACCATGTCTTCCTCTTTGTGTAGAACCTGTTCGTGAACATTTCTATAATCTGCTCACGCCGCTGAATAAAGTTTTCACTCTGGCAGATGTTCACCGAGCACGAGTTGTCATTGTTTACTTTTCTCACCCGTCAATCGACAAGCAAGCGATGTCTTCGTTAGCGACGGCTACCGAGATCCCTGGCAGAATGCAACTCCACTTTTACAAAACGTCACAATGAAGAACAGCGTAAGATGCCACCCTTTCTGAAAAGTAAACACGGAATATTGGTTGGTCTCGAAGGCCTGCTTGGGTACGCTGGTCGCTTTACTTCACGACAAGAAGCTCCCTGGTTGGATTCCCGCAGCGCCTGGAGTCTCTGTGTTCTTAAGGTGGGGGTTCCTCAGGGTTCTCCAGGTTCCTCCCACAGTCCAATAACATGAGGCACTGAATGGTTGGTTGTCTATATGAGGTAAGAATGACAGACCGGTCTTGGGTGAACCCAACTTCTCGTCCGATAGCAGCCAGGACTGGCTGCAGCCAAGCTTGACTGCAGGATAAATGGTTTCGATGAATGAATGAATTTACATCTAATAAAAGCCTAAATGTTGAGAGGCAACGCTACTTATCAGGAAGGGTTTCCACCCAAAAGAGAGTCCAGGATAACACTTGATGTGGTTTCACAGGATTCCAAAATGAATTGTTTTACCTTGGAACAATGCGATATCATGTTTCCACGGTGTTTGTGTCCAGTTGTGACATGGAAATGCTACAAACGGAAGTAAAAGCACAGGGGAAAAAAGTGATGGCTAATAGTCCGGAGCCAGATTATTGCATCCTGTTAATATTGAAGGCAATGATAGGTGCGTTTGCAGTTCAGAGGCCGTGTTCGACCCGGCCAGCGCAGGTGGCGCCCCACACTTACCCTCCGGAGGAAACCTTTGGATGAGGTCGGCCCCGCGGTTTGTCATGCTCGCCGGACTGGATCTCCTTCTGCCACTGTGCCTTTTTATCTCCCTTGACAAACATTAGCAACGTGTTCCTCCCCAACAATGAATCCTCCTTCCTGCAGCCAGAAGTGCTGAAATGAAACCGAGCGTGTCCCGTCGAAACCATTTCCCCTTTTCATATTTGCTTCTGTGTAAAAACCGAAGCCGGATCAGGTAAGCTCGACGGCGAATGGATCAAACACGTAAACTCCCACGCGACTCCGGGGTGTCGGGTAATGGACGGACCCCGTTGCCCACCCAGCAACCGCCAAACAAAGAGCGCTGCGCTCGCGGGCAGGATTCCTCCCAGGCCGGTGCAGCATGACTAGGTTTCCCGCCGCCCGGCCGCCACATCCCAGCCGGCGGAGTCATACATCAGTCATACACTGGTGTGCATTTCAGGGAAGTTTCAGGACGCCTGCCTCCTGATGTGGACATACATCAGGGTGTGGTTTACAGCCTAATCTTTATTATCGTCACGGTATCCGAAACATGAAGCTTCAGAAATCCCCTTAAAATCCCTTTAACCAATGATCTGAGGGATCGGCCTGCAGAGTGCTGGTGTTACCGTCTCGTCAGACGAGCCGCAGGTATTTACAACCCGGTAAGAAAGTTCAGATAGCTTTAGAGGAAGCTAAACGTGCCCAATGGCTTCGTGGATCGGGGGTCACAGAAGGGGGCACGTAAGCGGTTAGCACTTCTGCTTCGCAGCGAGGAGGTCTCCGGTTCCGTTCCTCGCAGGAGGGCCTTTCTGCGCGGAGTCTCCGTGTTCTCCCCGTGTGTGCGTGGGGTCATTCCAGGGTCTCCACGTTCCTCCCACAGTCCAAACACATGCTGTGGGTTCATTGGAAACTCTGGATTTCCCAGACGTGTGAATGAGAGAGTGAACGGCTAGATGTCTCTGTTTGACATTCGATGAGAGGTTGAATGCCGGAGAGTCACTGGAAGCCTGCGCCGTCCTTCATCTCTTGCTTCTCCCTTGTACAGCACTTTGATGACACTTGTTCTTTTTTTTCCTGCACTTAACATGCAGCACAGTCAGTGCCGTGTTCATCTGCACATGTAATTACTGCCCATTTGCACTCATCCTTGCATTGACACTTTGCGAACTGCACACCAAGTTGTACTTAACACTGTTCATATTTATATTAATGTTTACACCATCATTATTTCTTATCGATACATATCTAAATGCACTGCAGACAGCGATGTTGGAATTTCACTGTGCATGTGACAATAAACACTTTGAAATGTGAATCTTGATGGAAAGCGCTCCACAAATATATTTATCGCTCTTATTCTCGTTATTGAACTCACGGAGAGGCGAAATTAGCATCTTGCAAGTGATTCAAGGAAGAGAATAAAAGAACTGAAGGGGGTTGATTTTACTGCCTTGTATTTTGCTTTCTGCTCTGACCTAGTGCGCAAACGAATGAATGACATTATCAGAAGTAGCTTATCTGCATTCTCCGAGCCTTTCCCATCATGGCGTCGGTCTCCGAGTCGAGGAGGGGGCGGGGGTGGGGTGGAGTGTCCCGACCGCCTGACCTTGTCGCCGCTGGTCAAACTCCGGTTCACGCCCTCTGCCTTTTGATGTGGCGGCTCTGTTTGTTCACCAGCGCCAGCGGTCTGCTCTCTCCCATTCAACAAATCTACCACTTGCCAAATCCGCTACGCTCTGACGGCGCTGCGTTCTCACCGGGAAATAAGAAGCTTGCGCGTCCAGTCTGCAGGATTCGGGCGTGACCCCTCACCTGCATTCAACCTGAGGGCTTCGGACGGTCTCTACGGGAGACGGAGCCTTCGACCTCGGTGTCCGGGGTTTTACCGACAGTGGGTTTCACTCAGACGCATTCTTTCAGCCGTGCATCACAAAAGACAACAGCAAGAAACGCAGATCAGAATATAAAAAGCGCCGTTAGGTCACTGATTCACACAAATCCGGCAGTGGACGGCCGGTTGCCAAATTTACATTTCTGACATATCTGTTTGCACGATCACTGAAAGGGCAACGGAGGTGAAAAGGGATGTGAGCACTTCAGCCGTCTTTTGTCGCAGGCGTTTGAACCGAACGGAACGTTTACCAAAAAAGGAAACTATCCTGTTTCCACATATGCGGAAGCCTCACCTTCATTCACAAAGTTCCCCCGAGGCGCTTCCGACACCACCAGGTGACCGACAGCGTCATTCAAACTGATTTTTTTATCTTAATCTTTCAATTCGGCTCAAACTGAGACGGACCTCGAGTTATCCGCGCATATTTATTCCGATCGGACGACAAAAGTATCGACACAGCGACGCTAAAAGCACATTGAAACATCACATAACCCAATTTTAAGTAGCACTCGACTTTGTGCTGGGGTTTGGGATTCAGTTGCAATCTGTTTTAATCCCCATTTGTTGTATTTGCAGTTGAAACACTCATTGGTTGCGTCGTTGACAGGTGAGCTCCCTGACCTGAATTGTTTGGCACAACGACAGCACAAAGGTAATAGCATATGCTAATACTTTTGTAGGTTTTGTGGGTTTTGTGGGTTTTGTGGGAAAACCACTAATTTAAGTGGTTTCTGACCAAAGTGACTCACTTAACCCACTAGCTAAATATTGCATTACATTACATTACATTACATTACATTACATTTGGCAGACGCTTTTATCCAAAGCGACTTACAATAGAGGACATAAGCACTGCAAATAACACTTGCAAATACAAGATGCACAGGAAATATACAGAACAGTAAGCTGGGGTTAGTAGTTTTTTTTTTTTTTTATAAGACAAAGACGTACACATACGTACACACACACACACACTGCATAGCCTATTGCATCTTTACATATTGCATTCAGCCATATTGCAGTTTAATGGCTGTTTTGTACATACAAGCATGGGGACTCGCTAAGCGACTGCCACTAACACAGTCATTGGTGTGACTCCGGCGCTCTGAGCTAAAGGTCAGCAGGGGTGTAGTGGGGATAAAAATAGACGTAGGCTATTAAACATTAGTATGTCTTCATCAGCATATCTTCAATCGAAATAACCGTTCGGACCACCGGCCATTTAATCCCTTTATCAACAAGATCTGGTCCGGGTCCGGGTTGATTTCCCTCCCACAAATGTGCGTGTGTGTGCGTTTGCGTGCATGTATGTATTTGTGTATGAGCGCTCCCTCTGTGTTTATGTGTGACAGCATGTTGTTATCTGCACATCGAGTAATATTATACCCATTTGTTTTTTCCATTTCGTGCAGATCTCGGAGGTGCAGCACTTCCCGTACCTCCCCGAAGTGTGTAGATTAAAAAGCGCCCAGACACGCTGCAGGTGAGCCGTTCACCCCGCGTTCCCAGGCTTCCTCCGGGGAAAAAAAAAACAAAAAAAAACAGTCAAGACAAGTTGTGGGAGGTCTACGAGCGCCTGTGACTTGGCAGGGGCGTCTTCAAAAGTATGCCCTCTCCTGAGTCAAACCCCAGAGTAGCAGGCCGCTACTTGCTCCGGTCCAACCGATCTGTCCGCCCACACATGGGAAAACACTTTCCAGGAATCGCGCTCCAACGGTTTCCCTGCCCGGCGAGGCACTTTGCCCCCCCCACCCCCTTTGCTCGGAGCTCATCTCTCTGGTCGAGGTTAAAAAAGAATCCTTAAAATAACGTTCTGCTGGAAAAGGCGGAGTGAAAGGCTGTAAAGGTCTGGAATCGAGTGACGAATAGTGATGATCCCGGGGAAACTGATCGCGCGGCCCCTATGGCACGGCCCTTCGCCGCGCAACGTAAAGCTGTCACTCTTCTTCCTCTCCGAGGGTCACCCTCGGCTCCCGAGCTTTGTCGGCGCTTCTGTAACTGGAGGTCGTCTCCCGGCAGCCGGAGCGCCATGTGTGTTGTGTGACTGTCGGTGATCAAACACACCTTCCAACGGGCCTCTGTAGTTTACATAGAATTCTCTCACTTTCATTTCGACTGCATGTTGGATGTGTACACACTTTGTGCAGGTGTGTGTGTGTGTGTGTGTGTGTGTGTGTGTGCGCGTGTGTGTGTGTGTGTGTGTTGCGTGTTGGGAAATCCTGTGATGTCTTCATAAGAAACCTACTATTCACAAATCTGAGATCTTATGAATGAAAGTATTCCAAAATGAATGAGAGTGAAGGTGTTGAGGTCAGCAAATAATGGGACATAGTGCAGTGTTAATGTGTGTGTGTGTGTGTGTTTGTGTGTGTGTGTGTGAGAATGGAAAAAGAAAACCGGTTGAAAGCTGCATCAAAGGAAAATGTCAACTGAGGTGTGTGCATGTGTGTATGTGTGTGTGTGTGTGTGTGTGTGTGTGTGTGTGTTTGTGTGTGTGGTGTGTGTGTGTGTGTGTGTGTGTGTGTGTGTGTGTGTGTGTGTGCGTGTGTGCGTGTGTGTGTGTGTGTGTGTGCGTGTGTGTGTGTGTGCGTGTGTGTGTGAACAGAGATGGGGCAAGTGGATTCTGCAGACCCTGCAGCTCTGGTGGACCAGAGAGCTGCTGCTGCTGCAACCAGTATATGCAATGGAAGGAGACAAGTGACAAGTGGCTGTTGGTGTGTGTGTGTGTGTGTGTGTGTGTGTGTGTGTGCGTGTGTGTGCGCGTGTATGTGTGTGTGTAAAAGCCACAGCTATCTGAGTACTGAAAAACTTAGTTCTGCTCCATCGCCTTTAGCATCTTCACTCTGACTCACCATAAGGGGAAGTTGCAGCTCCATTTCTGTGCATGTGAGAAGTGTGAGGCAGAAGGCCTCTCAGAGGTGGACAGCATCCATCCTCAGGGGCCTCCCCCACTCTCCTCAACTCTCAGTTCTGCTGGCTGAATCGTAGTTTCAACTCCGCAGAGCAGAGGAGCCCGGAGGAGCTGTTTGGCCGTGGGTAGAAGGGTGACGAGTCGCCCGGATGTCGGTCTGAACAGGCGTCGGTGTTTTCAATTTCAATGCTGGTTCTTTGTCCGGTTTGTGGTTTGTAGCAAACTTAATGTGAGATAAAGAGCGGTGAGTGCGAGGGTGGGCGCTTGTATGACAATATGACGAGTGAATGACTGAGAGAACAGTTGTCTGTCTCCATAGTATACATATATGAGAGGGTGAATGATTGTATGACGTGAATGAAAGGGTGAATGTGTATATGAACGCTTGTATGATTCTATATGATGTGAATTTAAGACTGAATGATTGTATGTCTTTTGCAGGGGTCGGCAACCCACGGCTATATGACTCGTGAACGAGTGAACGGTTGTACGTCTCAATTTGATGCATGAATGAGAGAGTGAGTGATTGTATGTCGATGTAACGTGAATGAATGGTTGTTACACAGCCATTGAGAAAATAAGATATATGATTATTATTATTATTATTAATTAAAATGAAAAGTATTTAGTTGAAGTGGATTTTATTTGCGTTAATTCATTTTTTTAAATTTTAGTTCTTAATTGGAAGATTATTGTGATCTTGAAATATTAAAATAAAAGTATTTTTGTAATTTGTGACGCTCAAAATTAACGTCACGCTCGCGGAAGCCGGTATACCCGCCGATTTGTGAAATATGGAGAAATATAAGAAAAGAAAAATATCTGAAGATGCCTGGGCAGATTCATTTGCATTTACCTCTGACGAGAGTAGCCTACCAGTACGTCTAATTTGTGGGGAAAAACTAGCTAGCAATAAAAAGTCAAATGTTGCAAGACATTTCAAAACGACATCCAGAAAAATATCCAGAGGGAGAAAAGAGAAAGAAAGCTGTTTCGGAATTGATGCGGAAGGCTTCTCTTTGTGGATTTCATAAGCAACACACTATAGTTGTTTATACAAAGTGTAAAGGTAAGAAAAAGCAATATATGCAGTGGTACCCTAATTTTAGATGTCAAAAAGTAATCGCAGCTTCCTGTGTTTTCCAAATCAATCTCTTGGCTCTTTTGGTGTTGAAGGCTGCCCCTGGTACCCCTAGTCTGTAGGATCAGTGAATGAGAGGATGAATGGTTGTATGATGTGACAATGTGACATGGGAATTCAAGGGTGGACAATTGTAAGTCTCTCGATGACATGTCGATGAGTGAGTGAATGGTTGTGTTTCCATATGATGTGTGAAAGAGAGGGTGAATGTTTGTATGTTTCTACATGATTAGTGAATGACAGAGCGAATGGCTATCATACTAAATTCAAATGAATGAAAGACTGAATGCACATAATTGCATTACATTACATTACATTTGGCAGGCATTTTGATCCAAAACGACTTACAAAAAGTGCAATTCAGTCACCGAAGATCCGAAGTACCGGTAGTCGGAGGTCAGAAGTGACCGCTCAACCAAATAGCCATCTCAGAACCATACACATACATACGTTCATTGCATCGTTCATTTTCTTTTGTTCTTAGTGTGATTAGTAGGGGTAGCGCTTGCTGAAGAGGTACGTTTTCAGCTCACAGCAAAAGATGGGCAGCGACCCGGCTGTTCTGACCTTTTTCGGGAGTTCGTTCCACCGCCGAGGAACCAAGACCGAGAAGAGCCGAGACGGGTTCGACCGGCGGCCGGGGGCTCTGAGTGATGGGATGGACGGTCGCCCAGAAGTGGCGGATCGGAGAGGACGGGTAGGGACATGTGGCTTGACCGTATCCTGGAGATAAGACGGGGTCTTGAACTTGATGCGGGCGGCTACCGGTAGCCAGTGTAGGGACATAAGAAAGGAAGTTGTGTGGGAGAATTCGGGACGGTTGAACACCAGGCGGGCTTCCGCTTTCTGAATAAGCTCCAGAGGCCTGTCGGTCACCGCTGGTGCACAGGCAAGGAGGGAGTTGCGGCATCTAAATATAACGTGTGAATGGCCAGATGTCTGTACGACGTGTGCGCCGGACGTCTCTATGTGGCGTGTGAATGTTTTTATGTCTCCGTGTGATGTGAATGAAAGCATGAATGATCATGTTTCTCCATAAAGCTGCATGTCTCTGAACCAGGGCGAGCCAGGCCTCTCGCCCGACCCCGAGAGCAGTTTATGAATGAATGAATGAAGCGATTACGAAGGAGCGAACGGAAAAAGAAATAAACATATAGATAAACGGTAAGATAAGTAAAACACACTGAAGCTCAAGCTCGGCGGCTGCATTATCAATGCGGCAGATAACTCTCGCCCAAAGTGGAACTTGCTGATGTTTTCATTCATGGTCGGCACGGCTTATCCCGCACGCGGGTCACGGAGGGTGTCGGAGACCCTCCCCGCTGACATCAGGTGAGGGGGCGGAGCTCGAACCCGGGCGAGTCGCCGGTCGGGCGACCCTGAACCGCGCCGGGTTACTTCCTCTTTGAAAAAAACATCTCGAAGTGACCTCGGGGGGGACATTTACACTGGAAAGGTCAAAGCTTCCTGTGTCGCCGCTGTGACATTATCATCCCGCGCTGCCGCTAAGGTTAAACATTCAACCGCCGCAACAAGAGAAGAAGCGCTGTTTTGCTTTTTTCACCTTTCGGCGGCAATCGAGAGAAAAAAAAGGTTGCGGTGGAGTCCGACTTGAACGTCCAGCTGCTGAGTGAATGTCACGCTCCCCCTTCCCCCGCTCGGCGCCCAAACCACGGCCGTCTTGCTCGGCTCTCAACGGCCGAAAAAGAGATTAACGACCTAAAAACTCGCTTGAAGGTTTTCTGACGTAGAGAGTTGCATCACAACCTAAAAAGGAACGCGGCACTCTCAATCCCATGTGGTAAACCACTTTACGCTGCTGTTATGACAACAGCCGTATAACTTCTAGGAATGTCAACATTTTCGGCGAATATAAAGCTCTGAGTTTCGGGCGTGTTTGCATCTCCGCGCGTTGACATGGAAACGTAATGAGAAAGAGGTTAACGCGGGGCGCATGACAACGATGCGTTGAATATGTGCGATAAACACACGTATTAATTTGGCGGAGGATTAATTTTTAAGGGGATGCTCCGACATGAATGTGGCGCTCCGAAGGGCGTCAGCATTTTCGAGCATAATTTAGGAAAAAGTTGCAGCGGCCTGAGCCTCGCGCCTCCCCAAAGCTAATTCCCCAGCCCCGTCCTCTCCGCTTTCACCTCCTGTTTGCTCCCGCAGCTCGAGCCTTGGTTATCTGAATTGCAAATAGCGAGCTGACTGGGGTCCTAAATCAGAATTATTAATGAGCGGGGCTTTTGAAGTTAACTTGGTGAGAGGCTGACTCCTCGGAGGAGCCAGAAAATGGCCGGGGGAGGGGGGGGCAGAGGTGGACTCGTGGGTTTTGTTTCCATGTCAGGACAGGTGGGACAAGTATTAGACAATTCTGCATTCTGCAGACGAGTCCCAACAACAAGCAGCATGACTTTACATATATCGCTACATGTGTTGATATTCATTAGAGTTTTCAAGCTCCAAAGGATGACATTCATTCATTCATTCATTCATTGTCTATACTGTTTTATATTGTGGTCAGGGTGGCGAGGGGGCGGAGCCTATCCCCGTTGTTACGGGCGAGAGGTTCACCCTGGACCCGTCAATCTGACGTGCAACCATTCACCCTGTCATTCACACACGTTTGGCTCAGGGGCTGCATTGACTTTTAAAATTTGACAGCCGGGCCGGGTCGGCACGAGATACGATACATATAAAAAAAAAAATAAAAAAAAATTGCATTTGTTAACAGAATATATCAGACTCGTCTGACCTTTGCTTTGAAAATAAAACCAGCTCGGTTTCGTAGACTCTGACGTTTGCTTGCATTTCATGCACAAACCGCTTTTTCCCTTGCAGCTTCACGTCCAGCTCATTCATGTGTGTCAGAATGTCCACAGTAAAGGCTAAATCACAAAACCGATCTGTGTCATTCAGCTCAGGAAAATTCTAAAGTAGCTCCAAAAAGGAAAATTCCCCAGCAGCTCCAAAAATGAAATAATCCTCCCAAATTCATTGATCCAAATATTCACATCAAGTATGAGTTCTGCACTGTCTTTTGGCGGGCTGTATGTGGCCCGCGGGCCGTAGTTTGCCCACCCCTGGTATAGAGACATACAACCATTCACCCATTCATTCATGTTATAGCGACATACAATCATTCACGCTCTCATTCATGCGTCAAATTGAGACGTACAACCGTTCATGAGTCATATAGAGACATATAACATTCACCCTGTCATTCGTACATCATATAGAAACATTCAACCGTTCAGTCATTCATTCACTTGTTATATAGATGCAAGATACAACCACATGGATACATACATTCATTTAGCCTCTCTATTTATTGTCTCTAGTGAGGCTCCTGCATGTGTTTGGATCGTGGGAGGAACCCGGAGAACCCTGAGGAACCCCACGCAGACGCATGGAGAACATGGAGACCCCACACAGAAAGGCCCCCTGTGGGAATCCAACCTTCTGGCTGGGAGGAGGAATCGCTAACCGCTGCGCCGCCGTGTTTCCCGGGGCACATTTGGTCTAATTTGATTTAAAAACCAACAAAAAACATAAACTCTACTCAATAACATTGCAGGCTCCCTGTATTTGCTCAGCCCCACAATTATTCTTTATTGTGCTGTCAACTTAATCTCATTGGTTTTATTTTGCGTTTTTATTCACATTGTAGATCAAAACTTTAATAAAAGCAAAAAAACAGAGACTGCCACCCCCTGCTGGTGTGGAGAGTTTTACCAATCTTGTCAGGTTCTGACTTGGACAACCTGGACGGCGTGGAGACGGCGTGGAGACGGCGTGGAGACGGCGTGGAGACGGCGTGGAGACGGCGTGGGCCGCTTTCCCCGGCAGAGAGGGCGATCTCGTGATGGCGGGTCGAGGCAACGGAAACCGCGGAGGGACTGAAGCTTGTAATTTTCAGCGCTCTTGACGTTTAGTTATCTCCCGTCTAATACGGCGCCCCGTTGTTTGGGGACGAGTATAGAGTCCCGCGGAGGGAGCGTGGAATCACGCGCGTCCACAAATGACAGGTCGGGCCTGCAAACGGAGCCACACAGGGTTTCGCAGGGAGCGGATTTAGAATTAATGCTTTTTCACCGCGGAGTGCGATGACAATCGGGAAACAGTTTGGCTTCGCGAGGCATTTATTATTTAAACCGAATAAATCAAGCGTCGCCTTTGTGCACAACTCACTGCCGCAAGAGCCGGAATGCCTCTTTTTTTCAATTTTTTTTTTTTTTTTTTTTTTTTTTTATGTATGCCAACACATTCATAAATGAGCTGATTTGGACGGCCATGGGTGTGAGGATCATGTGCTGCAATGTGACAGACAGTGAATGGCCGGCTGTGTTAGCTCACAGAGGAGGAGACTCGGGGATGCCGTTTACATGAAGGGCCCTCTGTATCTCCGCCGTGCACACAAGTATGCATCTCATTACCCGCCCCGGACTGAAATAACTCCACAGTTCAGCGTTTTGGGCTCCAGGCCTCCTCAGCTGAGCCGTGACCTACAACTCCATGCGCCGACATCATTTGTGATCCCCTCGCCCCGCACGAGCCGCGCCGCGGTTAAAGGAGAAAAGGGCAAAGTGCGAGTCTTGTGGAAAAAAAAGCCTCGCTCATCAGCAGAATATTTACCGTCTGCCGAGGAAACATTGAGAGCGTTATCTGATAACTCGCCGCATGATAAGAAATGAGACAAAAAGTCGTTCATACACACTAACTAGGGTCAGTAAGAACAAGTGCTCGGGGCAAAAGTGTCCTTGAAGGTTTATATAAAGCCTGTAAGATAAAGGCACAAAAGGCACCCCAGTTAATTAGGGGTAGCCATTTTTGCATTTCGGCCCGCTCCTGTTTCTTTGATGGGTTGTCAAATATTCATGCTGTCTCCCAGAGGCGGCTAAAGGTGTCTTCAGCAGCTTTTGATCAGATTCCAGCACTGTGGGGAGGCAGCTCGGGGATCTAATTGGCCCCCCATTAACGTCGCGGGGAATCATACTTTGTTTTAGGTTAACGTTTGCCGATGCCGCCGTCGCCACCGGGCTCGGACTTACATCCGGCATTGGAAGGTCGTCGGAGTCCGCGTGCGGGTAGGGAGATGAAACATCGGCCGGAGACCGCGCAACTTCGACATTATCGACCCGCCGTTGACTCCCCTCCACTGCCCTGATCCTTTTCACCGTTTTGATTCAATAATTCAATGAGAGAAGAAGATTTATCCTTTCATACAAACCGCACTTTCACTTTTGAGTAAACGGCATGGACACTCCGGCTTATAAGCTCAGCAAGCAATAACCCAATGGCGTGATGATTGTTTCGACCTTTGGATATCAGCATTATAATTATTATTATTGCTTTATACATTATCTATACGTCTTATCCTGCCCTCCTGATAGGAGCCTATCACGGCTTTCATCGGGCAAGAGACGGGCTTCACCTTAGACCAGTCACCTGTCAATCACCTGTCAATGTATACAGAGACGTGCATCCATTCACCCTCTCCTTCACACATCTGGACAGTCCGGGGTCTTCAATGAAATGCTGCATGTGTTTGGATTATGGGAGGAACCTGGAGAACACGGGAAAACCCCACGCAGAAGCGTGGAGAACATGGAGACTCCTCAGAATGGAGTTTTTTGCTGTGCGGCAGAGGCACTAACCCGCTGTGCCGCCCTCGATCCCAATATTCGTCTCCAAAATGAACGAGAGGCTAATTTTCTGGAAACCAAACAAAATAGTACCGTCATTTTCAGATTATAAGCCGCTACTTTTTTCACACGCTTTGAACACAGCGGCTTAAAGAATGATGAGGCTAATTTATGGATTTTTTGGGGGCTCACAAGCTTCATGCCGACAAAACATTTAGCCTCGTCGCATCGGACCAATGAAATCACCGTGAAATCCGTGGGCCGTTTAATTCCGACAACGAAGAAGGCGACGTTAAAGGTCTCATTGCGCGGGAGGAAGACGAAGATAGTGATTTTCATCAGCCCTGTTACAGGCACTGTTCGGAAAAAAAGCATTTACATTACATATTCGAGGATGTTACTGGTATGTATTACATAAAAAAAAAAACTAAAAAAATGGTGTAAATATCACAAGTGCAGCCCATATATGTACATATATATTTATTTTGTTATTTTTAGCCGGTGCGGCTTATATTCAGGTGCGCTCAATAGTCCAGAAATGATGGTAAATGCTGACCCAGAGACCCGACCGCGAGTCAAAGCCTGGTTTTCGTGAATGTCTCCCCCCCCGGTGTGTGACGGCCGTGCCGGGGATCACATTCTTCACGTTAGCCGTGCTTGTTAACAGCCTGACAGAAGGGACAAAGGAAACAAAGTGTTTAAATGCTGTGCTTCTAAAAACCATGAATCTCTGTCTGTCCGGAACTGTCAACGTATTCGCTCTTTCATTTGTCAAACATTCACTATTTATGGGAGCTGATAACTGTCTGCTTTAAGGCTCGTGATGTGTTCTCGTCCGGTTTCGCAGCCTCGCCAATTTACATGTTTATCATCCGGTCCATGTGTTCACCCGCGGCAAACGCGCCGATCGACGCGCCCGTGTCCGGCGCCGCCGAAACACCATAGATCTGTTCGGAGACCTCTTCTTCCTCCGCCTCAGCCATGTGACGGAGACCCACAGCTGCTGCGTGGATGCCTCCATTGCTCACTGTCAAAACATGGCACTCTCCCAGCAGCTATTCAGTGCAGAGGCTTACTACCTGGGAGCGTTGCCAGAGACTCAGCAGAAAGATACTGTATGTACAATAGCTGGAGTATTTGACATTAATCCCTCCTCAACTGTATTACATGTGTGTGTATGTGTGTGTGTGTGTGTGTGTGTGTGCGCGCTTTCCCTCCTGATGTGTTTTGATGCAGGCATCTTCTTCCATTTCATGCGATTTGGGTTTCAACGTCCAATGTTTCTGAGGGATTGGATGTTTTGCTCAGCGTTGCCTAAAAAAAAATACCCCACCCCTGTCTTCGAGACAAGACAAGGCGAGATACGAATATTTATAAATTTATAAAAACCCGGCGCCAAAGCTGAGCCACGATTCAAAGATAATTGATCGCGAACCAGAGGCCATTAGCTGAAGGCGTTATTAGCTTTCAGCTGGCGGCGTGTTGGAGGGATCTGAAAGAATTTGCTGAATCTGCCGGGTTCGGGCGCCCTGGTCTCATTGGTGGGCCGCGCTGTGCAATAACCAAGACGCAGATTGGACGGGAAATCTTCACACCCATGCCGAGTAAGGAGGTAAATGGGATTTAAAATGATTAACCTACATAGAAAATGTTAAATGATGAATAAAGCTATGCTAAGCCAGCGCAGCTATTGTCCATATTAAATCTGCACACAGAGTCCTCCCAACAGGCGTGTTGACCTCGGGGGAAAACCCACCATGCTGTTTGTGTTCTTGAAGCTCCCTCTTTCAAGATTTCCAATTTAAAAAAAAAAAAATGGAAGCGAACACCAATTTAGTCACAGCTTGTGAACACGCAAATTTGACAGATATTGGATTGAGGAGAGCTTAAACATGGTTAAAAAAAAACAGATAGCGATGTCTCCAATTAGATAATGAAATGATGTGTCGGGGGCTTCATGTGGGGTCCCGCAGGGATCTGTACTGGGTCCACTATTATTAATTTTATACGTCAATGACGTCTATAATTCGTTCAAGCTATTAAATTCCAATTTATTGGCATATGACACCAATTTACTGTGCTCCGAAAAAAAATCCGGGGCACTTCTGGAAAATAATAAAGCCAAGATTCTAATATTAGTATACCGTAAAACCTTCAAACAAACACAAATTATTATTCAAATTATGTGTTAATATTGAAACAAAAAAGTCATTATGCATAAATCAGAGGTTATTATAGATGATAAACTAAGCTGGAAGCCACGTAATAAATCCTATTCAGATTGAAATATTAAAATAGCCGTGAAATGCTCCCCGTGTCTGACGGTGAACGCATGAAACCATCCTAAAACCAATGTATTAAAAAAATCGGGCAACAAGGATAATCAGCAAGGAACCAACAAACCTATTCATCATAAACTTACAGACCCCAAAGTCCAGCCGTCCGGCGGATTTGAAATCATCTATAAAGCAAATAACACTTCCGGAGAGCGTCCAGAAGATTTAGGAGAACCAGGGCCTGACGATCGTTGCAGATGCGGGAAAGGCAAAACTATGCAAACAACCCTTCGGTTTGCCTTCCGGAAGGAACTTGCTCGCGTTCCCTCCGGCCTCCCGAAGGCCCCGACTATCAGCCAAACACATAAACCCACTAGAGATGTTTCAGTGCTTAAAACTCTGGTATCCTGTTTAACAAGTGCTCTGGACGTCCCGCATGTTTGCAGGTATGAGAAGCTTGCTTGAACCGCAAAGCCCCTTCAACCACATCGGCAGCGGCAGAGGCATCCCCGTACAAAGATCGCTTATTTATTATCCCTAATCTGCAGGATTTATCTTTAGGCTCGGACGTTTGCGGGCCGGTCTGACGGGCCCCGGATACCGCAGGTGTTAAGCCGTCACGGGGGGGGGGGGGGGTTCACCTGCCTGGCGGCTGTCACCTCGGGTCGAAGCCCCGGCGGTTCTCGTGAAACCCCGCGTTCAGCTGTGAGAATTCTCCGGAAAGGTTACGACTTTAAGGCGAAGTTGCAGGTGCGTATGAGTTGCTAATTGTCGGCGCAGCTACCCGTCTACCCGCGCGTGGGCGCCTTTGAAAGGGCGTCGCGGCCTGAAGCTTCACGTGTACGCGCTCCATGTGACGTACCTGTTATTGACACTAAGCATTCAACAGGGTTCCTGCAGGACCCTTGAACCTGAGAGGCAGTCCCTGGGAGCAGCGCTGGAGGGCTGGAGAGTTCAGCGCAGTTAATGTTCAACTCTTTTGATCTCTGCCGAGAAGTCGCATTCCCTGAATTCCTCACCAGCATTTCCAGTGGCGGGGAGACTATGAATGGCTCTATAGAAGACAGTTAACACTCAGCCACGCATTCTTTTATCCGTACGATGGAAAAGCACAGGGGGAAAAAAAGCAGGGTTGTTCCACTTTCTTATTGTCATGTGAAGCCATTTTAATTCACAATTTTCCTGCCAAAATATGACTCAATAACGCGGGGTTTTTTTCAAACTATGTCACAATCCCCCTCGGATAACATTAATCATTACACGGTGAGATCATGTGTTTGTTGTTTTCTTCCTTTCCTTTCCGTTTATTTCTCAAATAATAATTTGCGGAGCCGAACGATCCGGTCAGAGTGACCCGCTTTGTTGAACTCTCGGTAATTGAGCAACGGGTCGCTCGCGTTATCTGGAAAGAGCGGGAACTTTATCGGCGACCTGCGCCGCTGCGAGGCAGCGCCGAGCTCTTGCACGCCACCGGGCGTTCCTGAGTTCCAGCCTCAGACATCAAAGCTGTGGTTTTCCTTTTTTTTTTTTTTTTCAAATGACACTAAAGAGATCACACTGGCGGCGAAACACGTTTGGTAATTTGCTTAAAACGTCCGCCATGTGGACGCCAGACGTCACTCTGAAACTGCGCAGATGTCGCAGCAGAGACAACCAATTTATCAGCCATATGTATGATTCTGCGCCTGGCACGGGGCCGTCTCCGCGTCGCGCCATAAAATGCTAATTGATTGTGTGCGTTTTTTTTTCCCTATCGTCGACTTCACTGTGGGGGGGGATCGACAAATGGAGGGATGAAATCCCAAGCGAGAGTCTGATGTCGGACAAAAAGCGAAAACCTCAAGTAAAGCGGATCTTGGTAGCCTTTTGGACTCTGGACTCGGGCGCCAGATGCTAACTCGACCGTTGGGTTCAGTGCCACAGGCGTCCCGACATAACATTTAGGGTTTTCTTTGTTTCTTAACATGCCGTGTCCTACGTTGGAAAAGATCGGCATGTACAAGTTTGCGTGCGTGCGTAAATAACTGTCGTCAATGGGTTAGTGATTTGCTTGTAGAAAATATAGAGTCGACCAATCTATCAATAAACTCATTAGCACAGCTCCAGATTAAATTTGCGGAGGGCGCGTCATCCCGAATGTCATCTGAGGGGAGGCCCTGCCGCCTCCGACTTTGAGAACACGTCTATTTCTGTCCACAACCCTCCCTTGTGAGGTCGGCGGACGGACGGACGGAGCAGTCAAACACTCAAAGCTCATTAATTTCTACTTCTTAAACTTGACTTAGCGGGGAAAGTGAAAAAAATAATCTGGAACCGGGGAAGTATGGATGAATGTTAATCCTTGAATTAGGAAATTCATCTTTTTGGATCCCGGGCGGCGCGTCCTCGCAGCCGCTTCGCTTGGCTACTTTTGCAAAGCCGTCGGTGGAGAGGTGCAGCAAAGAGGATTGACTTATCGACTTTTAAGGTTGGACTCTTGAGCTGATCGGGAATAAATGACAGTTTGGAGAGGAAGTTCTCCTCAAACCGGGGGTAACGGGGGCACCTCCGCGTCAAAAAAACAAATGGCTTTATACGGCACCTTTATTCACACCATATGGGCTTTTATTTCCTGCGGGCAGTTTGTCAGTTGTTCTGCCACTCAAGCCGCCAGGAGAGAGTATCGAGCATCTGGACATTTGCGAAGGCCCTGCCGGTCGTCCGCAGCCCGAGGGAGAGGGGTCAAACCTGGGAACACATCACCAGACTGGGGCTGGGTGGCACCATTCAGGGTGAGGTGAAGTGGGGTTAGACAAGAGGGGGCCTCTAACGCCTGGCTTTACAGTGACATCAGGGGATTGGTGATATAATCCTCTTACAGTGTACTGTATGCTGTAGTGGGTTGGGTTAACTGTAGATAGACCTCTCCGCTTCTCTGTCCCGCAGAGCCACATGGGCAACAGAGACAAAGATAACTGAGGGCTCGGTGTTTACGCAGTCTGAGATACTTTTGTTCCCCGGCTTCCAACGAAGGATTCAGGAAACGCGGCTAAACCCTTGGCAGGTGCCAACCCTTTGTGCTGCACCTTCTCCATGTAGGGTTTTAGACTTGTACCCGACTTGTCGTTGGGACGTGGATTTAGTCGATACCGTTAGCTTTACGACCATCTGCGTATTAGAACTTCTTGTACTTA
The DNA here is from genome assembly GCF_037954325.1 of Fistularia commersonii. Taxonomy (NCBI): domain Eukaryota; kingdom Metazoa; phylum Chordata; class Actinopteri; order Syngnathiformes; family Fistulariidae; genus Fistularia; species Fistularia commersonii. The sequence continues at coordinate 8,788,602 of NC_141291.1, read as the reverse complement.
CAAGTATTCATATGCTCAAGATGCGGTACGGATCATTTATCCGCATGTGATGTATGTAAACGGGTACATACCTTTCAGAAGCGGTCAAACATCAATGCCCAAATACTACCCATGCGTGCCGCAGTTGTCAAACAACACGTCCACAGGAGGGCGGTGTGGAATTCAGAGTTCACTTCTGAGTTTAGCGCAGCGCTCCAGGCGGTGGAGGCCCGAGCGGCCGTTAAAAACAAGAAGTTAGAATTCTTACTCCGATGTCTTCTTCTTCTCTATTCCTTTCGCCGGTTGCACTGGAGCATACAATGCAACACTGCCACCTCAGGACCTCCAGTGACACTGCGCCTTTTTTGGCGTTTGGCTAACGTACAGACGTAAGATGACAGAAGGTTCAGCCTGTATGATCGCTGGAAGTTGAGCATTAATGAGCTCGTAGAGAAACGGTAGTTTTACCTTGGAAACCCTTAAAGCTGCAGGTAACTTTTCTTTTCTTGGAGGACTTGGATTATTTGGAAAGTCTTGTTTGTTGTATGCCGTTATCTTGAAGAAAGTCATCAGAGAAGATTGACTGATGACTGATATGTTGTCCTCTTAGCCAGCTGACTCATCTTGGCTCAAGGACTTAAACAAAATGGAGCTGGCGGGCCATCCCTCTTTCCATTCATACACAAATCAACTTAGCAGAACCTCTTTAACCCACAGATTAAGGCTACGTTTACAGTCTTAAACAGATGTGTGTATGTTTATACGTTCTGGAATTTGTATTTTAGAATTGTTTTAAATGTGTTGCAAGACTTGCAACATCCACCGCATGTGGTTGGAGCAAGAGAACCGTGACAGATGACCACATTATTCACCGCCGAGCGGGGTCGGCAGAAAAGCAAAACATAACTGAAAAGAAGCCTCAGACGATCTGTTGCGATGAAGTTGAGCCACGGGCCGGTGGCTGATGCACAACCTCAGACGGGTTTGGTTGTGGTCTATGCCTAGCATCGACGGTTCCATGCAGACCCTAAATGTATGCAGTGCTCGAACTAAAAGTAGCCCATGATGCTTTCACAGTTTGTTAGTTCACTTTAACCAAAAACCAAAGAGTGAACATGACGCCCATTGCCCTCCCGTGGCAGGCGCGTGTCGGACAGTCGCATCGCATATCGGCAATCGTCTAGTTGAGATAAGGGCTTGTTCACGCTCAACTTTTAATCCGCCTATGGTCGACCCTTCTTTGCGTCCCCGGCACTCATTTCCTGTGTAATCTTGTCTTTTCTTGCGGAGCTCGCGGATGCATAGCCAAACGGTGCAGTGCCAGCGGAAGCAATGGTGGTCAGTGTTATGCGGTATGCTCGAGCGCAACCAGCGCTATCGCGAGGTAGAAGAATTCTCCATCCACCATCGACCGCGCCGCAAAAGGAACGCGGAAATCGGAGCTCGGAAGCGCACTCTGAACTCTGCACCGCCCCCTCATGGATGTATCGTTCATGGACAGTGATGTTTGGCAACTTTTGGAGCACTGGCAGGCGTTGCCTGCGAAAAACTCAACGTACTGTCAAAACATTTGTTCAGCCGGTTTAAAAACTCTGCCCTGAGGACTCCATATCTTGCTGTTCCTTGATGACAGACCTGTCATACCGATAGCATAGAGACTTAATGCAATGAGTCAATTTGCGCGTTCTGACGCTGGAAGAGTTGGTTGATAGCGGCGACTCAAAGCGTGTTCGGGAGACGACGCGGCCCGTATCTACAGCGTTATCCGGCGTGATCTCCCCATACCAAAGTCAGCAGAGTTACAGTCACTATATAAACGCCATCAACAAATTATCCCGTTGGCCCCTGTAATGAAACGTATGTTTACATTATTCACACAAGAGCTCTGCCAAATAAGAATTCTGGCAGCAAACCAGAGCAAAGTAGATTCAACGAATACAGAGGACATGAGATAACTTTCAAAGCATATCTGGAAGGATAGTTTTGCATCTTTTCCACAGCTCCCCGCCTTCGTCTGGGACGATCCCGGCTGGGAGGGCCTGACTCGAAACCTCCTCGGGGTGCAGTCCAAATTGCCGCTGTGACAAAAAGCAATTAAAAGCAGTGGAATTTCATCCAGGGCAATTTCTGCCTCTCAGCAAGAAGGTCCCTAGTTGGATTCCAGCAGGGGGCCCTTTCTGCGTGGAGTCTCCATTTTGTCTCAATTGTGTTTTTGTCCCTATATCTGCACACTGTTGCTTTCCAGAGCGAGGATGGACAGTCTGCACCCCCCCCATTATGAATGAGTGAATGAATAAATGAAAAAAATGACAATTCTATCCCTCATCAAGCCATTCGGTGACTGACCGTGTGTTTATTTTGCTGAGATCCCAGAGGGCGAGCCTGCCCAAACTTAGCTGCCGAAAAGGCCCGATTCATTTCAAAGATTACAACCGTTCACGGTTTTATTTTTAAGCGTCGCTTCCCAGTGCGCGGTTGCAGACACGGTTTAACGAGCCTAGCATTTTCACGAGATATGGCGCGCACGCTGGGAGGCATCAAACTGTGCGGTATGTTATACTTGAGTATTTTAAGAACTACAACATTCACAAAAAGAAAGAAAGGGGGAAAAAAAGAAAAAAAAAAAAAAAACCAAAGCATTGCATCCCCGGCCTCAACGGCTTTCCAGCAATCCTGCTTCAGAGGAACGTGGGAGTGGTGGTGGCGTGGGTGTTGTGCGTGGTTGTAGGGGGCTGCATTCTGCCTCTTTGAGGACTCTCCGCTGCTGCAGCTGCTGAATTTCTCACAGTAGCAATTTCAAGGACGCCAAAATGAATTACACATAGGAGTCCACGTTTGGTAAAATCTCCCCGCCTAATCCGCGCAATCCCGTCCTCCGCAGCTAATTCCACGGCAATTCAAAAAAAAAAAAAAAAAAAAAATGCTACACACTCGCAAAAAACCCGCTCCTGCATTTCCCCCCTAAACCTCTCACAAACACACTTGTGCTGCCTCTTTATCTCCTTTTTACCAAAAAATATTTTCCAACCGTGATCTGTGATTTGCCGGCGCAGCAATTAGGGGGCCCTCGGGGGGGATTTTGAAGCGCGGCGGAGGACGCGCACGCAGGGAAGTGTTACTCAAAAAAGGCGACGGGGAACAATTGCTCCATGATGCCGCTTCTTGACACATCATTATACAGGCTGGTGAAGTCAAAAAAAAAAAAAAAAAAAAAAACACATGACAAGCAGAGGACAGCTATCACAGAGGCTGCTGCGGCGCAGGAGGGTGTGTAATGTGTGTGTGGAGATTGATACCACAGTGTCGTGTGCATGCATGCATGCGTGTGTGTGTGTGTGTGTGTGTGTGAAACAGCAGCCTGTCTGTATTTGCTCCATCCTTCACCCTGCTCTTATCCCACAAGGCCTCGGCGCCTTTCTCCTCTGCCCGGCGTCTTATCGGGGGACGGCTCGTCAGGGACACACGTGCCATCGTTCTGACACTGACCGCGGGTCATTGAAATGCAAACAGGGAACACACTAAACCAAATGGGGTCGAAGAGCGGCAAATATTTGGCCAGGGTCCTTTTTTTTTTTTTTTTTTCACTGATGGAGCCGGCCATGTTTATGGTCGATGGAACAAGGTTAGAGCAGATGGTCGTCGGCATCAGGGAGCTTCCCTTTGAAAGCGTCCTCGGTCAGGTACGGTTATTGATATTCACGGCTCCGAGTCGCTCCGTAAAAGTCGGATGGGGGAGGGAGGGAAAGAAAAAAAAAAAAAAACGGCAGGGCTCAGGTCGGAGAGGCGTATTTATGAAACGTCATCAAACTGCAGGTTCTGAGCGTCGGGCGAATAACAGGAAAGCAGCTCCCTCTATCTACCGGAGGCGAGCCAGAGGCCGAGTGTCCCAAGGAAGCCCGGACGCGTCTCGGCAGGGCGGGCTTGTCGGGGAAACCCACGGCCGGGTGCCCCGGCGGCAGACGCCGGAACGATGCAGATACGAGACTCCTGACTGTTTTTTTTTTTTTAAGTGAGAGAATGAAAGGAGGAGACGGCGGTGCCTCCAGGCAGGAGGGGAGTTATGACACTTTCGGCACAATAAAATGTTTTTTTACGAGAAGCCAGAGGTGCAAAAGGTGGGTCAGCGGGCTTCATCGCTGTAAAACTAAATGAGTTTACAAGGGCGACAAATGAGGGAGAAGGCGGCCGGGGCGTTGTTCCTTTTTCTGGCGTTTCAGTCCGAAAATCAAGTCTTAAAAGCGAGAGGAAAAGAGGTGTGTTTATGATTTAATGCTTATATAGTAGAAATTGCATGAAGCTCTGTGGTCGGAGGACGGGCTGTTTTGCTTTTAGCTACGCTGGAATCCAAATAGAGGAATGTTGTTACACTCCTTCCTTTGACGGGACACCGTGAGTGTTTAATGCATCATTAAAAGTGTGAGCTCTGAACCGGAGAAGCTGAAAGGTTACCACGGTGGAGAAGATTCAGATAAACTAATGAGGAATCGGTTGCATATCGACAGAGGGTGTAACCATGCTGGGAAATAACAATTCATTCATTATCTGCACCGCTTTTCCTGCTGTCTTTGGGGGTCTGGAGTGATCGGGAGGAGGGACGATCAACCCGGACCGGTCACTGGGCCACATTCACACAACATATAGAAACACGCAACCATACACGCTAACACTCACATGTCATAGACAGACATGCAGCAATTCAGACTCTCATTCAATTGACAATTCAGGGTCTCCACTGAAGCCCCTGCATGAGTGAGGAACCTTGAGAAATGCAGGAACTCCCGCCGCAGACATGGGCAGAACATGCAGACTCCATACAGAAAGCCCCCCCCCCCCCCCCCCCCTTGTTGCTAATGGCGCTAATAACAACGCCAGATACTAATATTTATATTTATATGATAGCGCAAACCTCTACAAGCCTTCCAGTGGGGAAGGTGCACCAGAAAGCACCCTGGTACGCCAAGGAACGCCGTGCAGGGGGCGGCCCTCTCGCGGGGAAATTCTCCTGAAGTCACCGCTGCTTCGGTGAGACTATTTGTTTCCCCCCCTGCATCCATTGTGATGTCAAAGCGTTTATTTATCTATTTATTCTCGACGGGGTTAATCTCGGCGGCGCACACAGCGACGCGGCCGAAGCTTTCCTCCAATTTCCTGGCTCTCCAAAGGCCTCGACTTCCTCCCGCCTGCGGGGCTGAATGACACGAATGCGCGTTTCCATTGTTCTGCTCATGAGAACAGGGCCTCGGGCTCGGAGCCGCCGAAGTTCTTCTTCCTCGTTCTTGTTAATGGAGGTGTGCTATAAGTAGGCTCGATGAAAATCTCCTGGCACGAGGCCCGCGGTTTCTCCTCCGTCCACGGCATCTGAATCCCCCGCCGTACGCAAGCCAAGAGTAAGCAAAAATGATGGAAAATGAAATAACAATGTCAGGGGTTCACGTTTGAGACTGTAAATCGTCCTCCCGTCCCAACGCCTACGCACTTTCAAACAACGACAGTGAGAAGAAGCGGATGTCCGAGCGAACATCTCCAGTGGGCGTGAGTGTGTCTGGAAACGGCCTTCGGGCTCTTTCGCGCTCTTGTTACGAACGAAAACAGGTACGTCCATTTAAAACGTGGTCAAACGTCACCGGCCGCATTCTTGGCACGCGTGCTTTACGACGCCACGGCTGTTTAGCAGGACGTCCATTAGAGGGCAGCGCAGAGTTCTGGCTTCTCTTCGGAGGCCCGTGTAGGACGGTAGCCGTCTATGCGTCCATTTAATACAGGAAAATTCTTCCAGGTTATACAGACGCCATGCTATCTTCTTCTTCTTCTCTATTCCGTTCGGTGCTTGCGTTGGTGTACACCGTGCAACACAGCCCCGTTTAAGGCTTCCAGCGCTACGTTTGCTACGTTGGGCTACTGGCTCCGGCACAGGATCACGCAGGAAATGAACGCAGAGAAGCCTCCGTCCGAATGCCGATTTAGCATTGAGCATGGTGGCGACTAGCCACCTAGCATTCTCGACTTTGTAACTTTTCCTTTTCCATGCAGCTTCATTTTACTGACTACATTTGAGATTTGTAAATTGACACCGAATTTGTGAATATAGCAAATATCTTAAACTACCACTTTAGATTTATTGTCTCTGTCCTTTCATACATTCATTATCCAAACCGCTTGTCCGGCACTTGGGGCCACTCGGGTGCTGGAGCCTCGCCCTGCTGCCATTGGACAACCGGACGGGTCGCCAGCCAATCGCTGGGCCTCATATAGAGACACTCACTCTGTCATTCACATTTCATATAGAGACAAACAAGCTTGAGAAAAAAAAGAAAATACATACAACCGTCCACCTTTTCATCCGCATGTCATAAGGAGACGTACGAACAACACAGGGAAGCCGCTTCATTCTGGATTCATCCCCGGATTTCACAATGAAGATCCCAACACCGGCTGTAAACAAAACACGTAGCGGCCCCGGCCCCGGCCCACCACGCCAAGGGAAGGGTTCACGTGGAAATGAAATATAAATTTGGGGGGGAGGGGCGTGGAACGACGTCGCTCGTCAATTTCTGCTTTGATGGCCGCCCCGCATAAAAGCTGAGTCTTCCTCGCAGCGACTTGTTATTACTGTGGTATAAACAAGTAGATTCTGAGGAATGGAAAATGATCAGGAGGTCGGCCAGCTGTAACTATTTTCTGTCATAACACTTCTCCTGTCGAGCTCTCTGTTGATCCAACACCTCACTCCCCGGGAAATGATGCTTTTGACATTTATAGCCACGGCACATCCATCCCTGACGCACACGTTGTTTGTTCCTTGTTTTATTGAACATGATGAGTCAGTCTTTCCCTACTACTGTCCGGCGCGGCCTGGATCCGTAACCATGGTGATATATCCTCCAGACAGTGCCCGCAGCACGATTGATCTAACGGTCGATGCGATTCGACGGTGGCACAAAGGACATTAGTCACAGTTTCTTTTAAAGGCCCGGTCGAGGTGGATCACTGATGAAGAGCTTATTCCTTATTCCGGTTTCTATATCTTAGTTCTCCAGAAGGACCTGTTGGCCATCAACCACGGGGGCCGGAGCTGGAGGTGGGATTTGCTTTCCTGAAGTTAGAAATGTCTGTCTCTTCACGTCATGGAGCTTGTGATCCTCCTTAAACTGGAACTAGATGTCTGAGCTTTGCAGCTCTGACACACACCTGTGGAGCTACACACACACACACACACACACACACACACTGGTGTTGAGTTCCGGCTCACGCTGCGATGCTGCGTCCACCAACAGTTCACAAACGTGCAGAAGGTTAACTGGACACCATGAATAGTCTAGACCAGGGGTGTCCAACTCAAATACACAGAGGGACAAAATTCAAAAAAGGGACAAAGCCAACATTGATATTTTTTTGAAAAAAATCTTCCTCCAGATATAACAATGAACCTTTTCATACGGACCCAAACAAGTTTTGCTTAAAAACTAAATACGGAACAAGCATAGCTTAATACTGTATGATATATAACTTAATATTGCGCACATGCAAAATCCTGTTTTCTGCACAAGTAGCAGGGTGCCAGTATTAGCATAAGGTCACTATGACTACTGTCAACAGAGGAGAGGGCGTTTATGGCTCCTGTTGTGATTTTTGTGCCAGAACACCAGCAGAAAACTCTGGGATTTGTAGAATTAGCAATACATGTACTGTAGACTATACCTGGCCAAATATAAATACAATGCGGGCCAAATTTGGCCCGCGGGCCAAAGTTTGACACCTATTGTCCAGACTTGTGAATGACAGGGTGAAAGGTTAGTTGTCTCCATGTGAGGTGAATGAGAGGGTGAGTGTAATGACGTCTGTATGTGACATGTGAACGACAGAGTGAACAGGTGCTTTTCTTCATATGACTGTGAATGTTTTTGGACAAAAATGAGAGAGTGATTGCTGTATGTCTCTATATGTGACCCTGTGATGGATCCAGCAGGGGTTAGGCTACAAAAACCCTGCCACCCTGACTGCAAGGTAAGCGGTGTTGATGAACGAATGATTGAATGAATTTTTGGCTAAAATCCTTCACGACGCTGCGCTTGCGTCCCGTGAATCCTAGTTTAGGGACGCCGCGGAAACACATCTGACGCACTCAGATTCATTTAAATGCCGGCAACAGCCTTTCATGTCCCTCATGAAAGCCGAGGCGCAGAGGATCTCCTGATGGCTCGGTTCTCTGAAATTCCGTCCGGAGTCATGTTTTCCGCTTTCGCGGCACAACGCGGCTCTGCGTTCTCGCTGCTACATCAGAGGCCGCGGTGTTACAGCCAGACCTGATGAAACTACATCAGCCAAAGATGAAAAGGCCCGCCGGTATGTAGGACATGTAGGGCAGGAGGCGAGCCGGCATCTGCGTCCCGCGGAGCTCGAACGCACCCCCAACCTCCGAGCCTCGGCTTCCGCGTCAGGAGTCGACAACTTTAGGGTCGCGGAGCCCGCAGGTACGTGCTGTGCACGGATAATGAAAAGGTTATCTCTGTATTTTCGCCTTTTTTGCCCAGCATGTCTCTAGTTTTAATATCCATATTTTTGCTTTGGCAGATACGATCATGATACCGGCCTTTCTGCTCGGCTCATGTCTGATGATTGATAAATGAAGAGCGTTTATCCAAAAAGCGAATAAAGTTTTCGTCTTCCCCCGCTTCCCTCGGGGGGTCCGTCTGACCCAGATGACGGAAGAGGGAGCCACCAATCATCACGGAAGCGGCCCTTCTGATCCGTCTGAAGGGTGAACTTCCCTTCCACGGCTGCCTCGTCCAAACTTCCGCCCTTGGAGTTTACTAAAATGATAAACGCGGTGTCTTAAAAAGGCTCTTCTTCCAAACCGGTCTCATCCTGCCTCCCACAACATTTGCTCATTAGATTCTGCAATATCGCTCCGCAGAAATGATTGTGTTTTTACGACATTTGCTCGCGTTGAACCTCGATAGCAATCCCGCCTCCGGTTTGTTTTCCCGCCTCCTTTAAACAAACCCAGACCCGCCTACGTGAGTCCTCGGGCACCTGGAAGCGTCCTTTCTGCAGCAGTGACCTCCAGAAATCACATTTCAGCTTTGATAACTAACAACCTGACAGAGTCACAGGTAGCGTTAGCAATGGAGGTGAATAGCATCCTAACAATAAAGACTCCGGATACAACAATCGTTCATTCGATCATCATCTATATGTCTTAGCTTGTATTTAGGGGCTCGGCTGGACTGGCGCAAATCTCAGCTGTCCACCACAAGGATACTTATAGTGACATCCATTCACCCTTTCATTCACCTTCTCATGAAATTTCAGAACCAGCAAACATTCACCCTCTCACTCTCAAGTCAAATAGAGACTTACAACCCTTCACCCTCTCATTCACGTCATGAAAAGAAACAAACATTATCCTTTCAGTCACATGTCATATAGGGACATTCACACCCCCGGACAATTCTTGTCATGTGATTTTCATTGTGTTGTCATTGTCTGAGTTTTCTGGGTCCTTGGGTATTTTCAGGCTGCTCACTGATGTTATTAATTGTATGTTTGTTTCCCTCCTCCCAGCAGCCCATCTATAAACTGAAGAAAACTGTATTTTTTATCCAGGATATTGTATTGGGTAAAATATACCCAACGTTAGCGATGGTGTTACTTATTTTAACGTTAGAGTTCCAGGGTTACATCCTTTTATTTTCTTTTTTCTTTCCCTGAATCACTTGCAAGATGTTAATTTCAACTCAATGATAATAACAACGATGTCCTCGGTCATCCGGGTCATGGTGAATTCTCAAATCCCCCCCCAAAAAAAGTGAAGAAATGAAAGTATGTATATGGTTTTGAGATGGCTATTTGGTAGAGTGGTCACTTCTGACTTCGGACAACTGGTACTTTGGATCTTCGGTGACTGAATTGCACTTTTTGTAAGTCGCTTTGGATAAAAGGCTGTAATGTAATGTAATGTAATGAATTATTGTCGAAACCTTCTTGTCGTGGCAACTGGACTTGGATTTCTTCACTAGAAGACGTTTCACCCCTCATCGAGGAGGCTTCACCAGTTCACTGGGGAACTTACACCCAACAAGAAGATAATAATGATATATAATTGCGGAGCACTTTCCATCAAAGTGCTGTAAGAGAAAAGGGAAGGGGGGGACCCTGATGAATAACAGCACATGCATTTATTCCCCTTTATTCTGTGGTGAAGGGCTGCACGGGCTTCCAATGACCCATCGGCGTTCACCCTCTCATCAAATGTCATATAGAGACATTCGGCCATTCACTTCCGTTCACACATCGTATCGAGATAAACAAACATTCACCTTCTCATTCACATCCCATAGGAACCTATAATTCACTGTCATTCATCCATCATATAGAGATATTAAACCACTCACTCTCTCATTGACCTGCTGGATTATCCAAGGTCCTCAGTGAACCTCCTGCATGTGCTTTGGACTGTGGAAGGAACCTTGAGGAACCCCACGCAGACACATGGAGAACATGGATACTCCATGCAGAAAGACCTCCCTGTGGGAATCCATGCCGGCAGGAGGAAGCTAACAGTAGAAGGCTAAACACTCAAATCAATGACTTCAGACAATAATGAAGTTGTGTGTTCACAGCAGGTCCAAACACACAAAAGCCTCTTGCAAAGTAAAATTAATCAACTGAATAAAAACTTGTATTTCAGAATTAAGTCTTTTTTTTTTCCCCACCCCCCAAGAGTCGATATGGATAACCCTTTCACACAGCCCCCCCCCCCCCGTACAAAGTATTTTCCCTTTTGTTTTCTTTGGCCGAATTACAAATGTCTGATCTTGCGAAAAAAAAAAAAAAAAAGGAATTCGGCCTTTGTTTGGTTATGGTCTGTAGCCTGTAGTTTTAATGAGGATACCACACACAGGCAGCATTTTAACGGGCTGTTTTAATTCCTAATGATGGGCCTGCCGGGTCAGACCGGATGGCAGTGCGGCGACTGCTCAGGATCGCCGCCTGCCTTCCATCTCCCATTAATCAGCACATTCCTCTCTCGGCTTCACACACTTTCTATTTTGTCCCTATCACTCGCAGTCTCTCTCCTTTTTCCCTCCCCTGTAATTACACCGTAAAAAAAAAAAAAAAACTCCCCGCACACAGTCGAGCGTAGATGTTCCTCAGAACACACACACACACACTGTGGCACTAACCGCACGTTAACACACTTTCCCTCATCCTGTCAAGGTACATAAGCAAGAGGCCATTTCCTCATCACTCTCTAAGTGGTGTTGCTAAGTGATATGAAGGGAGGCAGAGGCGGAGCCGCTCAAACAGACAGCGGCGGCAGAGATAGCCATTAATGGAATATCTTGGGAATAAGTGCGTCTGGGCGAAAGACGAGGGCTGTCGGTGTTTCACTTTCCTGCCGGCGCAAATCTCTCGGTTAGCGGCGCGAGCGGCATCCGGTCCTTCTGCGGATTACGTGGATGGAGTTATGGGAAGCATGCAGGTAATATCCTGTTCCATGTAGCATCATGCGTGACATCACAAATATTTCACAAACAAGACGCATCCGTGCAGATGTCAGGTCCGGACAGAATTTTATTTCCACGGCGGTGAATCACAATGCTTTAAGGGGGCGGGGGGGGTGCTGAACCCCGAAAACCTCCCGGCTCAATGGGGGCGGCCTTCTGTCTCAACCTGTCGTGCTAGAAAACCCCAGATCCAAGCTGTCGCTCAGTGTATGGTTTTAAAAAGAGGAGGGGCTTCGCTCCGGCCATAAATGAAGTTCAGAGTAAGTGTAGCAAACGTTACATTCAGCAACACATTGTAGCATTAAGTGTGTAGCCAGTAAGTTAACGATAGCGAAGGAAAAATGAAAATATTCCGATCTTCATGGTAAATCCACTTAAAAAACGACTTTATTTCTGTAATTTCTCTTTTATTATGTATTTTTGTTTTTTTATACAGTATTTGTACAATTTTCCTATTTGAAGACAAGTAACAAAACACAGGGACAGGAATGGATTTGTTGTGTTTTTATACATTTTAATGATGAAATTTAATTTGATTTACAAAGCAAACTGGATTATGGTCAAATAACTTAAGTGCTTGGAATTGTCTTATTTAGTTTTTCCTTTTTTAGCACTACTAGCGAGGACATTATTGCCAAAACGCCTCTTCCAAACTCCGATATTTTTGAAGTCCGTTCAGTACTTAATCGGGACCGAGGTGAAGATCTATAATAGCTTGGCTGAATGTTGGAGTTAAGAGTTAAGAAAGGCGTTCAGACGGTTGCTACATTTCACCACAACTGCCTGAGAAGGATATGACGCATCTCGTTGGCCGAACAAGGTCAAAAATGGGACGCCGCGCAAAAAAGACCTAATGAAAATCACAGAGATCCAGAGAGGAGGACTCGGACGGCCGGACCACGAGCCGCGGATGAACCTCTATACTTGGAAGTGCAAGGAAGGGGAGCGCGGACCTGGATGCTCCAAGGACAACACGGAGTAGGTGCCTTCACCTCAGAGCTGGAGGAGGCGGAAGATTCATAGCTGCAGGTTACAATGAGGAGGGGTGGAGGAGCACCAGCGCGGCCTTCGGTGGAGGATAAAAACCAAAGCGTGCGTTCGAGCCGTTGTGCCTATTCTGATAAAAATGGCCTCACTCTTATGCAAAACAGGCATTTGTTTTTAAATGCCGCCGCCATGGTGACACGTTTAAACCGAAGCCGTTTACAGCGAGTGGTAAATAAGAGTGCGGATGAGAAAAGCGGCACGGAGGAGCCGTCGCTGAAGACCGACGGCGCTCTGAGGAGCATGGATCTGCAGAGCCGCCGGAGAGAGGTGGCAGACAAACCCCCTCCCGCCGCACCCCGATCTGACAGATGTACCACATAAAACTCAAAGTTTATACATCACCGGCCTGTAAACCTGTCACGTCCTCACGGTATAAATCTCTCCGACGGCGGTGCAATTAGCCCGGGCGGCGGCCTGATACACTCCCGCTCATTTACCCCGCGGAGGGAATCATAAATTCATGGCACCAACCTCCGTTCCAATATCACTGCTTCTCTCCAACGCGTCGCTTCGGCAACGGCCGGAGATCCCCTTCCAATTGGTGGATTGGTTTGCGCGTGATTGGGGGCGAATGCCATCCAGTGCAAAGATATTGTAACTATTTAATTCATTTATTCACTCAATGCATTCATAATCTGCACCACTCATGGACACATTCACCCTCTCACTCAAACACCGTATAGAAATATATAACATTCACCCTCTCGTTCACACATCACATGGACGTTTAACCATTCCAGCTTGGATTCATACATCATATAGACATACAACCATTCACCTTCTCACTCATACGCCATATACTGTAGAGATATATAACCATTCCCGCTCTCTTTCAGACGGAATATAGAGGCGTACAACCATTCATCCTTTCATTTGCACATTATATAGAGACGTATAACCGTTCACCCTCTCAGTCACATGCATACAGAGACATACAACCATTCACCCTTTTATTCACACATAATATAGACATAATCATTCACCCTTTTACTCATATGTCATATAAGTACACAATAATTCACTCTCCCATTCATTCATTTATTCATTATATAGAGACAAACAACCACTCACCCTTTCATTTACACATCCAAACAATTAATATCTCTATTATTATTGCAATTCTTACTATTATTATCATTGTTTTTATTATGAATAGTGGTAGTTGTAGTGTTAATATTAATAGAAACATTATTCATATTTCCGTTTTCCGTATTTATAAAGCACTTTCGACGAAGGTGTAATAAGAGCAGAGGGATCGTCTGACAGGAGAGTCGCTATGTGTTTGTTCAGCAGAGGAAGATGCTCACTTCTTCTCCTGACGACCGGAGGGTCAGTACTTGAAAAAAAAAAACGATCAATCGAGCATCCTCCTCCTCCTCCGCGATCTCACCGTCCCAGCGCAATAAAGGAGCGTTTCCCGAGGCCGTTCATTAGCGCGTCTGGGAAATCAAGCGAAGACAAAAAGGAGACACGAGCGTGACACTTGTTGACGGCGCTGCAAAACAATCAATTACAACTTCACCGCTGATTTCTAGGGAAATTCTTTAACTCGGCAATTATGGCCCAGATTTCGCCGGGAGCCGCGACAGGTGTGACAGTTGGTATCGATCGGGCTTCAAAAGCTCGTGTGAATAGCCAATAGCCATCGGCGGCGCTTAGGAACACCCTCCAGACTGACTGCTGGGAAGCAGGTGGGCGTCAGCTGCCCTCATACATCACACCACTAACAGCCTCTTCTGCAGACATTGGAGGGGGGGGGGGGGGCAAAGGGAAGGGGGGGGGCTGGAGGCGAGAGCGCGGAAAAAATAATGTCAATAGAAATGGGAGAAAAAAGAAAAAGGCGGGACGAGAGGAGCGAGAACAGAGGACCTGCGAAACGGATCAGAATGGAAAGAGGCGAGGCGGTGATGTAAGGAGAAAACGCCGGCTGTAAGAGAAACAAAGGAGTCAGCTGCTGGAGTCGTGCTGCAACAGCTGGTGCCAAAAACAGAGGCGAGGACAAAGCGGGTTCTGTTTGGACTGGAGACGGGCCAGGGCTGGACCGGGTGAGCGGGGGAGCGCAGAGGAGGCCCGCGGCAAGATCATTATATAACCCAGAGGTGAAGCCTCGCAGGCGCGGCGGAGATGCTCTCCGATCCCTCATGACATGGCTCCGGTTTGAAACTCGTGTCAGAGGCGACGCCGCGGAGACAGAGAAGGGCTGCTATAAAAAGACCAGGAGAAGAGAGAGGAGAATTGTGGTTGTTTTAAAAAAAAAAACAAAAAAGAAAACGACTTCGCCTCGGAGGGCTTCGTGCGGCGTGACGTGGTGTAATGGAAGCGGTTGGGGGGGGGGGGGGGTTCGCCTCTTAGCTTGGCGGCAGCGCGGAGCAACGCTCCTTCCTTTTTTATCAGATATTTGACAGGACGCCAGCCCTCCGCTCGTACCGCCAAGTTTGGAAATAGCAATTGTACGGGAGCTCCTCATTTATCTCCGGCTGATGTCCTCCGCGGGGGATGTCCAGCTCCTCTTCGCAGAGGATACGGTTTCACTATCGGGAAACAAAACGCCCGGGAACGATGTGCTGAAGCAGTGAATGGACTCCTCCGAGCTGATCTCCTCAAGGGCCACAGCCAATCACCTGCATCCTTCTAGCTCACAGCAAATCACGTGCCTCCGTCTAACCTTCTTCTCTCACACAAAACAACTCCATGTCCTCTTTCCCTCCAAACACAAACCTCGAGACCTCCTGCCCGGCAGCTCCAACCTCGGCACGCTTCCACCAACATCTCCACCATCCCTCCTCTGTCCATGTCCAAATCGTCTCAACTCCGGAAATGCGCCGTCCCACTGATGGACTCACTCCTGATCCTCTCCATCCTCCTTGCTCCCTCCAAATCTTTGGACCTCAGGGTGTCCAAACCTCTCACCTCCGTCTTCTCCACCGATCCCAACCTGCCTCTCTCTCCTCCACCTCTCCGTTGCTCTGGACTGTTGACCTTCTTTTCTCCCCGCAGCCTCACCCTTGCACTCCCTCTCATTCACACACAAGTTCTGTCCTAGATGTTCCTCCAGCCGCCGTTGTCTGAAAGAGCCCAGACTCCCAACAGTCGGTGGATTCCTCGCTACACCTTCCATGAGCCTGCCGAAGGGCCGGCGAGGAGGACCTGCCAGGACTCGTCCCCGATTGCGCATCGGGGGCTTCAAACATTCTCCCCGTCGCCCTCCGTCAGCAGAGATTTCGCCTCTCAATTATCCTCGATAAGGTGACGTGAAGGCGATGGAGCTGAAAGCAGTCTCAGACACGAGCCTGACAACGTTGTATCGGAGACTCATATAACATTGGTATGTAAACAAATATGTACATATATGTATATACGCAGACATACCCTATATTCATTCATTATCTATAACGCTTTTCCTGTGAGTCAGGGTTCACCCTGGGCAGGTCACCTGTCAACATTCAGTCATTCATTCACAAGTCATATAGAGACAAATAATCGTTCACCCTCTTATTCATATATCAAATAGAGACATAAAGTATTCACTCATTCACAAGTCATATTGGAACATACAACTATTTATGTGTAATTCAGAGACATATTGTCATTCACTGTGATTCATACATCATATAAATACGTACAACCATTCGATTATTCATTCATTCATACAGCATAGAGAGACAGTCACCCTCTTATTCACACATCTGAGAATCTTAGGATCGATGAACGTCCTGCATGTGTTTGGACCCGGAGAACCCGAGGAACCCCATGCAGACACGCAGAAAACATGGAGACTCCTGTGAGGAGGAAGCGCTAACGGCTGCACCGCTTTCCCGCCCTCTCACGTAATAGCCGACTTCAAATGATGTCCGTTTAGCACCTTTCTTTTACTCCCTCTGTTTTGCAGGCGACAGCTGGAGTCGGGCATAAAACACTCAAATGGATAGCAAACTGGGAGAGTCGGCGTTTCATATGCAAAAGTATATGAAAGCAGAAGGGCGCGAGCCGCCCGCCGCGACACTCCATCACATCCTGCCATGATTTCAGAGCCGAATATGACAGTAGCAAACAAACAAAGTCTGGCACGGGAGGCGGCTGGCAGGTGGAGAGACGGACCACGGTAAATCTTTTGTCTTTTGTCCGTGAGCATAATTCACCTCGTCTATGAGCAGAAACCACAATGTGACAAAAATACGCAGGTTCATTTTCCGAAGTGCAAAGTCCCCGCCGTGCATTTGCTTCCTCCTCCCGGCAAGAAGGTCCCCGGTTGGATTCCCGCAGGGGAGCCTTTCTGTGTGGAGTCTCCACGTGTTCTCCACGGGTCTGCGTGGGGTTCCTCAGGGTTCTCCGGGTTCCTCCCAAAACCCAAACACATGCAGGAAGTTCAGTGGAGACCACTGAATGAGAGGGTGAATGGTCGGAGGTCTGGATATGATGTATTGATAAAAAGGAGAAAACGTGTATGTGTCTATGACGTGTATGACTGAGGGAATTATGGGGTTTCTATATAACTTGTGAATGAGTGGATGAATGGTCGAATGTCTCCGCATGAACTTTGAATGACTGAGTGACTGGTTGTATGTCTCTCTAACCTGAATGACCGAGTGAAATGTTGTCTTCTATATAAATTGAAGATGAGAGTGTGAATAGTTGAATATCTACATGAAGTTTGAATGACTGATTGAATGGTTGCATTTCTCTAAATGACAAAGAATGAGTTGAATGACTTTGTATGCGTCCCTGTGACTGCAGCATAAGCAGTGCAGCTCATGAATACATCAATGAATGAATGAAGATCAAAACAGGACATTTTATCGTCCGTAGTAAAGGCCGTCCGAACATCAGATTCAAAGTACTGTCTTAGAGTACAAACCCAACAGACGGCAGCGGCTGATGCTCTTCTGGGGAATCCAAAGGAAAGGAACGGCTTGTCTTACAAAAGAGTCGGAACATTCACCCGTAGAGGCTTTTACTTCATCAGGCGTCTCATTCTACGCGAACCTCACAGTTTCCTCCTTCAAACTGTTCCTGCTGCAGATTGTGCGTCTAACTCGCAGACGTCCAGGAGCTCCGTGACAGATAGCGTGACGTGTGACGTCGCCGGACTTTCTCAACATTCTCTCTTGACATTTCGCCGTCTCTGCAGGAGGCGCTACGGAGGGGAGATAAAGGTACGAGAAAAGACGGCAGACTCGAGCAAGGCTTTCCCGCGTCAACCTTTTAAAGGTCAAATTTAAAGGTCCCACTCACGCTTTAATGTACCAAAAAGACTTGAACGGGGCCGGGCTCTTTTCTTTTCACCGGTCACACCGCACGTATCCTCTTTCGCCGTCAAGTCCAAGGCTTCCGTCCGCAGGGGGACTGGACCGGGGTTGGCTTTCAAAACTTTGCGATGTCATAAATCATTCTTATGGGGGAAATTACCGACGTTTAAAGAGCAGCGGCCGTATCGCGCTGACCGACGCCAGAAGATTTGTAGCCGTAGCTACACGGTCTGGCTTTTCAGGAAGACGCAGAAGATCAACAGAGGACGGTTCTTCTGTTTAGTTGTTGATAAGACCGATTTGGATGGGATATGATAGGATGCACTACTTCCCGCAATATTGACTGTTATTTTATTATTATTCGCCGGCGATCATATGGGTAGATCCTTGTTGTAAAACAGTTTTGTAACCGTTCTCGTAAATATTATTTGTTTGCTCAACCCACCTTCTGCGCCGTGCCGTTTGCTGGCGCAACGCTTGAATTTCCCAACTGCAGGATCAATAAAATTGTATCTCATCTAATCTTAGGATAGGATAAGATAAGACAGGATAAGATAGTCCTGAGATTGTTCCACAGCGGGGAAGTTCCCAACAGTAGCGAGGACAGCGAGGGTAGGAGAAGTAAGAGTTTATGAAGGTGCTGCACAAAAAACACTATATTTTTTGGCTAATTGGATAATAACCCAGTTCAACTGGAGATTCTTTCCTTCCTGTATGACGCCCGGCCGCGGCGGACCCACGCAGAGAGCCCAGCAAATTGCCTTGTATTATTTTTCCTTTTAATCCTTCGCTTTGGTGCGGCAAGCTTGTCACTCATGCAGCTCACAAGCCCAGCGGGCCGGGAGATCGGCTCGTAAACGGCGTCCCTCCGCAGTCAGCCGACTCGCTCAGCTATGCCACAATCCCCCCTTTGTTTCCTTTCACTCTAATGGCTTCTTTATAATTTCTTCCTCTGTTCAAAGGGCACGCAGTACTTGACTGGCTGTAAATCTGTTTGGAGACTAATCTGCCACTACCTACCAGCTGCTCTCCTGGCACTTACCAGGGCCAACATTCCCGTTGCCATGGAGATAACCAGTCATGCCAGTTACCCATAAGGCCTGGCGCC
The DNA here is from genome assembly GCF_037954325.1 of Fistularia commersonii. NCBI lineage: Eukaryota > Metazoa > Chordata > Actinopteri > Syngnathiformes > Fistulariidae > Fistularia > Fistularia commersonii. The sequence continues at coordinate 8,769,712 of NC_141291.1, read as the reverse complement.
GAGCCGAGCGGGCCGAGTGTAGTGAGCTTGTGTGTGCGCATTCGTCGTTCGCCTGGCTGTATTATTAGAAGTCAAACCTTGTAGTCTGTCAACTGCCAAAAAGGTTCTTGATTAACTGCCATTACCAGCTGTTTGCCAGGCTGGGCTAGTTAAGTGGTTGAGGACTGGACAGTAACCCCCCACCACCACCACCACCACCACCTCCCTACCCACCCCCGCTCCCCTACCCTCCCTCTCTTTTCGGGCTTTGCACAATGTGCACAAAAGGGTTGCCCCAAAGTCAGTTGAACGTAGCCTTTTGTCCAATTGTCTGCCGGCGGAACGCAAATTCTGTGCAATTCATCCCGTCTGCAGGCGCCGGACCCACGGCCGGGAAAACAGAGCGAGGAATGACGCTCTGTTCTCACACGAGTAAAGGGGCGGTGTGAGCCACGGGGCGTGTTTTTTATCCCGAAAATAAATGGACAATAAGATAATATCGGCCGTTTCTCGAACGGAACCGAACAAGATCAAATTTGTTTCCAGGAAGTCGCCCCCCACGGGGGGTACTTTTCATTTTAGATGCCCACAGGAAGTCATGGACCAGGGTGGGGTCCCTCACCGGAGGTGGGATCAGCACCGTCGAAGAAGAAGAAGAAGAAGACGAAAAAGAAGACGAAGATGACCGGGGACGGTTAGTTCATAAGGACAATCTGGCCGCAAACCACCAAATCGTTTTTGAAATCCCATTCTACCGCTGTCAAACCAGTCTGACCATCGTAGCTGCCTCTGAATGTAACGTCCAATCAGCGAACGGTGCCGCTCTGTGGGGAACCGCCACTTTTGGGGGGGCAATAATCAGCGACGTAGATTTTTTTTTTCCCAAAAAACAGGAACCTCAAAGTAGTCCCTATGGTTTCTGGGAGGGCTAGCACATACGTGCTTTTGTCATTCGGCAAATGGAGTCGGCCTTTCTTTTCCAGTGTGTTTTCTAGGTAGCGACGAGCCTTTCGCTGAACGGAAGGATGTGGTCGGGCTGTAGCGTAAGCCAGGTGAGAGAGCGTGTTGTGTTTGTGTGTGATGAAATCACACTCTTTCCTTGACGTCGGCTTGGCTGCATTGACAAGCGATGAGGCGTGCGGGGGGGGGGGGTCATGTATGTTTGTTTTTTTTTCAAAGGACCCTCATAAGCCGCAGAGAGAACGCGTGAGAAAATATGAACGCTGTTGCTGCGAATGCATTTGCAACACATTTGGTCCCTGCTGTTTTGCATGTTGTGTGTGAGACTGTGGTTTTACCTACATGAATTAATCAAATCATCCAATTAGATGGTTTGTGCAGCAGCTTTATATTATCCCCGCATCTGTTTACAGAGGGCGCCGTGCAGAAAAACACAAACGATTACAATTCATCAATTAAATTATTCATTATCTACGCTGCAAACTGCATTGGGGACTATCCCAGCTCTCATTGGTGGAGAGGGTGGGTTCACCCCGGACCGATGGCCAATCACAGGGCCACATACAGAGACGTGCAACCATGCGGCCTCTCATTCACTTGTCATATACAGGCCCACAACCATGCACTCTCTCGTCCACACATCACACAGACAAAAAAACATGCACTCTCATGTACAAACCATATAAAGACATACAGCCATTCACTCTCACGTCATATAATGATGTACAAGCATTCACTCGCTCATTCGCGCACCATAAACGTTTCCATTTCCATGTCGTAAAGTGACAAACCACCACTCTCATTCTCACGTCATATGGGGACAAAAAACAGTCACAAAAAAATAAAGAAAAAAACGATGAAATGAATGTATGAATGTATGTATATGGTTCTGAGATGGCTATTTTGGTCACAAATTGCACTTTTTGTACGTCGCTTTGGAGAAAAGCGTCTGCCAAATGACTGTCATGTAATGTAATGTAATGTAACGTAACATCATATACAACCATTAGAGAGACATGCATTCACCCTCTCATTCAGACCTCATATAGAGACATTCACTCACTCATTTGGGGGACACACACGGAAAACACTCCGATTGTGAGAATCCGACCAGGGACCTTCTTGCTGCGAGGTGGAAGAAACTAACTGCTTCTCCACAGCGCCGTCTAATTGCAATTCACATTAATCCACTTTAGAGTTCCTTCGCCGCTCTGGACCGGCGTCCCTCGAACATCTGAGGAAGAGAGACACTAAGTGTGACTGGTAGAAGGTGAGATTCCTCTCGCACCTCATGTAGAGCGTTTGAGATGAAGGCGCTGGATCCTCACGGTAGAATGAAAGCGGAACAACCGCACGATTATAATTCGGCGTCCAGAGGTTTCTAATCTGGATGTGGTTAAACCTTCACCAGACCCTGGAGAGACCCTTCCATCCCGCTGCTGGAGTTCAGCGGGTGTCACCGGGGCTGCGAGAACCCAGGCTCGGCTGAGGAAAGCCATTACGTCGCCATGCTATTAGCAGAAGTTTCACAGCGGCATCAATTTGCGAACCTGCGCCGTACCTGCCGAGCGTCCGCAAGAGCGATTGAACGGATCTGAGATTACAGAGTTCCATCTTCTAAATGAATCCTCGATTGGTGTGCGTTTACCCGCGCGTTGTGCAGAAGACAGCGGCGGAGCTTGTTAGCCCCCCGGCTCCTGGCCCGGAGCCACGGCGGAGAATGCCCTCGCACGGCGGCCCCCTAATCCCCCCTCCGGCCCAGCCGCGGGGCTCGCTCCGACACCGTGGCCCCGTCTGTGAGGTCCGGCCAATCTCCTACCTCCCGCCCCCTAAAGCAGGAACGCCGGCCCGCGCTGACCAGGTGGAACCCACGACACAAGCCGTCGCTTCCTATGGAGGCTTTTCTTCTGGAGCGCTGCTATAGGCTGACCTTCAAGCTGGAGAAGAATTGTTTTGACTGTAATCTTCCTTATTGTTGCGATCAGATGATAGGAGAGGGAGAAATAGCGCTTGGCAATCAAATATTCCCATGCCATGTCGTTGGTTTGCTGGCGTGCTTCTTTGAACCTTCTCGATTCGCATGCATTCCTCTCCCAATGGGAGCTGTCACTTTGTGTGGACATTGTCCCGTCGGTGTGTGTGTATGTGTGTGTGTGTGCGGCTATAGGGAGCGTCTGATGTCCACTCTGGGCCACTTGTCTATGATGTGAATGGGAAGACAATGAGACCCCCAGTGGCTCCTTCTCCCCGTGACCTGCCCGGGCTCTGATTTGCCTTGGCAAGGGGGACGGAGGCCCGAAACAAAGCCGAAGGAGTCTCCGGCAAAAGGGGTGCAGAGGTCAGCCCCGACGCCCAACTAACAGGCCTCGTCCTCTAGTTTGCGCTCCTAAATGGTGAAGGGGCACAGAGGCGTAGAGACAATGGGATAAAAGGGACCTCCAAAACCATTAAATTCTGAGGAAGTGATGGCCATGAATGATGACAGAGGGTGAATAGAGACTCTTAAGGTGGGAGGTACGCTCCATTAATGACCATGGATGCTCCATTATGGCAGCCCTGGGAGGTAGTGATGAGGTGGTACATTTTTCCCATTAGGCGTCTCTTCCAGCTACGAGACTCTTCCAGATTGATTCAGGAATCCCGCTCGGGCCTCAAAAGACCCCTGCCGCCAAGCTCATCGGAGGGAGGGGGTAACCTGACACCGACCGGGCCCCTCGGAGGCAAGACGAGTCACGTTGCTGTTTGCGTAACGTCAAGCCTTTCATAGTTTCAGCGCGCCGCCGTTGACGGACTTCTCCTTTAATTTCGAGGCGAAGGGGCGAAGGAGGGGGTTTGCGTTTCCGCGGGCGAGGATGCCGACTTACATCCTCCGGAGCGACCGGATCTAAGTTCAAAAAAGATCGCGCCATCTGAAGACATCATACACTACCTGGCAGTTCTGTAACTACTTTAAAGACTCGTAGAAGTTAAAAAAAAAGTTACCCTTTGACTACCTGTTCCATATAAATTATTAGCGAGGCAATTCAATCTTGTCGGTTTTTAATTCCCGGTTCCGTATCACGTTTTCACCACTTCGTGCAAATATAAGATGGCTCTGTGCCGTCGCGTCTCTGGACTTCGATGAACCGCTTCTTTTCACATCTGAAACTTTGCATTTTATTTTTCCATTATTCCACATGATTTGGACTTTATGTAAAAAAAAGTATTGTTTTTATGACAGTTCATGAACATGCACAGTCTTTTAGAACTTTTAAGTTGGATTTCTAGTTAAACAATTAGTAATTAATTTATATCTCAATAAAGTCAGCACTTCCACTTTTTGAATGAATTGATTTTTTAAATTTAGATTTTAATTGATTCTATAGACTTTAACATCACCTCTTTTTTTCCTATTTTTAACAAGACAGTTTAACATACTTATCCAAAGTGTCAGAAATCCATCTTCCTGAAATCGTTTACGTCTGATTTCAATATTTGAATGGTTTGGTTTCCTCCACGGGTTCATCACAGAAACCCTAAAAAAAATGGCACAATATATCAAATACAATCATAAACGCTGGATTTGGCCATTCGGAGGGCAGAGCACGCCAGGCACCAACCGGGCCTTCGGGAGCAACCTTGCAGGGCATCGAACCGCCAACCTTCCGATCGGAAGCCACCAGCCTGTCCCGTCTTGTATGGATTTAATTGCCGGTGGTCGAATTCGGATGCGCTTTTCCAGCGGACGCGTGGTCACACTTGCGTCCGTGACTCGGAGTCTCAGGAATGTCCATGCAAACCCCAAGTGCATATCCATCTTCGCGACACGGACGGATTTACGCGAGTAATTAAATGGCATTAAAAAGGAATCGAGAGAGTTAAAAAACAGGAGCGCTGTTTCCGCTCCCCCCCCCCCCCCCCCCTCCCGGAGGAAGTTCCCGCAAACAAACACCGGCCGCCTCCATCTGACGGCGGAGATGAAACGACGCCGGGCCGTTTAGCGGCAGTTTACGGAAGAAGCCCGTAGCCTGAGCCGCAACGACAGGATCCCGTTATAAAAGGAGTCTAGACTGTAATCAAGCAGTCATAAAACCTTTGATTTAAGAGAGGCGGCCACATGGTCCGCTGTAAATTCTTCGGCTCGGTACCTTAGCCGGCTGCGGCGGCGGCGGCGGCGTTGTCTGGAGGGTCTGACTGTTTTCTGTCAAGATGAAAAATGCAAGTCCAGAGCCAAAAATAGGTCCTCCATCCTGTCAGGAACCGCTAGCGGGACGACATTGTGAAGCGTAGCAGCGGGGGCCCCTGCGGCAGGCAAGATAATTCACTAGTTGTAATATGCTAATCGCTTAGTCCCGGGCGATGGATGGCGTTGGGATTTAGTCTAACCAAGTTGACCGAGCTCTGATTTCCTCCGGGAGACGCTCGAACGGTACGGCCGAAGATCCCGGAGAGGCGCGTCCGCTCATCATGACTCGCGCTACGGTCGCTTACGTCATAATAACAAGCAGAATCTGATGAGTGAGTGAAGAAGATCGACGCGATATTAAGTTGGTTTATCGGGGTAAGTAAATAGGATTAATCCTCCACGAGCACCCAGACCTTTTCGGGATGGATCTGTTTTTGGAAGAATTATAAGCCCGACCGCGGTGGATGTCCTGCTTGTTGCAGGGGCTTTGTTTGGTAATTAAATTGCGAATCTGCTTTTGTGTCCGGTGCACCGCGGCATACGTAATTTAATTTTACATCCATAATAACCCCCCCCCTGCAGCCCCCCAGCCAGGACTGGTGTCACGGCCCCCGGTTGGGTCGGGTCGGGGCGGGCAGGGCGGACCTGCTTTTGATTTGGCGGTAATTAGAGTGGACTGATGGACAATTAGTTTTGTCTAATTTCCAAGATGACAGTGGTCTTCTTCTCACCTTTGACACCAGTCTGACCTGCTCTGCCCGGCCCAGAGCCGGCGGTTTGGGGGAGGGGGTTCTCCGAGCCCTGACGGGTTCCTCATCCCTCAAAGACTCGTGCTGCGTCGACTTGACGGATGACTCCTTTTTGCTTTTTATTGCAAATGAAGCTTACCAACGCTAGCGTGGTTTGGGTGCCACCCAAAAAATGCCGCTGTGCCTTTGTGACATTTGACGAATAGATAACCGCACGAAAAACAGGAAGAGGCTTAGTTCTTCTATTACTGCGCCGCTCTTCTTACACATCACAACTGATAGAGATCGGTTTACACTCGCCGACCTCTCCGTTCTCCTCCGTCATCAAGGTGTTCACGACTCAAATTAGCAAAGGATGCCAAATGACCTCCGGCTTCCTCCCGCGCTCCAAAAACATGCAGGAGGTTCAGTGGTGATCCTGCAAGAGCCAGACATGTGAATGGTTGTATCTCTATATGTGGGCCTGTGATTGGTCCAGGGTGAACCCAGCCTCATGAACCCAGCCACAGTTGGGAAAGAATAAGCAGCACAGCAAATGTGTAAATGAATGAATAAATCTATGAGTGATTGAGAAAGTTGTGTCAATATGAGGTGTAAAGGAGAGGGTGAATGGTTGGATGTTCTCGTCTATCTGGCCCCGGTATTGATCCTTGGTGGACCTGCAAACTTGCCCAATAATAGCTGGGATTGGCAGTGCAAGCTATCTGTTTTCACATCCATCAAAAACGCGGGCGTCCAAGTTATGCTACAAATCATGTGGACCGACTACCGGGACAGCGGAGAGTCTTTATGAATGTTGGGTTCAGATGTCGGCTCTTTCCAAGAGCCTTTCCTGTTGTTGAAAAACACTGCGGCTGAGAACTGACAGCCTGCAAATAAGCCGTGAGTAGGACTAAAAGGAGCTCTGCCGTTATTAAGTGTTAGAACTCTGACAAAATGACAGCGTGCGGCTCCGGAGCGAGGCTGCAGAGAGAAACCCCCCGAATGGGTTGTTATCTCCGACCATATGCCTGCCGCTCTGAGGAGACCAAACCCCCTCGCGAGGCTGGAATTTATTCAAAACGTGTGCGCCTTTCCCTTCCCGACCCGCTCTGCGAAAACATTCAGACGGAGCCACATCTGGACGGCAGCAGCAGCAGCGGCGGCGGCGGCAACGTGCCGCTCATCTGTTTCCGAGGATGAGAAACAGGGTTTAAAGGTTAAGTGCTATCAGCCCGGGATATAGGTTTAATTGAAAATAAAGGAGATCAAATATCCCTCTTAATTTCGATGCATTCAGCAGTTCTCAAGGGCGCAGGAAGGTAATTGGATCGGCAAACCGCGGGAGATCCTGGAAACCAACAAACAACAAGCGACGGACGTTCGAACATGTCGTGATCAGAGACGTACTGTTTGAGGTGCGGCGAGGTACGGCGGGGTCGGACAAACGAGACGAGACGGACGTTTGGCGTCACGTAAACATAAGCCACGTCACGGAGATGAAACATCTGAATGGCGTTCCCCGAGAGAGACGGCGGGCTTGGCTTGCGAAGCGGAGAGATATCCATCGGGTCAAAGATCAGTAGGGAGATCACGTAATTCAGGAATATTTACAGAGATGAGGCGATATCTTGTTGTTTGACTTACACTGCAATCGTGCATCACTATCACCGATGCACGATAGTGACCTCATATCTTCTCCCGAGTCCCTGGGCTCTCATCCAGCAAATTCCAAGGGAGCGTCGTTTCCATTGTTATTTCTCTTATGAATACGAAAGCTATTATTGTGTCATTTCAGCTACTAGGATCCAGCTTTTTAAGACCTTAAAATACCTTGACTTTGACACTTAATATTTTATTCGTATTTCTTAGTCTCCCTCCTTCCTACTATTATCTATTATTGTTATGTTTTACTTGAAACTCTGGCACAACAATTTCCTTCGGGATAAATAAAGTTGTTCTTATTCTCTTATTCTTATTCTGTTTGCGCTATTTCGCTCTCTCTCTTTCTACTCAAAACCGTCCGAGGCAGAAGGCTTGGGAAAATAAATTATACATTTTTAATTGAAGTATATTTCATATGTGTTAATTCCTTTTTTTTAACTTTTAGTTGTAAGATGGAAGATTTTTGTGATCTTGAAATGTTAAATAAAATTATATTTATTATTTTCCGCCGCTCAAAATAACGTCACACTCGCGGAAGCCGGTATACCCGCCAGCCGGTAAAGTCCCGATTTGCAGATGCTGTGCGCAGAAGTTCAGGAGCAGAAGTCCCATAAACCAGGTAAAATAAATATTAATGAAGATATTTTGCAAATATCTATTTTTTATTGTTTACTGACACGGCGATTTTTTCACGATTTATTTTTAAAATTCAGGTCAAGGCTCCACTACACGCTCTGAAAGCTCAAAATGAGTTCATTACATAAATAAAATTTAATTTTCTCCGTAATACTTTGTGAATTTCAGAAGCAACACACTACACACTTGTTTATACAAAGTGTAAAAAGGTAATTTATACAGTGGTACCTTTATTTTAGACGTCAAAAAGTAATTTCGTCTCCCAGTGTTTTCTTTTCCGAGGAAACCGGGTCCAAACGGCTCTTTGGGTGTTATGGGTCCAAGGAGATATCGGGAAGAGGTATGTGACGTCGACACAACCCCAAAGACACATGTCTTTGTTGCGTTGTTTGTTTATGTCTTATTATAACTCGTCACGTTTCGTACGTCTACCTTTTTTTGGCCCGTCACGCGCCAAAACGCTCGGGAGAAATGAAAGCATTCAGTGCAATCAATCTGTTACACAGCCTGAAAACTTTCACATGCTTTTGTGGCTCTGGAGTGGAATATTTCCCCCCCCCCGCCCCCAGCCCCGCTCTGGTTTTGGATGTAACCGTTGCGTGTTCAGTTTGAACAGCGGGGCTTACATCCCATGTGATTCCTGAGTAGCAGCTAGTGTGTGTGGACTGACAGCTGATTGCGCTATGGTTTAATCTTGTTAGGGATTTTCAAAAGTGCTGCGTCCACTCAGATCTGCAGATAGCAGCGCCACGCAGCCTTTGTGTGCAAAATTTCAACACTCCCAAATAGGGGGACAAAGGGCCCCCCTGGTGATGTCATTCCACTGTCAGCAAGCAGGCCTTCACTACAGGCCAGAACAGGACATACTGTGACCATGGCTTCACCCGGCCCACCCTCCGCTCTCCGCCGTGGCCCCTCAACCCCCCCCCCCCCCTCCGTCGCCCTCCGAACCGAGCCACCTCGGCGTGAAGTTCGAGCTTAAACCCCAAACCAGGACGTTAACGGCCTTGAGAAATCGTCACACAACCGACGCGTGGATGTGCGACGATCCCAATGTTCCATGTCACACCGGTTTCCTCTGCTATTCGGTTTCCAGCAGCGCAATGAAAGTGCAGCTGCCCGTTTGGATCAGTTCCTCGGGACCCTATATTTATCAGGACCGTGTCGGCACACATCTCGCTGTCCTTCCACATGTGACACTCACGGCGGAACAGTTGCCCGCGTTGTGTAACAGTACACACCTCGGCAACGGGGAGCTAGCTGTGTTTGACCTGCTTTGCTAAGACGCATAGCTGTTTGTTTTTACTTGCGTATGTATGAGGGTTCACGCTCGCTGTTGTCCCGCTGCACGTGTTGTCACAAGATGACAAAAATGATGGATTTGTCCCTATTTACAGATAAACATACAGCACATGAAGACACCGATAAAAGTACCGGTCAATTTGGATAGTTGTACGACCGACCGGTGAGGAGTCCGCCATCAGCTGGCGGTTTGCGCCCGATCCACTTCAACGTGACGGAATATCCACTAGTTTTCTTTAGGTCATGCTCATCGTGAGGCTTTCCTTCCTGTTACAGAGCTTGTTTAGCGTTGGACCGTTTTCAATATGTCAAACAGTCGGGCCGGATGACCCAAACAAACCGTGATGTGAGACGTAGACCGAGACAAGAGCTCAGCTTTTAAACCTCGGATAATTACATTGTGAAGCAGCAACGTAATCGAAGGGGCTATTGAGGAGATGAACGCGGGGGTAATTCCTGATTCAGTGTACCGGCTTGCCGTTCTTAAAAAGCCCCGTTGACAAATACCGGGTCCGCTTGCCCTGAACACTTCCCCTTTAGGAGAATCCCCATTGCCGCATTTAGGGCCGTTTCTAAAACCAGCGCTTTGAGTCCTGAGAGGGCGAGTGAGTTAACGCCGTTGCAAACCCCCATACGTATCTTGCCAAATTTGGATTTCGATCACCAACGCCACCTCCCTTTTCTTCTCCCAGTGATTGGTTGAGATGGACTGACGACCAATAACTGAATAACTGAATCCTACTCCTCGCTGAACAAACTGTAACTACCAATAAAGCACTATTAATTGTAATAACTGCTACTTCTATTACTTCTATTAGCAACAAAGAAACTCCTGCTAATGGGAGCTTCCCAGCAATAACTGGGTCGGTAACATATTTAAACGGATGAATAGAAATCAAACCAAATCGATAAATCTAGATGTTCCCGTTTTCCTCGTCGATGGCGGCACTTTTACGTCCGAGGCGACAGAACGGAGATACCAACAGACAGACACTTGGAAATGAACACTAAGTGATACAGCAAATACTTCATTATTTATGGTACCTGTGTAATCAAAGTCTACATATGCAGGGCAGCTCCTGAACAACAACAGGAGGACACCGATCATTAAAATTTTATGCTGACGGAGCCGGCGGAGCAGGTGAAGCAGCTATTGATGTGCACGGCATATTTTACCCCGACCCGCAGAACAAGCGGTTACAGTACCAAGTATAGGTACAAATGCATCATGCTATTCGCAGCTTAAAGTCGGCTGTTGGTCAGTGCGCTAGGGCAGTTTCAGAAATAGATGCTCGGTTACATTCTCCACTCGGGATAACATGAAACAACGAGCAGCTATAGGTGTTCGGAGAGACAGATGACATTTTTACAGGAATTCCGAGGGGCGCTGAAGAACCGCCGCCAAGTCCATCGCAAACAACGAGATAAATCTTGGAGTGTCCGCGTGCGAAAACGGTCGGACGCATCTCAGCTTCGCGAATCAGACGTCGGTTTCCACGAAACAGAACATCTCTGAGGTGTCCCCATTTTTTGAGGGGGGGGGGTATCAAGACCCCGGGTTGGATAAGGTTACTGTACATATCGCACGCCATCCCACGGGGACAAATATATAGAGATAAGCTTGTGCCACCGACGAGCAGACACTTTACACCTGGTTTCATATGTACGATAGCGCACACATCCGAGTATTTATGAGTATTTATGGACTTGTACTCGTGTATTTCAATCAAAGGGGCCATCCCTCTCTCACACGCCCATCGGCCGCAAGAATTCCTCCCCGAAACGTGTCGGCCCACGTGGTGTCCTCCTTACGGCCGATTCCTTCCTCGCCGCCGCCGCCGACCATTCGCCGGGCCACGACAAATCGGGAGTCCCGTCGAGCGCCGGGAGACAGCTACGGCGGCCAATGCTGTGAGAAAAAAAACGCGTGATGGATGGAGGGGTACACGGGGTGAACGTTGTGAATGATCCCGGTATGCTCGACAGGCAGCCTTCACCGTCCGGGGTCAGTCGGAGCGCAGCACGAGCTGCCGGAGCGCATTTGTTGCAACACGATCTCGCAGGGGTGCATAAAATGGTCAGGACGATTTGACACTCGGTGGCGAAGGAACAACTTGTGTTATGTGACAGCGCCACAGAAACAATGCTAATGTTCTTACATCCCACCGACGCTGGAAAGGAAAATCACGAATATGATTGGGCACGCCTGTCAATCACCAAGAATCGGCGAGTTAGTAGTTTTACATAACCTCCGTTAAAATCAAATACTGCATCGTTCGACAGAACGTGTCCTTTTTAACTTCTTCAAGTGATTTTCTGAGCGACCCAAACTGCAGGGGTTCCTTAGCTGACCCGCGCAGTAATTAAAAGAAAAACCTCAGAGAGCCTTTACGACTCTCAAGCATTGTCACGTGAGCACTGACTAGCGCAGGGTTGGGCAAACTACGGCCCGCGGGCCGCTTCCGGCCCGTTGGTATTTTTGATCCGGCCCGCCAAAGATCGGTACAGAATTCATACTTGATGTGAATGATTGAACGATTGGATCAATGGACGTGGGAGCTCAAACGGGAGATTATTTCATTTTTGGAGCTACTTGAGAATTTTCCCGAGCTGAGTGACACAGATTGGATTTGTGCTTTAGCCTTTACTGTTGATATACCGATACATGAATGGGCTGTGCGTGAAGCTTCAAGGGAAAAAAACGGTTTGTGCATGAAATGCAAGCAAACGCCAGAGCCTTCAAAACCAAGCTGGTTTTATTTTCAAAGCAAATGTCAGACCACATTCAGACAAATGTCAGATGGGTCTGATATAAGTCTGATATGTGCCGTTAACAAATCCGTTTTTAAAAAAAAATTTTTTTTTATACGTATCGTATCCTGTGCTGACCCGGCCCGTCTGTCAAATTTTAAAAGTCAATCCGGCCCCTGAACCAAAAAGTTTGCTCGACCACTCAAAAACAATGAAGCGAGCACACTACAAGTTTTTCGGGACCCTTATCTAGTCTGTCTTTCTGCGATCGCTTCTGCCCAATCTGTCAATAAAGTATTCATTAGTCATTCTCGATACTGCTTTGCACTGTCACAGAGAAAACAATCATTTTGCTATTGCACCATATACCATTATGATATTACTCACTGACCTTTTGCACTAAACTGTACACAAAAAAACCTCTGCTGCTACTCTCAATATTCAAATTAAACATATTTATACACTTCGGTCTTCATGCCGTCAAATGTCTGCGTGCACTTAATACCTCATGGTGCGCTTGACCGCTAAATTTGCACTGTACAATTATTATTTTGTTAATTTCATGTCACATGAGACATCTCGACTCCTCTGTACGTCCAGTACATGCGGAGAAATCCACAATAAAGCTGACGTTGACTGACTTGGAGTAATGCGGCGTCCCAAAGTCGCTCGTAATTAATGAGCATGTCGCGTTTTTACTTTCCTTTTGCACTGAATCCACATCAATGTTATATACGTGAGGAAAAACAGGAATGATGTTGAGCGGATCCAGCCTGGGGATTGTCTGAATTCTATATTTAAATGCACGGTTAACCCGGAAGGAAGTCCAACCAGATGACTCGAGTTCGGGGCCAAGAAGCTCCTGGTGGAAACTTCCTCTGCACAGAAAGACCCGACACCCCGCGAGCAGCTGCCGTGACGTGAGCGAACGTGGTCGCGTAACCCCCCCCCCCCCCCCACCGTGAAATCCATTAGAAGCAGAAAAAAAAAAAGAAATCCGTGGTGAAACTATGAAGGGGGTGTCGGAGCCTGTCGCTCTGATCGCTGCAGCGGAGAGGAAATCGTCTCAAATTCACTGTAACCAGAAAAGCGGTCGGTCTGATGTGGGTGTTCGGAAAGCAGGCTGGCGTTCGAAAAGAGCATGCAACTTTTGCTTGAACTGCGTCCAGTTTAAGTTTTTTTTTTTTTTTTAATAAAAAATAAACTCCCCGTAGGCATCTGGAGCGAATGATGACATAGCAAAGCCCCCCCCCCCCCCCCCAAGCGACTGCGGAGTGACGGATGTGCCGGGGCCGTCGGAGCGCCGAGGCTTCTGTTTGCAATAAGGCCTCCTTCATTTGTACGGAGCGTTTGAAGTGGAGAAACACACCTCTATAATGTGTTCATTAAAAGAGGTTATTATACCTTTCTCCTCCGAGTTCATCATCCGGGTACTGAGTCACCGGCGTTTTACGCGGGACCCCTGCGCCGCGGGATTGTGTTCTACAAAGAGCTTCGGCCAGGACAAAGCGCACGTTTTCCCAATAAATACGTGAATTTGGTCAGTTAATGATGCCTGCACGAACGGCCCCCGAACACACCAAATAGCCCCTATTGGCGGTTAATTTACTGGAGACGAGCGCCATGCCGAGATCAAACAACTCATTCTCACTTGTTGCACCTTCGCCGCGATGAATTGGATGACCCTCGCAACCCCTGGCATTTTTCTATAAGGGGCAGGAGAGGCCGGAAAAGAGTAGCCCCGAGCGAAGGGGAGGAGAAGGAGGAGGAGGCCGGAGCTCACATGAGGTTTGGGTTTGTAGGATGCTTGTGGTGGCCAATAAATCAGCTAGTTAGTTCTGTACACACACACACACACACACCAGCTGAGAAAACAGCAGATGGAAAGCCAGGTATGTTGCTATAGATGCTTCTTCTCCGTCTTCTTTGGGCTGCTCCCTTCAGGGGTGGCCACAGCCAATCACAAGCCTCCGTCCGACCTTTTCCTTTCACGCGCTTCCTGTCCTCTTTACCTCCCCCCCCCGTGCCCAAACCGTCGCTACGGATGCTAGCGCGTTAAACAGTGCTCGCGATTCGGATGGGAACGTCAAAAATATCGTCAATCCTGCTTAGTAATCCGGGTCGTCTTTACCGCCGTCGCCATGGGAGCAGGTAGCAAAATGCTCGTCCATCTGTTCCTCCACAGAGAGTTCAGTGAAGTGTTACGTGATGATGAGCGTGACGTTGCGGAAGCTGCTGACTTCGTATGCCGATTTGTGTGGTTAGGGCCTTCCTTGCAGATGAAAACGGATGTTTCGGTTCAAAAGAAGTCGCAGGTATCCTTAACGTAAATCTGTATTTTAAACGACTTCATGGCGTATCTGATGGGCTAAAGCGCATTTAACACAACTGTATCAGTTTCGCTTTCGGGGTCCGTGATGCCACTCAGCCTTGTTGATATTGTTTTTAGCGTTTGCGCCAATTAATCCCCGTCACGGATTTCAGTCGAGCTCCTTCGGCACATCTCGCCCGGAGCCTTCGCGGCGGCAGGATTCCCATTAAAGGCCTGGTTTATGTAACAAAGCATGTCTGTGGCCTCCGGCCTTTTCTCAGACAATGAAGACGGCGTATCACGTGGAATGGTGTCTCATTGGTCGGAAAAAAAAAAAGAAAGCTTCCTGTATAGCAACGGCCGTTTGTTTGTCTGGAGTTTTTTGATGTGGGTGAATGTGTCAGGGTCACAGTCAGGAGGTCTCCTCCCCGCTGGCGATGGAGCCCATTGTTGGTGGAGGACCCCCCTCCGGGTCATTGAGACGTGCTAGTCATCTCCATTATGATGTGTGATTAGGTTGTTGTGCCTATTAACTCCTATTATCGGAGGAGCCCTGAGACGTGTGCATGAGGCTGGTGGTTACGGTCGGATCCGCCGACGGCTTCGCGTTTGAACGTCGTTGCCGGATTCGCAGGAAGACGGTTTATTTATCGATTCCCTTATTTATTTTGTGATTATTATTAAACGTCTAAGACTGCGAAATCCCCCGCCGCGGCCGGGGGAGCGAGTTCCCATGTTCGCTCTTTGTTTAGTTTGTTATTTACATCCCCAGGAGTGAATTTGCGGCGATTTGAAAACGGAAATGAAATCGCTTTTACTCGTCTGCCGGGGTTACGTCACCGCCGCTCGCTAATTGAGACGGACGGTCGCTCGCTCAAGGACGAATTCTAATTCCCCGCAGCTGATGTGACGGGGGAGGGGGGGGGACCCGTGCAAGGACCCTGCTGATTTATTTCTTTTCATTGTTTGTGGATTTTTTTTCCCCGCAATTGTGCTTCGGCAGACTTTCAAGGTGTCCGAGTGCTCTTGGAAAGCACGAGTAAGGATTTCTATTGAATACATTCAAGATAGCTCTGTTATTAACCAATCCGCATTATCCCAAAATACAAGCTAGGTCAAACGAAGAGCGCCGCGCAATGCAACCTCGACCCATGAGTGCATCAACTAGGAGTTTCCCCAGATACGAGCCGTCTTTCGATTGATCTTTCGCTTTGTGATTCAAGTCCAGATCTTAGTTAGGAGTGATCGGGATAAACGTTGGACCACAACTGTCCGCATCGTCTGTGAGAAGGCGGGAGATATTTACAGGGATTTAGTGCGGCGGACAGAGGGAACGTTGACGGATGAGGCATCGGAAGATTGGTTCAAAGCCGGTTGGGGACGGTTTGATGAAGTTAATAATAATAATAATAATACATAAGATTTGTTTAGCTCTTTTCAAGGTACACAAAGACGCTTTACAAGTTGACGACAGAAAACATAGAACATACACATAGTTAATGGGAAGAGCTGCAGGTGTTGTAGGTGGTTTGGAAGAGAAGTTATGACATAAAGCGTAACAAAGTGTGCTCGTTACATTTAGCAACACATCGTAGCATTAAATCTAAGTTGAGCGATAGAAATAAAAACTTTCCTTAACCTCCTCCAGTCATCTCCTCCGCCATTAATATCTTCACCCAATCGTCAAGATAAAACTACTTTAATGCTTTACATGCTCATTGATGATGTATTATTGCATTTTATACATTATTTGCTATTTATGAAGTACTGTTTCTTTATTTAAAATCATGTATTAAAACCAGATTTATAGCATTTCAATTCATTTCAATTAGGATTTTTTTTTTTTTTTTTTTATACGGGCGAAAATTTCAGGCTCGGTAACAGAAGGGATTAAACTCCCAAGTCAACACATACTGAATCATAACAACTGGACAAACAACCAAAAGCTACAACCGAAGTAATGTGATCGTGTGCTCACTTGACTCGATGAAAACATTTCTTTCACCACCAGGTGAGAGAAAATGTTCCATGTCGCTGCTCGTCTCTTCGACATAAATATCATCCCTTCGGGTATCTATGTCAAACGGTCTCCACTTGTGTGGCGCTTTTACAAACTGAAAATCAGAGGGAAATTTTAGGAGTTTTACCTGAGTCGTGGCACACCGCCATCATAATGATGGTCAAGTATAAGACAGTGATCTTAGCGTCGTCCTATTTTTATCCCATTTTTTTCCTATTTTTTCCTAGTTTTGTTTCCAGTTTTTTCTACTTTTTCCAATTTTTTTCCCATTTTTTTCCAATTTTTTTCCCTATTTTTTCTTACTTTTTCCTAGTTTTTCCAAGATTTTTCTACTTTTACCTAGTTTCGTTCCCAGTTTTTTCATACTTTTACCTAATTTTTTCCAAGTTTCTTTTTCCATTTTTTTTCCTACTTTTTCCTAGTTTTCTCCCAGTTTTTTCCCCCTTTTTTCCCAGTTTTTTCTACTTTCTCCTATTCTGATGAGTTTTTCCATGTCTTGGACTTACGTCAATATCGAACACAATATTATTACGAGTCTCTCTGTCTTTGCAGTGACGTAAGACCATCAACAACCAGCAGATGAGCTCGAAAAACAGGAATCCTGGTAGACAAACAATCCCCAGAGTGGTATCTGCGGCAGAGATGGTACTTGTTGGCGGTCTGGATGAACGGGAACGGCAAAGGACATCCCGATCAGTGTAGAGCGGATGGTGGAGCTGCGGGTGGAGCAGATCGGCTCGGACCAGGTGAACTCTCCGACGTATCACCATCAAGAGAGGAGGAAAAAGCGATAGCGGGAAATAGCAGATGCTCTGCAGATACCCGGGGAAAACATCGCATGTTGTGAAAAAAATGCTGAGCGAAGATTCAGTGTTTGTAAAATGGCTGAGGCTGACACTAAAAGCGCCAAAGCCTTAGGTTTAGTATTTTCCAAATCTTGTAAAAGTCCTGTGTTGTATGGCTAGTTTTTCAATTGCAGCGCCGCCTCCCGTTCCGGCACGCAAACCGCAGCGGTCCTGCCGCTTCCTCAAGATCGTCTTCAAAGCGCCGCTGTCTACACGTGGGGCCGTTTGGAAGCGAAGACCAAAAAGGAAACAGGACGTCGTCGCGTAAAACGGGCCCTTAAGCTCGATGACGGTCTCGCCGCCGAGACACATGATGACCGGTTTCCCTTCTAGCGGCGGGTGACGCCATTAAACACCAAGTCACGGGCCGGTTTCACACTTGAAGGCCACGGGGGTCACTCATTGAGTTAGCGAAAGAAAAAATGTCCACCCGATCCCTCGGCCGACCTCGACGGAACCCGAAGAATGAGGGTCCGGT
Organism: Fistularia commersonii; assembly: GCF_037954325.1. Classification (NCBI taxonomy): domain Eukaryota; kingdom Metazoa; phylum Chordata; class Actinopteri; order Syngnathiformes; family Fistulariidae; genus Fistularia; species Fistularia commersonii. The sequence continues at coordinate 8,751,872 of NC_141291.1, read as the reverse complement.
TGGCAGGTGAGCGGACGGGCGGGAGGCGCCACATGAATGGAGCGGAGGCAGCAACGGCGTGACGACAACACGCCCTACAAGGAAGGACAACCTGAGACTTTCCATGCATTTGACCCCGGTAAAAACAAAAATGCAATTCTAAGAAAACTCGTACGCGTGTGGGTTGAGGGGTCGGGCGTCCCCAGCCGCCCCCCTCCCTCCCTCCCTCCCCCCCCCCTCCCAGATACCGGAGCTCCCAGCGGGTAGACGAGGAAACCGAATCCCGCCACTGCGAGCTCCCTCTATTTCCTTCTCCGACCGTTATATCTCACACATAGATCAGAGAGCGGAGCAGCCCCCCCACAAACCCCCTTCCCGGTTAGAGCAATCGGGCCCAGACGGCTGCGTTAGCCCGTCTGCGGTGATCAGCAGAAGCCAAGATACCGATCACAAGAGTATTTACCACACCAAATGGTCCGCCGGCCCCGCCGACACCGACTGTCCTTGTTTTTTTCGGCATCTGGATCGATCCGCAGACGCGTCGGGAGTCTGTTCCTTCTCACAGAGAATTCATTAGAGGTCAGACGCGATGAGCCCGCAAATCTACAAATCTATCACAGGTTCACGACGTATCATGGAAACCGTCAACGGTCATATTTGTCTAAATGATGTGTGAATGACTGAGTGAATGGTTTTATGTCTTTATTTGACAATATTTGAATAAACAAGTGATTTTTTTGTTTCTAACAGATGTGTGAATGAGAGGGTGAATAAGGGGTTTAGATAATGAATGTATGAATGAATGAAAGAGTGAATGGATGACCAAAATTAGTTAAAAAAAAAAAAAAAATTCTAATTGGAAATCATACCACTTGAGATGAGTAAAGGTTTCCGATGAATAATGAACTCTCGCTCCACCAGCTGACCCTCAACTGCGACTTTAACTTAAATATGGAGCCTCTCTGCTGCAGCTCCTCCTTTTTTCGAAACGGCAACAGCGGCAATTTTTTGGCAGATAAAGTTCCGATATTCCTGCGCGGCGACAAACATCTGGGATTTGTGGATCCCGAAACGCAGCCCGCGGCCAGCCCGGGGATTCGTTCGGCTTCCACGCTTCCCCCCCCTCGGCGGAAGGTCCTCGTCGGCTGGCAAAAGAAGATTGATTGCGACATCAATGAAAACCACCGGAGTGCCGCGCTCCGCTCCGCTCCGTCTGATGGAAATGCTGTTCGGCGGAGGAGGAAGTCAAGGTTAAAAGGCTCGTGCAGCAGCCGGATGTGGGAGTGGCGCCCGACGACGAGTCCCCCCCCTCAGTGTCTCCCGGATAACAAAGACGCCGCCTCTTGACATTGCCGATCTGCCGTTTATCAAGAATCACCCTGGAGGTTGGTATCGCGAAAGCAAATGTCAAATGGGATTTATTTTGAGAGAAGAAAGCGAAGCATCGGTTTATTTGGCTAATCGTATTTGGTACGTGGTTTCCGATTAGTGGCAGCGACGTTGCGTCCTCCGGTCCCATTTAACTTATATTAAGATATATATCCATCGCCAGCTGCCAGCTATTGAGAAGAGCCTCAGAGAGCTGCAATATAGTCTGAAATGGGTCTGAGGCTGTGGGTTCTTATCTACTTATTTACTTTCTCCCGCGGCGCTTAAGCACCGCTGATCAAATGACCGAGCGGCGCGGCGTTCCCAAAATTCAGAGGAAAGGTAAGGTAAGAGGGTGGGGGAATTGCACCAGCTCTGGGAATCCCTGTTGCACTCTGCAGATACGTGACTGTCAGGACAAGAACGGTGGGGTTTTTCCACCGGCTCGGAAGGACATTTACAGTTCCATACTGTGAGCGGTGCTCAGAGCGAACGCCATGTAATAGACTATTCAGGATCACGCTATTTCAACAACTTGTGGGTGAGCAAGTTGCTAAATCGGTGAGGTGGCCTGCCAGGGAGTTTGTTGTGAATTCCTTTTTTTTGTCTTGATAAGTCCAAGTACCTCAGCTTCACCATTGAATTGGTTCTTTGACTTCATTCGAAAACCGAATCAATGTTTCCGATTGAAATCGGCGTAAATCGCACTGATCCGTTCTGCAGCACCGAACACATGCCACACTCTTTGGAAACTGTTTTATGGGTTTATTTATGGCAAAAATACAGAAAGGAATTAAAGACGACCTTAATTAATACTCTGTTTCTGATGTTCTTTCTCATCTTGCCAGCACTCGTACGCCGGGTTTCCGTCACTAAACCCGCAAAAGTAAAACCTTCTAGCATACTAGCCCCTCGCTAACAGTATCTCCAGCAAGCTGTCAGTCATTAATCCAAGCTGACAACAACTTTCCTTCGTTAATGTCGTCGCCCCTTTAGCCGCATCAGCCGTCTTTAGCGCATCTTTGTTCTTCAGGATTGTACAGATGGTTGACTTAGCCGCGTGCTAAGCTGTGGTCGTAAGCTGATTGTTCGTAAGTAGGGGCGGTCGTAAACCCGGCTTCTACTGTATAATAACTCACTGTTACATTATTTTTAGTCACTATTATGATTTTCTTAGATGAATCCTTCTCCCTCTCCTTGCAGGCGTCCCCGTTCAAGAGCAAAAAGGAACAGAGATTTTCCAGAGAGCGTCTCAATTGCCTGGGTTTTCAGATCGAAAGGCGTCCCGTTTCCAAAAAAGGCTTAGAACTCGCTTCTATCGCCGCTCGTAGCTCATAACCTTGTATCGTCTCCCTGATCTGCTGCAGCATCTCGCCAAGCGTCCACCGTCGTCATTTATTTTTTGAATATCAGAGCTATTATTGCATCACGTTAGCTATTAGCATGTAGCTGGTTGCGCTCCTGGTATCGATAGATCATTTGACCCTGTCCTCGCTAACACGCTAGCTCTAGCTTTCTCTCGCTCCTGCGGGAAATTATGGGTTTCTGTAAAAAAACTTAAATCTTAAAATCTTAAATCTGAATCTGTAATCTGCTCTACATAGAAAGGGTCGTCAGATTTGGTACAGCATTCATAGCGTCTGATTTTTTTAGGGTTCATCTTTCCATTTGTCCAGAAGTTTTCACATTTGGAAATGAAAAATACATTTTTACATTATATATATTATTAACGCTGATCCCAAAACCACTGAAAGGTGATGTACTATGCAGCGTGTCTCCGCTAACACGGCCACTAGGTCAGTTACTCTTATAATTATTAATGAAGAAAGTGATAATTTTAACTTTGGCGGCTCACAGCAGTCGGCTGGATGCTGGCACAGACGCGGAGAATCACCCGGGGAGCAGAAGCAGAAGGTTAGAGCCCGCAAAGAGGTTGGCGCTGAAATATGCCTCTGTTCGGCCTAATGACCCACGGCACAATTAACACTAAGCAGCTCAGCAGGTCAGCGCCACGGATACGGAGGTGTTTATGGGCTGTTGGCCTTGGTTGCCTCACAGACCCCGTTGTGCCCAGCTGATCATCTTCCAGGCTGGAATTGGAGCGCCTCCAGCTCCACACATGTACGCCGCAACCAAACCAAACAGCCACGCGGAAGCAGGGCAGACGCGCCAGAGCTGCGCGCGGGAATCAATGCTCCGATGCTATTTTCATCCCCGGCGTGTGACACACACACACACACACATATATACACAAGGGCGCCGTTTCCTTGAAATGTGTGTTTGAAATCTATTTTTACTCACCGCGATAGTACCTGTCACAATTAAAAAGGTGCGAGGCAGATGTGGCGTCCCTGAATGACAGCCTGCGCCGGTGCAGCCCTTCCCGGGTTTGCGGGGGGGGGGGGGAGAAGCCGGGCCGGCGGCCTCGGCCGACCGGGCCTCGCTGAAAAGCGACCCCGAGGTCGGACCTCCGGGTTTCTTTATCGCGCTTTAGCCCTCGGCTCATGTCTAGTGGAAGACGGCGGTCGTTTGCGACGCCACTGACCCGTTTTCCACCGAGCTCCTGAACCCGGCGGAGGTCAGGAGAGGAAGCCCGTGGATTTTCAAGTCCGCTCGCCCTTTACCGACCTGGATTTCACGGCACATTTACCCCCCGCGCGAACCGCGAGAAGGGGCGATTTTGCGGTGGCATTCCAGTAGGAGGCTGCACAGAAGAGCCGCCAAAATCCCATTTCCTCCCCTGCTCTGCGTGCCGGACCCTGCGAGGCAGGCGTACCTTGTTAACACCGGATTTTAAAACCACACTGTCTCCTAGCAACAACACCGGAGAGAGCTACCAGCCCACGGAACCCACGCCTCCCCCGACCGGCTGATTTTTCGGCAAAAAACTTGGCCGGTGGTTCTGGCGTGCTGGAATTCAACGGCGCCGGGAAAGAAAGTCGGAGAACAGAGAGGTGGATATTTTTGTTTTCACGGGAGGTGCGATGTGTAAACGAGCGGAAATCGCTCTCTCGTAGTTTTTTTTGTTTTTTTTTTTCCGAGCAATGCTCCCAGGTCCTGAAACATCTCCAGGACCCGGGAGTCTGACACTGAAAGGCTTTATTTTTAGCAAGCGTTATTTACTCAAGGTTCTGGTTGGGAGCTCTGTGATCATTTTTATTTCCTGGAAAATGCGTGAATAAGTCCTTTGTTCCATCCACGGCAGTTCCAGTGTTCTCCACGATCTGTTTTAGATGAAAAGAATGGAGCGATTCTTTCGGTGCCGCTTCTTCATTTTTTTTTTTTTTTTTCCCCCCCCTTAAACTTGAATGAAACGTCTTCACAAAGGCCCCTCAGAGACGGGTAGACGATGTACTATCACACTCGCAGACACTCTTGGGTGTCAAAACCCTCTCCAGATGTTTTCCTTGGTGTCTCATGACGGCCAAAGACGACGTATCGGAATCTGGTGTTTGTCAACAGTCGCTGCCGCGACCGCTTTTGTCAAACCGTCTTAACAGACCAGGCTGACGCGCTTCACGACGCAAGTGACGGCAAGGACGATTTGGGGACTTTTCACCGCTCACTTGTGAGTTCTGTTCGTTCACTATCCGTACCGCCTCTTCCGACTGTCATTGGCCGAACGGCGGGGTTTACCCTGGACCCGTCGCCACTTACGGAGGCTTACAAGCATTCACCCTGTCATTCACATACCATAGAGACAAAGAACCATTCATATCTAATTTTTGCTTTATGGACTGCGGGAGGAAACCGGAGAACCTCCAGACAAAAAGGGACTCCCTGTCAGAATCCAACCAGGGACCTTCTTCCTGTGAGACGTAAGCACAAAGCGCCGAGAGCGGCGTTATCACAAATTGAATCGGCATTCAGACAGACCTTGTTTGCCGTAATCCTCCACGTTCTCAGCTAGCAGGTACCGAGCATAACATAGCGAACGAAGCAGTACCGCCGGAAGTCTTAAGGGGCGGCGTTGTGCGGTATGCTCCGATACGAACAAATTATTCGGTATTTAATGGCTGCGCAGACTCCGACGTGAACCCTGACCTCTGCGTCGCCGTCTAGTGGATACACTGCTAAACAACCATGCCGATGTAATGGTGAAGAATGCGGGCGTTGACGTACGACCTCATTTGAAACGGCCATAGCTGTTTACATACATAACCCGAGCGTGAATGAGCACAAAGGTGTCAAAACTTTCAGTCCCGCCGCGTTCTGTTGATAACTACGCCATCGCTGTGTGTGCAACCCAAACACGGTCGTAGTGCTATGATATCCAAATAGCATCGGATAAACATGAAATATGTTATCTTTGGTATTTTGGAGTTCCCCGCATGCACAACGGAAAATATAAAAACATCAATGACAGTTCAGTAATACCTTGATTTGGGAGTTTAATCCAATCCGTGACCCCTGCTTTTGTTGCGTGTTTTTGAATGAGAAAAAAAGTGCCTTATAAATGATAAAATATAATAATATTACATGATAAAAGCGAATGTAAAGAAGTAAATTGGTTTTATGAAGTGGATTTACCTGGATGATCGGAAGATTTTCATTCTGCGTTTTATCCTTAACTGAACTTCCTGGATACACACTTCATGCTACAATGTGTCGCTATATGCAACATGCACTCTTTGCTAAACTTTATGTCTAAACTCCATTTATGGACGGAGCGAAGCCACTCCTCTTTTTAAAACCATCAAACCGTCGGAAACTCTTCCGACGCCTCGTCCGTCGACATTCCCGCAGTTCGAATTTAAATGCAACTTCACGGACAGCGGTGGCCACATCGGCGTCAGAAGCTCCTCCTGCTCGCTCCTAACTCAGATCTGGGTTCAAATCGCAGAGCAAAAAATCTACCGAGTGACGGCCCGTATCTGGGGAAACTCCTAACCCGATGCACTCGTAAGTCGCGGTTCCGAGGTAATAAGGTAATGACCACATCGGACAAATCCAGGAACAGCACATTCTCTATTTTTGCGACGCCCGTGTTGCTGCTAGATGTGAACGCGAGCCCTCCATTCCGGCGTTGGGCCGCCCCCGCGGAGATTAGGGGCCCGGCCTGCTGAATGGAGCTGAGAGGCAGCGCCTTTCTTCCCCTGGATGCTTTCATTCGCGGTTAATGAGTGTAATTCTGGGAAAATGTGCGGAGAAAAACCCTAAATCCGGCAGGGCTCCTGAGGGGATCCGTCTCGGACAAACGACCCCCACAGATCAGTGCACGGCTCGGGGAAAAAAACGGCCGAGGCGTGATCTTATCTGCAGGCGCTGCGCGGCTCCCGACCCCGACCCTCCGCCTGCCGGCTCGGTCTACGCGGAAAAGTCAATTAAAAGAGATACTGCAGGTAATTTATCTGCTTTTGCTGCGCCCCCTCACAGAACCTGGACGGCGGGGAGAAACAATAGAACAGTGTTTAGAACCCGAACCCCTTTCTGAGGGTTGAAAACATCAAAAAGCAGTTGAAGTTGGACGCCGACAGAGGGTTCTGCACGGTTCGAAGGGGACAGCTGAGCAGGCCGAGGTTCTCCAGAGCCCCAGGACAGCTGGGACCAAGAGGTGCCCGGGCAGCGGCGCCGTGACCTCCGAGACCCCGGGAAATAATGAGCAGAGCCTGCGGGGCGGACGTCTGCGCTCTCGGAGCTGTTCCTCGAAATGAGAGGAAGCCGTCACCCCCCCCCTCCGGCCCTCACCTCCAAAGCTCCGTAGAATTGACAAAAAACGCCGAGGGGCAAAAGAACCGGCTCGGCCAGCGGACAGCTGGGCCCGGAACAGAGGGACACTAGGAGGCTCTGTATCTCCAGAAAACAATGCGCGACTGTTGCGCATTATCACAAATAGCGCACCGTCCATTTCCAAACGCTCTGCAACGGTCCGCTGTTGCGCAACAGATATCCAGCGTTCTCAGTTATACTATCTGCAGCCGCAAGCCTGGGGAGATTAGACAGCGGCGGTCTGAGTCCTACCTGACTCGGGGTCAGGGGGGGGGGGCATCTCGGTTCAACAGTCCGACAACACGACTCAGCAGGGAGCGTCCGCCATGAGGACCGGAGAAAAACGTTCCCGGCGTAAGGAATGCTCAAAAGCCCTGAGACTCACTTCGCGGTCGGGAATCAAAGGCTCCCCGGCCACTCCAACGCTAAAGCTTTCATCCGCGCTCCGCCGCTGAAGCGAAGTTTGGAACGATGAGGACATTTTGTACGGGGAGTCCCGTTCTCGCCGTGTTCTCGGCCAACGCGTACGAGCCTCCGGGTCGATTCCCGCGGCGCCCGTTTTTGCGCCGGGGTTCGGCCACACACTCGGGGGGACGTGCGGAGCGTGACCCCCGTCAGCTGGGGATCCCCCCCGCCGAGCCTCCTCCCGGAGGCCGCTCAGGGCCACGTCGTCTCTTTTTCGAAAGCTGGAACGGAGGAAGGGCCTCCTCGAGCGGGAATAGAAAAATAAGATAAAATATTTCTTTAATTTTCCCACGATGGGGACATTTCAATTCACACCGCAGCAAAGTTGGTTGAGAATCTACAAGCAGTAAGATATATAATTATCAGAAAAAAATATAAAAAATAACAATATAAGAAATAATGAATTAATATATATCATATCTAAATAATTCAAAAAAAAAAATAAATGACATATTTAAATAAGAATATAATCAATAAAAACAAACAGAAATACAAATAAAGAATATAAACAATTTATAAATGTGCAAAAGTGACAATTAGCTGCTTACGGCAGCAACACCGAAAGCCATCTGGGATGTTCGTGTGAATGAGCGAATGAATGATGTGTGGATGAGAGGGTGAGGGGCCGTTTGATCGTATATGACGTCTGAAATTTACAAATTGGGTGAATTAGCAACGCACGGTGAGCCCAGGGCTAAACGGCGACCACAAGAATGTGAAACAAAAGCCAGCTGAGCCTTAAATTAGACCCGACCGTGTCGGCGGAGCGGTTTTAAACTGTAAACCTGCCTTTTCACCTACTTCTTGTCCATATTGGAAGCATTATATACAGTACACAGCTCTGTTGCAAAACAAAGTGTTATCTGCATGAGGGTGCAGAACCCTTTGGAGGATGCTTATTATTATCATCTAAAATACAACATTTAAAGCTTTCACTTTTTTGGCTCGCCTCCGGCCCGCCACTTCAACCATTTTAACAATGACAAGAGTTGGTTCACAAAGGCTGAGCAAAGCAAGATCATGTAACTGATGAAGCGCAGGTGAGTGCCGGAGGAAGGGCGGGCTCGGAAGTGAAAATTTAGGTTCAACATAAAACATAACGGAGTCTTAAACAACAACAGATGAAACCGAGGAGCGGGTCTGGCTCTCGCACCTGAATCCTCGGTACGAGTTCCAACCTCGGGTTCTGCTGGTTCTCCAAGCTCTGTCAGATTCTGAACCTTAGAACCCGTCTGTCGTTAAAATAAACAAATCAAGTTAAAAACAGTGCGAAAAAGAAGAAGAAAACATCACTTCAATCTAAGGGAGGGTGTTTTTTTTAAATGCGCTAAACTAAAACTCCCGTGTCAGAGTTCCCGCAGGCCGCGGCAGGACTTCGCTGCTATTCGGTGGAGAATATTTTGTTCATGACCAGAAAAAGCGCTTTAACACCACAGACCCTCCTCAGGCAAGACACTGAACCCGCTTCCCAGTTGCTCCTGATGGTAAGAGCCTCGCGGGGCAGGTGTGTGTGTGTGTGTGTGTGTGTGTGTGTGTGTGTGTGTGTGTGTGTGTGTGTGTGTGTGTGTGTGTGTGTGTGTGTGTGTGTGTGTGTGTGTGTGTGTGTGTGTGTGTGTGTGTGTGTGTGTGTGTGTGTGTGTGTGTGTGTGTGTGTGAACGGGTGACTGAAATCCATTTTACCGTTCAATTTCTGCAGACCCGATCGGTTAGAGCTGCGGCCGATTAGAGCGAAGGGCTCTCTCGACTACACATCGCGGGATGCGCGCCGCTTTTTTCGTCGACATGCACAAACAGAGCAGGCGCTTCTGTGAAATGTCATCGGAAGTCTGGCCGACACGTTTCTTCTCGGTGGAAAACCGTCCGTGGTTCCGATTATCTTTTATGGTAAACAAACAAAGCTGACGGCGTGAGCTGACTCGTGTTTACAGAAACGCTTCTGGCGGCGCCCGGAGTGCCATCCAGTTCTGCCGGGAGCATTTATTTTACTATTCCTGCGCAGCTATTGGCCGGTCCTCAGCATGACCCCGGCCTCTTGGGAATCATCCGCCTGTGGCTGAATGGGGAAAAAAAAAAAGGCCAGATCAGCCGCGAGAGAGATCCATTCCCGTTTCTTCCCTTTTCGTGACTGATCGCATTGGGAAATAATAATCCCTCCGTGTTGACTGACAGGTCGGTTCAGACACGGAGGGGCCCGGTGTGTCCGCCTCTCCCGTCCCGTCCGTCAAACGCGCGCAGAAAGCTGAACCTCGGACCTTCCCGCGGCGACATGTCGGGGCGCCGACGAATAATAAACGCGGCTCCTCTGCAAAAATGTGCGCGGACACGAGTCCTGCAGTTGAACGGACGGATCCAGGCTGATGACGGGTGACGCCTCACGCCCGTCCCGATTCCCCTCCGAGGCCACGTTGAGGAGCGTCTGATGGGTCGGGCAGATAAGGACGCAAAACCCTGATGTGGCAACAGTGACTGTTAGGGTTAGGGAGGCATGTTGTTTGCAAAACAGGAGCACAGGTGGCCGCTCGCCGGAGCGCCATCCGATTGGCGGCGAGTAACCCGCGCGTGAGAGCAGATTCGCACACATGCACAAAAAAAAAAAAATGAACAAATTTGTTTAATCATTCGGCGATTTGATGAGATCCCTTCGGCGTGGGAGTGATTTAGTGCGCCTCGGCCTCGGAGGACGCGGCGGAGGACAGGAAAATTAATCAGCCTGATTGATTTTGGAACGCGACCACGCCACTCCGGGAAATTTAAATCGCGTTTTGTCTTTTTTTTTTTTTTTTGCCAAGTCACCGCCGACCTTCCAGCACCTTCCGCCTCGGAGGTGAAGAGACGTCCAGCTGTTTGCGAACTGCATCTGCTTTCAATATTGATTATTGATAAATCATTGCACAACCATAAAGGAGAAGCCGAAATGAATATCGGATTGTCTCGGGTGATGATAACGGTTATCGTTCCGCAGAATCTCTCAATGAGCTCACATTGATCAGCGATATATTAGCTTGGGGGCGGGGCAGCGGGGGTGGGGAGGGTCCTCCTAGCCCGGTATTTAAAGGGTTACTTCCTGGAATCCGGCAACGCAGCCTCCACCAAAATGAAATGTTTAAAGTGACCCGGATTCCAGAGTGAAAACTACCTCGGACAATACTATTCATTTATTCTATTTATTTATTCATTTATTCATTCACCCTCTCATTCACAAAAATGGCCATTCGCTTTCTCATTCACATCAGACATGCAACCAGTCACCCTGTCATTCACAGAAACAAGCAACATTCATTCACCCTCTCATTCACATGCCACCATGCTGTATAAAGACATGCGTCCATTCACTTATTCACAGTTGCGGGTTTCCAATGAACCTCTTTCATATGTTTGGACTTGTGAGGAACCTGTGGAGAACATCGAGACGTTCACCCTCTCATTCTCACACCATATAGAGACATGCAGCTGGTCACCCTCTCACTCAGTCTCTGGGCTCAACCACCTGCATGTGTTTGGACGGTGTGAGGAACCCAGAGAATCCTGAGGAACCCCATGCAGAACATGGAGACTCCTCACCGAAATCCAACTTCTAAAACAGGGGTCTCAGACTCACGGCCCGCGGGCCGATTGCGGCCCTCGGAACAATATTTTGCGGCCCCCTGCCTGAAATCAAATCTTTGTGTTCGTGCGGCACGGGTGTCTTTTCTCACATGCATCCGGGGGGTTTAAACATTGGGGTTTCAAAAACAAACAAACAAAAAAAAAAAAACAGGCAAGAAAAAAGGGGAAAAAAAAAAAAACTTTGCAATGTACTTTTTGCTTCAAAATTTGAAAAGGAAAATGATTTTTTTGCTAAAGAACCGTCATTGTTAAAATCATCTTTTCTTTTCTTATTTCTATAAAAAAAGACAAAAAAGATAGCAACCCCCCCCGGGAAAATTAAAAAGATTGATTTAATAACCAGAGTACCCTTGTAGACATTATACCTCCTCTTATACATGCTACCAATCAATTTTCTAATAAATTCTAGTGCCAAATTTTCCCACTGTGATAGGATTTTTTCTTTTAACTCAACAATATTTTTTGGGTGTCATTTTGTAATTTCATCAATTCTTTTTGAATATTAATTTTTAATATTAATTTGTCATGTAGTCTTTAGAGAAACAGTTCATGACATTTAAAGATTTTTATTATTTACCTTTTTACCTCCTTTACACTAAAACAAGGGAAAAATTTGGATTTGGTGTTACTTCTAGGTGATCATTTTACTTGTCCGGCCCCCTTGACATGAAATTAGGCTGTATGTGGCCCCCGGACCAAAACAAGTTTGATACCCCTGTTCTAAAATAACAATTAAGGAGCACTGTATGTGCAAGCTTCTAAGAATTGAAAGCAAATAAAGATAATGGGGGCTGCATTAAAAATGTGGGCTCGCCTCTGCAGGGAGGTCAAGGAGACGGCGTTCCGACGGGGGGCTGACAGAAGCGGACGGCGGCGGCAAGGGCGGATCCGTGCGAAGCACGTCTGACTTCGGCGTGAATAAAACATGCGGTGGCATGTCGGCGGCGACGGCCGAGGAGGCCCGCTGCATTATTCATGCGCAGTCGCGGGGAGAGGACCGAGGGCTTGCCATGGTGACGGCGAGGGGTTGAAGGGTGTTTTTGAAGAGCGAACGAAGGAGGGGGTCTTCTACGAAGGGGCGTCTGAAGGTGTGAGGGTGTTGCCAGGCATAAGAGACCACAGAAGGTCGTCCACTCAGCAACTGTGCCATGTCAGTAACTATCACAGACCCCTCCCTATGTCCTCACGCAGAGGGGTTAAACCCCCAGGGGGGGGCGACTACCTTTAACGGCACAATCAACTCAGGAGGTGGAATAAAAAAGTCTGCATGTGACTGATATGTTCTTTCTCGGCAAAGAAAAAAAAAAAAGGGTCCTAAGGAGGCGACGCCGAAAGACCTGGCAGGTCCCTGATGGTGAGCGTGAGTAGATGCGTTGACGGGATGCGGGCGCCTTTAGCGGCTGCCGTGTTATCCTGACCCCCGCTAATCCCAGAGACGGGGGCGGCGGCGGCGGCGGCGGCGGTTGGGGGGGGGGTCGTTGGGGCGGGGGTCTCCCACAAGAGCTGAATCAGTGTTTTCCCTCTGCAGCGCAGAACGGAAGAAATGTGTTCCAGTCAGCAGCTCTTTCCACATTCGGGGGAGAGGCCGGCCGAGCCGCGCCAAAGCTGATGCTACTGCACCACCTGCAGGCCCACCACCAGACCCGGGCTGCGCTCCCGCCGGCTCCTCGGCGAGTCCACGCCGGTTTCCCGCTGACACAAGTTCCCCCCCTCCCATTCACCAGAAGCTTCTTCATCCTCTTAACCTCACAATCTTGATATTTCTAGTTTATCGAGGTGCGTTCATCGCTGAGGCGACTGGCCCTGCGGAGAGGTCAGGGGTGACCTCCTTTGGCGGACCGGGTTGTTTGGTTTTCACGAATATCCCCGGACGCTGAGGTGCTTACAGATCTCGGTTGCGATAGCGTCAGCGTTCGGCGGCTGCGGATTCTCATCTGGGGTGGATGTGAGCGGCGTGGCGTGCTGTGGCGCTGCGCTGGTTGGACACGCCTGGACCCCCTCCTCCACTCCCCTCCACGCTGCAGCCACAGAACGCTGTTCTGTTTTTAGACTAGAAATAAAAATGATTTTGAGAAAAATAAATCAGAGGACATTTCAAGGTCCCGCTTGACTTCGATTACTCCTTTTATCTGTCGTAGCTTATCACAGCATACAGAACATTCATTCATTCGACAACGTTTATCCTGCATTCGGGGTCGTGGGGCTGATGGAGCCTATCTCTGCTGTGATTGGTCGAAGGCCCCCCTGTGGGAATCCAACCGGGGACCTTCTTGCTGGGAGGCAGGAGCGCAAACCGCTGCATCGCAGTTCATAAAATGTGATTAATATTCCCAATACTAAATCCAAACACCAAATACGACAGCCCCTGCTGATATTTCTCCCCTCTTTGCAAAGACAGACTCCGACAAATGTTAAAATCACTGTTTTAACGTCCGACGGCGGACGGGCCAGGGTCACAGTGAAGCACAATCTGCCAATTTCAGCCCTTTTCTGATAAAAAAATGGGCTGCTTGGTGTGGAAGTTCCTCATCATAGTGCATGCGTGCACTGATGTGCCGGAGCGGCGAGGGGTTTCTCCCAGCAACAACCACGTTGTCGTCGATTCTGCGGCTAAAACAGCCGGTGACTTGAGGAAGAACGCAAGGATTAGCCTCAGTGACGCGCTAAAGTTTCGCCCGATGTTGATGGAGCTCCTTAATGTCAGCCTGACTTGTCATTCACGGTTTGGACACGGACAGAGGGGGTTAAGATCGGGTAGAAAGACGCTGAGGGTGCAGAGAGGACGCATATGGATGGAGGGGAAGAGGTCAGGAGATTAGTGGGTGCGAGAGAAGACGGTTAGATGGAGGCAAGTCATTGGCTGCGGCGACCCCTGAAGGTAGCGAAGAAGAAGAAGAAGAAGATCGATCGGCGCGAGAGAGGAGGCTCAGTTACAAAACCGAAGTGAATAAGCGAATACAAAACTATGAAATCTATCATTTTTTTATTTCATTTCCCACTTCACAAACCGCACCTCGGAAAGTACCTTCCACTTTCGAGAGCCGAGGAATTACGACACAAGTGGATGAGCGGCGAAAGCCCACATCTCGTTGAGACCACACAGTGGGCCGGGCCCCCCGTCACAGGGTTATGCCACTCTACGGGATATTACTCAGTGACAGGGTGGCTGGAGGCAAACCTCTGCTGCGACCACAGCTGCACAGTCATCAGGACTAGGCGAGGATTTACGACCCTGCAGTTTGACACAAAACGGTTGCCTCCCTTCAGGACCTCCGTCTGAGGAAACGGCAGCGGGGGGAGGGGCGTTGAGGTCGAGCGTGGACATGACGGTTTCACTCACACACACGCGACCGGGATTTAGAAATATTCATCCATTCATGAAAATCCGACGCTTAACCTGCAATCAGGGTTGCAGGAGCGAAGTTCACCCCGGACCACGAAGAGAGAAAGACAGCATTTCGACTTCTCATTCACACATCAAGTAGAGGTGAACTCATTCACTTGCTAAAGACATACAACTATTCAATCACTTATTCACATGTTATAGAGACATGCCGCCATCACTCAGTCAGTAATATATTAGATGGAGACAATATTTACCGTCTCAATTCATCCTCTCAGTAACTTGCAATAGACCTACAACCAATCACTCACTCATTCACACGTGAGATGCACAACCATTCACAAGTTACAGACGTACCGCCATCATTCATTCATATCAGAGATTATATTCACCCGCCATTCACTCATTCACACATCAGTTCAAGATAAAATTCACTCATTCACTCTTCATGTAGACGTACAACCATTCATCCCCTCATTCAGGCATCTTATAAAGACGTACGCACGTCTTTTATGGATATGCAAGCGTTCACCCTCTCATTCATGTCATGACGGAGCTGGAGGCTGCAGACATGAAGATGTGATGCTTCGTCTTTGGGAGCGAGAAGTTCATCAGAGGTTTGCATGCTGAGGTTTGAGCTGCCAGGTAGGAGGTCTAGAAGAAGACCAGAGAGGAGGTTCATGGATGGAGGACAGGAAGATAGTCTGTGTGAGAGGAGATGGTTGGATGGAGGCAGATGATTGATTGTGGTGACCTGTGAAGTAGAAGTAGTAGTAGTATCTGGGGGGTGGAACTGTGTGAAAGGTTGTAACACCCGTAAATCCGATCCACTAATTGGATCTTCGGGTTCAATTGAGACTCCGAAAGGTGCGATTCGTAAAAAGCAGCCCGACCGTGAACACGCGCTCCCCCGACCTCCACCCAGGCTATTTACGTCCGACGAGCTACGCTTATTTTTACCGTCACCTGAATATCCTGGAGCGCCGTGGCGACGACACCTGCGCCCCGGATTTCAGACGTCTGAAGATACCCATCTGCGGAAGTCTGCAAAAGCACGACAGTGCAGTCGTCGGCGGCGGTGGCGGCAAATGCTCGTCTGTGCGACTGCTTGCAGGCGGACGGCAGTATCTGCCCAACAGACGCAGCTAGTGGCTGCCGCTCAGGGAAACCAAATCCTCCACGAGCCGTTGATGTTTTGACACGACTGATTAACTAAGACTCCCCCCGATTAAAGCAACGTGCAGAAGGAAGTGGGATTTTTTTTGGGGGGGTCTGCATCTGTGACAGTGTGTTTGTGTGTGTGTGTGTGTGTGTGTGTGTGTGTGTGTGGAGGGGGGGGGGGTCTCAGAGGGTAGCCGTTGTCTTTCTGAGAAAAGTGAACTTGTCTCACCCCAGAGACAGATGAGCAATGTGTTAGGTTCTTGTGGTTTTTTGGACAGAGCAGTTCTCAGGGTGCGGGGGGGGGAGTTTCACTGGAATAAAAGAAGAAACTCTACTCAGAAATAACTGACGGTTGTACCGGTTCAACGCGGCATGTGGAAGTTCGAGTGTCAAACTGCCGACGTGGCGCAGAGAACCCGCGCTACCGCCGACGGCGGACGCGGCCTCGGGTCGGTTAGCTGAATTTGCCCAAATGGCTAGAAAGGTTTCTGCACACGAGGCGTTCAAGTGCCTCTCAGAACGCCAGCCCTCGAGAAATCCGATGGACGTCTGCGCTTCTCTTTCAATCGAGCAACGGAGAGGATTCATTTAAATTATTCACAAAACCACCCGCACACGAACGGCGCTTTAGTTTTATCAGAATATTCATTCATTACCAACAACGTTTATCCCGCAGTCAGGCTCGCGTTGGCACCGAGGCCTATCCCTGCTGTGATTGGCTTAGAGGCGGGGCTAATCCCGGACCCGTTTCCTGTCAATCACAGGTCGGACTTAAGCAACACGCACCCTCTCATACACACCCCAAAGACTTGCAACCATTCATCCTCTCATTCGCACATCATACAAACATATAAGCATTCAGTCAATCATTAATCTGTCATATAGACATGCAACCTCTCATTCCCACCTCATATAGAGTCGTGCAACATTCGGTCATTCATTCACGCGCCATGTGGAGAAAACCTGCTGTACAGTCATTCACACCTCGTAAAGAGACATGCAACCATTAAGCCTCTCATTCACACATCATATGGACTTGCAACCATTAACCCTGTCATTCAAAGTCAGACACATTTGCCTTTTCACCCTCTTCTTTACATGTCAGAGCCATGCAGCCATTTGATAAACACACCATATAGAAATATGACCATTCACTCAAACACTGCTGTCATTCATGCATCCGACCAGTCCCCATTCTCACTCACGTCATATAAACATAACCGTTCACTCAATCGTTGATCTGCTCTACGACCGTTCATCCTCTCATTCAAACGTCGTAGAAAAATTCAGCCGCTCTCGTTTATTCGTCGTACAGACTAAAACCACTCGCTCGCCGAGACAGTATTCACCCTTTCATTACCGTCATAGACGTACAACCGGTTGTTCCCTCGTTCACATGTGATATAGAGAAATTCAGCCATTCACTTTAACTCATTCATTTTCGTCACGGAAGCCCTGGCTTATTCACCCTCAGCCACCCGTCATATATGAACATCCATTCGTTCACCCTCTCATTCGGGTCAGACATTTGACTTGGTGCATGTGAAAGCAAGCAGAGGGATTCTGTCTAATTGAAATTTATAGTTGTTTTTTTTTTTTTGGAAACTTCATTTCTTGTTTAAGAAAAAAAAAAAAAAACAGCCTTGAATCTCTCAAATCTCATTCAGCAACAACAGTAGCGTTTCTCCCTGAATGGCAACAAGAGATCACGATGGCGATCGGCTCCGCCAAGCCTTGCGATAAATCTCTGAGAAAAGCAAACATCTTTGCATGAAAAAGACAGACGAAGATGTCAGTTCCTCTTTTCCATTTTGAACCAGAACGTTTTTTTTTTTTTTTTTTTATACGAACTGCTCAAACATACGCAGAAGACTGTCCTTCTTCTGCAAAGAACGCACAGAAAGCTAAATAAACCATCATTACATCCTTGAGTCAGTGAGTCTTTTGTTCTAACATCTCCCCCACGTAGTCACACCTTCACGCTGCTCTCCAGCCACCATGACATCGCGTGATGGGAGTGGAGGAGGGAAGAAAAAGGAAAGAAAAACACCTGAAAGTGACTCGAGGTTGAGTTGAGCACGAGAGCCCCTCCCTTGAACCCCCCCTGGCGTCTGCAGCGGCTGATGCTGCAGGACGAGGAGCCGGGGCCGAGATCCGGGCCCGCAGCAGGAGGCTGCCCGCCGCCCCGACAACAGGCGTCTTCTCTCCGAGTCTGGGATTCAATCAATAGAGCGCCGCACGCCAGCGACCTCCTCCTGAAGGACCGTAAACCCAACCCAGATTAATCCAGTTTATTTCCTCCGCCCGCCTCCTCCTTTTCCACCATCCCCACCCCCGATTCCTTCCCACGTCTGTCAGTGCGGCGTTGCTGCAGAGCGCAGGGACACACCCAGATGCACACTTCATCTGCTCCTCTGTGACCCTGACAACTTCTCTAGTGCTGCAGCGTCCCCGCCCAGGACCTCTACCAAAGCAAAATGTTGGGAGCTCCTGGAATCCAGAGGAAAAAACAAACAAAGAATTTCAAAAAGTCATTTTGCAAAGCAGACATTCTGAGATGTGGAGCCATCATCTGCCTTGTAGTTCAGAAAGAGCAGAGAGGTGATAATTACAAACATTTATTTTACCTCAATTTGAATACATGATTTTTTTTTTTTTATTTAACCAATACATTTTTGATTTTTAATTTTCTTAACTTACTAGTGATGAAGGTAAAACAATAATTTTCACCATCATCCTTTTCCCAGCGGTCAACCATTCACACGCCCTATGCAGACAAACCATTCACTCCCATTCAACATCACAGAGGACAAAAAAACACCTCAAAAACTTGCAACCATTCATCCTCTCATTCACATGTCAGATCCATATCGGCATTCACTTGATCACTGATCTGTCATGTAGACATGCAACCATTCACCCTTTCATTCCCACCTTATTGAGACATGCAACCATTCACATGCCACGTGGAGAAAAACTACCACACATCATATAGGACAAAGAACCATTCGGCTTCATTCACACTTCATACGGACTTGCAACCATTCATCCTATGATTCACACCTCATATAAAAATATAACCATTCATTCAATCATTGCACTCATTTCAACATAGAGCAACGCCCCATTCTCGCTTACACGTTGTATAAACACAACCATTAACTCAATCATCGATTGGACATACAACCATTCACCCTCTCATTCAGGTATCACAGATGCAGAACAATTCACTCTAATTCACGTCAAATAGAAACACAAGGTGCAACCATTCAGCCTCTCATTCACATGTCTGTACAAGGGTGTCCACTGAACATCCTGCATGTGTTTGGACTGTGGGAGGAACCTAGAGAACACTGAGGAACGCCACGCAGACACGTGGAGAACATGGAGACTCCGCACACAAAGGCCCTCCCGTGGGAATCCAACCTTGATGCTGTGAGGAGGAAGCGCTATCTGCAGCACCGCCTCCACCTAAATCCCAACGAAGGGGACCTTTAATTAACTCTGTACTTTTCTAGAAAGATCACCTCGGTGTTTTCGAGCCCGAGCGGGAGGAAATCACAGCCGAGCCGCGCTTGTAGAAAACAAATGTTCTCCTTTTAATTCCTCCAGCCAGAGCTTTGGGCCCGTTCACAGCACGGACTCCCCGTTCCAACCTGATCTCTGCACACATCACAGTTTAGAAGTTTTCAAATGAAAAATACAGCACAACTATGAAAAAAAAGGACATATGCACAAATTAAAATCTATAAAAAATATAAAAACAGTACTCTTAAATCTCATTAGGGACAAGTACCATTCCAACACATCATAAACAACCGAGCAGACAAAATCGAAATCAACCATGACTTTTCTTGTTTTTGTTGTTGTTGTTGTTTTTAAATAGAAGGAAACGACATTTTCATCATGCAGACGACGTATTAAATAACGAATCAAACAAAAATAATATATAATTCTCTATATATCTGTCTCTTTTTAAATTTTCAAGTCAAAGCACTCCCATCCCTCACGCAGGGGAAAAAAAAAAACAAAACAAAAACAAGACGTTTAAAAACACCAGAGAGTCTACGATGCTTTTGTTAGCTGCCACGGTTGCATGGCCTCTTCTTCTTCTTCTTCTTTTTTTTTTGCTTTTTTTTTCTATCATTTTTCATTATCGAAAAACATTACATTTGAACGACATCTTTTTTTGGCACAGAAAAAGACGTTCGGTAACGGCAGTAGCATTTCGCATTACAAAAAGAGGGCGGAGACAAACATTCTGTGCACTGATATCGGTCGGGAGAGGGGCTTCGTCTCCTTCAGCAGAGTGTGAGGCAAGTGGTTGTAGCAGCTCCGTCCTACTGGAGCATGCTCCTGATGGCCTTGTTGGTGGACTCATCGTTCAGATGTTTGGTCGTGTACCTGCAGGAGGTGGGAGAAGATAAGTGCCTACATTAGAAGGATCCCAACAGCCTCTGCCAGAGGCGAGACGCGTTGCAGACAGGAAATCGCAGATGCCTCAAGCCCAGAGAAGCCCGCACACACACACACACACACACACACACGCACGCAACTGGACTCAAGTGCAAATAGGTCAGGAGGCGGCATTTCTGAAATCCAGCTGTGGCCACAGAAGGTAAATGGACGCTGCTGGTTTTTGCAGTTTGACCACACCGACGTCGTCTCGTGCCACCCCACCCTGAGATCCACTGGCCGGTGTTGATAAAGAAAAAGAAAAAAAAAAAAAAAAAAAAAAAAAACACAAACGGAACACATTTTCCCTCCCCGATGGTGAAAAATTATCTTAAAATAATGAAGCAATATTCGCTGCTTTTGGACAGTTCTATGAAGTGTCCAGCTTCAATTCTGTTCCATGGAAGTAGACCCTCAATGGGAACTTTCTAGTTCTGCATTGAGAGACATCATGGTAGGGGCCGCTGTGACGTGCACCTTCAGCTCCACACTCACACTCAAACCACCCAAGAAGATGGAAAAGAAGAAGACAAGGACAACATGGAGGTGGAAGCTGCCACAGCAATCATGGGATAATGGCCAGTGTTATTATCTTTTCCCTGGGCTGCTTCGCCATTAGCTTACTCCGAACTTATGCTGGCCAAAATGTCGATGTTCCTCCGCGAGCCCTGGAAACCCCTCTGAGGCGCAGCAAAGAGAATCTGCTGGGCGGGCGTGGCTTACACGTTCCACCTATCTCCTATTGTACCGACAAAGGACCCTGTCCATGTCCGAATGCAAAAACAGAAACGTCTGGTTCCTGAAAAGTTTCCAGGAGCTGAAGTTGCTACAGTGAGAAAGGGGCCAATGGCGCTTTTTTTGGGGGGGGGAAATGCCCAAAAAACGAGTTCAAAGTGCAAACGTCGAGAAGGAAGAAACTATGCCGTGGGTGTTAAGGACACAAGGAGTCGCTCCATCCTGTCGGCGGGTACCTGAGAGCGTTAAGGAGGCCTTCCACGCTGCTGGGCGGCTGATCTTTCAGGACCTTGATGCAGCCTTTCATCTGTGAACGAGAAAGGCCTGGTGAGCTTTGGTGCGATGCGGAGCTGAGGGGCCGGCGGCGGGCGGCTCACGTCGATTTTGGACGACTTGGCGAACGCTCCCACGGGATGGACGTAGTCGTAGAGGATGATGACCCCGACCATCACCCTGAGGCAGAAGGAAACCGTGTCCTCGCTGGTGAAGCGTCTACGGTACTCCCTGGGGGAGGAAGGCGGGGCGGTTACCCGGGAGGCCGTCCAGAACAAAGGGCCGTTGTGTTTACATCTCTTACCAGGAATCATCCCTGCCTCTCCTAACAGCGTCCTGACATGTTCCCTTGCTAATTCTCTGATTAAGAAAATAAATTCAGCATGCGAGTCTTTAATTTCTACCCTTACGTGATACCTCCGCCTCCCCTGCCTATCTCTGCGCCGCAGCCGCAGCCCTGCTCTACATGGTGAAGAGCAATAAAAAGGAGGAGACGTGAAAGCGAGGCACTCACGGGGTTTCCAGCATCACTTTGCAGACGCTGGCCATCGTGCTCAGGCAGTCCGTCGTGTTCTCGATGGGGAGGTTCTTGTTCTTTGGGAAATATAACAACAAAGACGGGGTTGGTACGCCGTCTCCTCGGAGTTGGCGGCGGCTTTTACCCGCCCGGACTCACCTCTGAGACAAACTTTGTCGTGCCGTCGCTCAGTGTTTTCAGCATGGGCGTGGCGTCGGCGTAAAACAGAGATATCCGATTGGCCAGTTCGTTGTTGACCTCATTCTCGCCCTCCGCCTGAAAAGTCAGCGGAGAAGGGATGTTTACGGGGAGATCAGGTTGGGGTCGGGGGGCTCGACTTGATGCCCCCACGCAGGTCCAGATCATCTGGCAACATCACATCGAGTGCCTGCGTTAAAAATAACCTGCTAAGATTTCTATACCCAGTCCTTTTATCAAGTATTATCATTATTAGTGATAATTAATGATGAATAATTATTAGCAGCAATAATGAGATTAATTAATACTAATACAACTAATAACAATAATCTACGACTACTACTACTACTTCTACTACAACATCAATAATAATAATAAATATAATTTATTATTATTATTATCATCATTATCATTATTATTATTATTGATACGCATTGATACTTATACGAACAACAAATCATTATTATCATTATTGTTGGTAATAATGATAATCTATACTATTTTTTACCAGTATTGATGCACAGTTCTACTACAGCTACTACTACAAACAATAATAATAATAATGATAAACAATACATAATTATTATTAAAAATACCCAAATGCTAACAATAAATTATCACAAATAACAATAGGTTTACTGATTTGTCTATGAAACTGTCATCATTAGTACTGAAGTAATACAAAGAATTATAATGATAATTGTTAATATTGTTATTATGAATAAAAATTATTATCATTATTATCATTATTATTATTATCATTGTTGTTGTTGACAGCCCTGTCCAGCGGATAGCATGCGCATGTCTATGAGAAGATCATTTTATGAGCATCACCATCATCATAGTCATGCAGGTTTAAGTGTCTTAAAAGAAGTTCTGAGAGTTGAACTCATTGATTAGAATTTCAGCCCCCCCCCCCCCCCGTTTCCCAACTGACAAACACGTTCCGCCGTTTTATCGTTCCAGACAGAACCCGCCGTCGCCGACACCTGGCAGATGACAGAGAACAAGGCGTCTCTTGAACGGCTCGATCTAAATTTGCCAGCAGATCCAGACCAGAGTGTTTCCTGCCGTCACTTATTTTTGACGAGAACGCCGGCGGACAGAACGCGAATAGAAACACCAACGCGTTTTAAGAAATCATGAGGGAGCCTGGGAATAAGGACACGAACACGGTTACTTCTGTAGAAAGGAGCAGAACGGAGGACCTTCACCTGGCAACCATCATCACCAAAGCTCTACCAGTCATCTAGCTTTTTGCAAAACCGCGCTTTGATGCTTCTCTTCTCAGTGGTTCACCGTCTACGGGAACATCAAACCGGAAACCTTCCACTCCTGGACAGCTTCAGCCAACCAACCAAAGAAAGACGGGACCGCTGTCGAACAATATGTGCAATAGATTTCTCTACTGCGTCATGACCCTTCCATTAGGTCATATTTTTATACAAAATGCAATATTTTCACTGTCATGTGCAATATTACCTTTCATTTTTCATTATTATTACGAACATAGTAATTCCATTTAATATCATGCGCTATCTTCACATTCATTCAATTGTTGCAATACGTCTCAAAAACACTGGCAATCTTACTTTCCAAATAATTCCCATTATATTGCTTTACATTGCACTTAATGTATCTAAAGCCACCTATATATCAAAAGACATTTGGAAATTATCATCTCACACCTGCTCACATCTAGAGACAAGTTTTTCAGTCTCAGCCATTTTACAAAGAATCTTACAGGGTCATTATTTACAAGACTACGACTTGATTCTTTCTGCATTTTTTCCCCAGTTTGCAATGTTTTCACCGGGTATCTGCAGAGCCGCTGCAATTTCACTCCATCGCTTCTCCTTCTCCACTCGGTCGTGATCCATCGGAGAGTTCGTCCAAGCCGGGCTGTTCCGCCCACAGCTCCGCCATCCGCTCCCCTTTCTGGATGCTCCACACTGATCGGGACACGACACGTTCCACCGGCACAGACCCAGACTTCGTGCTTTTTTTTTTTTTTTTTTTTTACTGCACTTATTCTTGACCCTCCTGAGGGCTCCTGAGTGCTCCGGCCCCTCCCTTGCTTTCCAAGCAGGGCCGTTTGAATGCAAGACTCCTAATGGTGACTTTAATCAACATCAGATCTGAGTATTCAACGGATGACGATGACGCACGCTGCTGAATTTAATCAGGGCCAGAGACGTGGACGCACAGACGGAATACAAAATTACAGGCCGCTGACGCTAAAATGAAGGCTTTGGTATAAAAATAACCCCGGCCGTGGCCAGCGTGCGGCGCGAGACTCCGGCGAACGTATAAGCACAAGCTTTTTTTTTTTCCCCCCCAAATCGTTACATCACCGAATGCGGTAAGTTCGAGACAAGCCGTGCAGATGAACCCCCGGGACATTTCATACCAGCAACAACAACAGGAAAAGCATTGGTTCATCTGGAAGAGGGTGAGACTGGTGCATGGGTTGCTTGGTTTTCAGCGTGATACCAAATGCCACGGCACCGGACAAGCGCGGACTTCGCCCCTGCAAATTCTAAATCGAAAATAAGAACGCGTGCGTGCATACTCCTTTCCAGAAAACACTGATGCTGCACCCTTTCTGGTGTCCTGAGTCAACAGGTCTCGACCTTGTATCAATAAGGATTTAGAAAGCGCATTACAGACCAAAATAGAGAATATATTCAAAAATCAGATTGGAAAACAATGTGCGAATGGAACTCCAATCCTATCCGTGACATACTTCCCTAACTTCACCGAAGCCGAGGGGGACTCACTGGTACGTTGTTGATCCTCATGCGGCTCAGGGTTCTCCTGTAGTAGCTGAAGTCATTCTGAATGGCAGGGTTTGTCATCTGCAGACAAATAGGGGAATAATTAAAAAATAAAAATAAAACAAACAAACATTCAGTTTGATTTGTGGGGAAGCGTCTGTAGGTGGCAGTGCCTGCAGCAGTACGGGACGTCCAGTCCCCGGATCAAACGCGCCGTCAAAACGACAGAATGATTTCCAGCCGGCAAGGCAGAAGCACAGCTTTGGGCAAAAATGACATAAAAAGAACACTGATACAATTCAAATCTGCATCTGCGCTGCTGCTCCCCGGGAGACATTTGCTTTTCTATATAATCTCATTGCACGTCGCTTTGTGCTCAGCGTGTCAACAATCGGGAAACTCTCGTGAAGCATTAAGATCTTCTATCCCTCAGAGATGCGTGTTAGAAGAAGCCGGTTCTCTTTGAAAGCCTGCAAAATATGAATTATCTGGGCACAATGTTCAGCCATTGAACACTCCCAACATGTGCACTCCATATTGGTTATTAATCGACCTGCAAAATTTGATTAGATGATCATTAAAAAAAGGCACCTAATAATTAACAGCCTTGCAGTGGGGACTCTGAAGCCTACATGAATCGCTACATTCTGACTTGTTATGCAAGTTAGTACGTCCTTTCTGGAGGTTTATTTAACCGTCAGCGGACATCATCTGTGTCACTCGTGACACCATTGAGGCGCACCTCCCGGTCACGGCATGGCAAAACATGGCGCGAAGACTCAGTGGAGACGTGAGCATCCCCGCTACGCGCCAGCCAAAAGCCCCCGCCATCACATAAGACGTGTTGTTTCTGATAATTAAAACGAGCTAACCTCTCTGGCCGACCGCAGCAGCGCTCCCTTCGGTGCAGCTTCATTATGTGGCTAATTATACCGGTTTGCGTGTCGAGCCCGTCATTGTCATGGCTGAAATAGCAACATGCTAATCCCGTGACAATGGGCTGGTGCTCGGTGTGTCCACTGTCCTGCAGGAGAGACGGGCGACTTCGCCAGGGAGGGGCTACGCGCCGCAAAACACTCAAACTAGGTCAGGGGCTTGTTGTATGGGTGTGAAAGATTGATGAATAGGCCTGGCATGCCACCTTGCACCCCCTACCTACATGTTTTATCTTGCCAGGCCGAGTCGCGGGCACTAATTGGAACGCTACAGCAGATCGCCCCAGGGGTACCGGGTATGTTTTTTAAGTTTTTTTCTTTTGGTGTGTGTGTGTGTGTGTGTGTGTGTGTGTGCGTGTGTGTGTGTCCGAGAGGCGAGGACACGGAGGAATCAGTTCACCCGCTGTCTAACCAGATGAATGCTCACGCAATTATGTTTTTTGACAAAGGGCAGTCAACCGACAGCCCCACTCTTTTCCTGGTGTTTTTCTGGGTTGCAAATCAGCGGCGATGTGCCCAAAATTTGAGCTGGATAATTTCTTAAGCCTCTTCACGCCATCATTTATAAAACCTCCGGTTCTGCTGACCTCGGCAAAGGACAGCAATGTCTGAACTTTCTGCAAAATACCGCTTATTAGGCATTCTTCTGACATTCACTGTATTCTCAACAGCCGAGCTCTAACAGGATTCTAATTAAATGCTAATCATGTGCTCACTGGCTGGAGTTTAGAATTTGGTATTGCGCAGAGCTAAAAAATCAATTCGAGGGCATCAAGCAGCTTCAGAGGTCCTGGCTCGTGCCCGCTGAGAAAGCGCGGCGTTGACGCCGGCGTCTGACCTTGGAACGTAGGGGCAGAAAAGGGCCTCCCGGGACACGTCAAGGACATCGGGAGATCTTACCTTAAGCTCATCAAAGCGCAGTGTGAAGTGCAGGATCTCGGCGAACTGCTTGGCCAGCGCCTGCTCCCTCTCCAGGTGCTGAGTGGGGTCCTCATACGTCTCGCTGGTCAGGGCTCCAAGGAGGCTGTGCAACGCCGCCTCTGCCGGAAAAGCATCGTTGCGTTACGGGAGAGACGAGACAAAAATACCAGCTTCGTTCGCGCCGCTTTCCTGAGCGGAAAGCGCTCCAGGGTCTCTGAAGGCGAGGGAAACATTCCACCAAACAGCGAGTGTAAACATTTCGGGACTTAATAAGAGAGGGGGTGTGGCACTGCACTTTGGGGAAAAATGTCACTTTTTAGAGCCGTTTATGAAAATAAAACCATTTACAATCAAATCTGTGATGGCAAAGAACCGCGGCAAAAGAAACAGGTAGCATCGACAAGATTCAGAGTGTTTCCGGTCATATATATAGTCTGGACAGGTGCTTCCCTGTACAATGAAATCCTTATTTCGCTGGTCAAGATGAGGCCAGATGGGTAGCAATGAATAAATAATAAGCAATCGCTTGCAGAGAAAACATAAATAGTACAGTAAACCCTCGCTATAACATGGTTCACCTTTCACTTCACTGTTTTTTTTTTTTTTAATGCAGTTTTTTAAATTTTTTTTTTTTTTTTTTACAGTACAGTATGTTGTGTTCTGCATCCTAATTGGCTAAAAGACGGTAGACCAGTGTCAACAGTCTCCACGCCTGGTCTCTGTACAGCTTGCCAAATTTACATTTGCAAATATTCTCCATGACAATACCCACAATGTTGACGAAGCGCCCAAAAGGAAAAGGAAGATGTTAACTATCGCAGAAAAAGTTAAACTTCTGGACATACTGAATGAAGGTAGAAGCTACGCGGCTGTAGGGCGCCTTTAGGGAATAAATGTATATATATATATATATATATATATATATATATATATATATATATATACACATTTTTTTTTTTTTAATGCTTGGGCCTGAAAACAGGCTTTGATCTTTGGTTCCATTCTATAGTTCAGTATTGTATCCTATGATAATTGTAAAAAAAATGAAGCTGACTACTACTGCCTATCGTGGGTTATTTTTGAAATGTTACCCCTGCAATAAACGAGGGTTTACTGTATTAGCAGTGCGTGCAAGTTGGATTCTATGAAAAGGCAGAAAAATAAATTTCAATAATTGAAATACATTCATGATTTGAAGTCTTTTCCAGGTTGCATCAAATATGTGAAAGTGCAGAGACAAGGGAAAAGGGCTCTCGTGCCGTCTACGTGCTTTCACACAGCAGATAATGGGCCGGTGGTAGTGGCCCTAACTGCCCAAGGCCCAGTGCCAGTCTGGGGGTGGGGGGGACAGGCATCCCCGCTCAGATGCAGATGAGACATGGGGCTAATTATCTCACTGGCATGAAATGCTGGGGGTTGAGGGGGGCGGGGGGGTAACAGGATTCATTCGGCTGGGATTACGCTCATTGTTTCGACAGTAAGTAAACACAAAGCCTGCGCCGTGCCTCCACGCAGCATGCCAATGGACCGATAATTAATGGTGCACGAGGAGGGTCCGCAAGAAGACCTGGAGGATGTTTAATAAAAAAAAAATATATGTACTCAGCAACTTTCAAACGAGGCGCCGGGCAGAGATGCAGAAAAGAAACCCGGTTAATGATATGCGGTACCTGAGGAGACAGAGCCTGTGTCTTTTTTTTTTTTTTGTGAATTTCCCCGACAACGAGAAGCGTTTAACCTAGAAAGAGGCGCATTGGGAGAGCCGTCCACTTCGGATCACCGTGAGGGGGACTTCTGGACGGCGGGCAGGGAGCCGGCGTCGCGCCCCAGTAAATTGAGCACATTTGCCAGTCGGTAATGACTTCCATCTGCTTGGCCCGGGCATTTGCAGTGAAGCAGCTGATTAAAAATGGCCTTAGAGGTGCGTCACCCCCCTCCTTTTTGGTCCAGTCAAAACAGAAGCTAAAATAGGGCCGCTTTTCAAGCAGCGCTACTATGCCGGGAAGTCGGGGAATGGCGGAATTTGTGTGGATGTGTGTGTTTGGTGGCGGGGGGGAGCGAGGGTGTCTCAACTCATCAGGTCACGGCAGGGCGGGCGAGCAGAATGCAGGCATGTAGGCGATTCGGTGGCGGGGGGGGGTCGGAGGAGGATGTCGGGACCCCGGCATGGGCAAAAACGTGATTGTATTATGATCTCTGATGACCCGGACTGACTCCGAGGCGGAGCCGCTCAGGTCTGCGTGTTGGGTTTTGTCTGCCATGTTAAATGAATGAGAAATGAGTATTTTGGCTCTAAAATGCATTACCGACCACTGTGATTACATTTAAAAAAAAAAACAAAAGAAAAAAAAAAATTCTTTGCTCCCAGGCTAATATTTCTACAAACAGCGATTACAGAGATACTCCCTCAAGCGCAACAATCTGCATTGTCCTGTCAGCGGTGTAAAATGTATTCGAATTTGGAATCCAAACTAGGAGTAAATGCGTTTTCTGTGCAAAGTCAATTATGTAAGCTACTCACCATAATATCACCTATCTTCTATCCTCAGCTGAGATTAGTCCTGCTCTACAGATTACTCCACCAGCCTGTAGTAATGGACTTTAGCCTCATGCATATCAGATTGGACAGCAGGCGGCCGAGGCCATCGTGGCCCCTGAAGCCTAAAGTCAAGGCAGTGAAATAGAGCAGCAGCCAGGGCTGCGATGTGACCTACTTCATTACATAACCGCCGTCGCCGGGCCGCCCCCGCCCACTGCTCCCATTGACTACCTTCTCCACCGCCACTGGGATTATGACAGGCTACATCCAACCCCCTCTCTCCAACCTGAGGGTCATAAGAAGATCAAGGAGCCCTAAGCCTGCGCCTGCACACTCACACACACACACACACACACACACACACACACACACACATCTTGCATCCATGCTAATTAAACAACCCATTCCCCCCGTCCGACAGAGGTCAGCGTGCCGACGGACACGAGTGTGTGGGGGTTTGCTCACAGAAGGCCGGGGTGCACGTAATGTGTATGTGTGGCACGTCTGCCGACGTTTGCAGCTCAGTAGTCAATACCGCAGATGCACAAAATATTAAGGTCACCTCGGGCATTTGCATCTATAGGGTCTCGTGTACAATGAAACACGGCAGCTATGGACCGCCGTGCTCTCGCAGCTGCAGAACCGAGAGCGTATAAAAATATTCTCCGTAGCTCAGCGCGACACGACGCCGTCTCGGGACGGCGGGGGGTCTCGGTGAGCCAGCCCGAGACACGCTTACCCAATCTCTGGGAGAACTCGTAGAACTTCTTCAGCTTCCCCACCAAGGGGACCACCGCCGCCCACGCCTGCTCCTGCAACGCCTCGTCGCTAGGGTTCTGGATGGCCTGAGAAGTCAAAACACCGGAGGGAGAGTTTTATACAGAGGCTTTTGTTTGTGAAACTCGAGCAGTAAACGCGGATTATACGGAAGTTCTGCTCACACTAGACGAAACAATTCAGATCCTTGCGATCCTCCAGGACGCTAAGTCATCCGCTTTGTGGATAAGACCTGTCTCTTAGTTGCAGGCGTGAGAACCGTGCAACCCAATACGCTCTGTGACGTCAGCGTGTGAATAAGTGCACCGTTATGCCTGGCGCGTTTACGCCGGAATATAAAAATCTGAATAAAAAGTCATCGTTTGCAGGGGAGCCGGATGAGCTCTCCGGTCACCTTCGCTGTCGTCTCACCAGCAGCGCGTTTGGCCGGCCTTGGGCAGAGTGTAACATTTGAGCCCCAGTGCTTCGCTGCCGTACCTCTCTGATCTCCTTCCCCGCTCCTTTGTACGCCTGCAGCTCATCCAGGATGGCCTTGGCGTCCTTGAGCACCACGTCCACCTGCTCCCACACCGCCCGCTCCGCATCTGTGGGCTGGGCATCTGCAAGGGGGGACAACAGGGTCAGGGGGGTACAATCCGGTCCCAATCTAATCCGTATTGGCTCGACATATTGCACACGGTAACTCTGAAAATCGGTCAAATCCTCTGATGTGATTGGAGTTTAATAGGAGTCTTTTTTTTTTTTTTTTTTAATGAAAATCCAAATCGTAAAACACAATCTCATCTTTCCTCCACTTCCCACTTAAGCTCTGCCAGCACTGGGATTTCATGGAAGAGGGTGGGGGCAAAGGGATCGAGATAGGGAAAAACAGAGAGCTCCGGTTAAGGGGTTGGATTTACACCACCAAGACGTGCCAAGGAGATGCTGCGCCGCAAAACCCTTTCACACAACACACCTTACAAAAGGGTGATGACTAACTCCTGCAAGCTTGCGGGGGGAACACCGGCAGCCCCACGCTTACTGGCTGCTTACTGCCAGAGCACAATGCAATCAATTTGCGTTTGGCGTTCATTTATTTTTGCACTGTGGAACATCCCGGTCGCTGCTAAAGAGACGACACGAGATGACGAATATCGGGGGTTGGAATCAGTTGGGCGTGAGGAGGACACCGGTGAGGGTTTCAGATGCGTTCTCCCAGAGAGGCGGCTTGTCGAAAACTGAATGAGCAATTCATTGGGGGGGGGGGGCTTGCCAAGTGCAAGGATTCTACGGCGCTGGATGGAGCCCCACTCAGGGGCCTTGGGCTACGAAGCAGCAGAAGCTCACTGCTTTCTATTTGAAGGGGGCTCTGCTACAGCTCTACCATGATTGATATTCTGCACACACAAGACTGTTCAGAAGCTCAGGTGGTAGAGTTGATTCCTCTGCCTCTAGGAGGAACATAGTGGAAAAGATAAGCTGGGGGGTTGGGCGGGGTGAGGCGGGGGTGAAAAGACTTAAGAGTTGGGAATTTGTAATGTTATGGTAAGATATTCATGTGATCAATATCAGCGGGGAGAGCAATTACTTGAAAAGGAACTCACTTTCAAAATCCAGGAAAAAATTGGGCTCCTGTTCCAGATCTGTGCATGTCAGAACTTTCAGCAGGTTCCCCATGTTACCTGGCGAGGAGAGAAAACAGAAATCGATAAACGAGGAGAGCGCAGCTGAGCGGCGAGCAGCTGGCGGCATCCAGGGAACTTCGCCGGTTCTGCTCAACTGCTCCGCTCTCCCAGCGCGGGGGCGATAACCCTGTGCCCCCTTGGGCCTACAGCTTTCAAACACCAGCGACCCCCCACCCCCCACCCCCCACCCCCATCCCCTGTGTGTGCTTCCTGTAACCCGTCTTTTGGCGACCAGATGTCAAACCAGAGAGCCCCAAAAATAAAAATAATCTGAAAACAATTCACGTAATCTTGGCCATTTCCAAGCAGTTGGATGCAAAGTGGTCCATTTCAGAATCCTCCCTGGGGAAATCAGGAGTTTTACTATTTTTCTGCTGGGTAGATAGCGGTTAGCGCTTCCTCCTCACTGCGACAAGGTCCCTGGTTGGATTCCCGCGGGGGGCGGGGTGGGGTGGGGGGCATTTCTAGGTGGAGTTTCCACATTTTCACCGTGTCTGCGTGGGGTTCCTATGGGTTCTCTGGGTTCCTCCCACAGTCCAAACACATGCAGGAGGTCAACTGGGCACCCCAAACGAGTAAATGAGACAGTGAACGGGTGATAGCATGGCGACCCCCTCCTCT
This sequence comes from Fistularia commersonii, assembly GCF_037954325.1. Classification (NCBI taxonomy): domain Eukaryota; kingdom Metazoa; phylum Chordata; class Actinopteri; order Syngnathiformes; family Fistulariidae; genus Fistularia; species Fistularia commersonii. The sequence continues at coordinate 8,719,829 of NC_141291.1, read as the reverse complement.
CATCCAATGACAACTTAGGGAGGCATCAGCGCCCACGTGGACCTGAGTAGATAATGGATGGATGGATGGATGGATGGATGGATGGATGGATGGATGGATGGATGGAACGCTCACCACGGGAGTTTACATGTTAAAAAGAATTGTGCCTGTTAATACTTCTATTCCATCCCATGAACTTCCCTGTATTTCTCTGCAAATACATATGAACACACACACACACGCATGCACACGCTTCGTGGAATGAGGATGAAAGGATATTAGTTATTCAGAAGCCACAGTGCCAAACCCCAGACATGTATTGATCTTATTAATGACTTGGATTCCAGCTAGTTAACAGGCGGAGACTGAATTCAATCTTTCCATTAGATTGGTCCGATGACGTCCTCAAGGACAAGAGGAATTTGTTCTGTTCAGACGGAAGAACTTAAATCAGCAGTTTGAATGACTTATTCTTTAAAAAAAAAAAAAAGACTAAATTGTGATTTCTCAATAGTTTAATTAGATTAGAATATTAATCTCTATTAAAATTAATGAATGCACCCATTAGTTTTTGCGGCTCTAAACTAAGCAGGAAGGGCATTAATTCTAAGCCTTGGTTGAATGGGGGCCTGCAGCCTAAGCCTTCCAAAGCCAAGGTTTAATCTATTAATATATTAAATAATATTTGTTAATGAAAAGACTTATTGTTTGGTCTCCACGAGTAGGACAACGACATGACGAATCAACTGTGGATGGCAGGATTGCACCCGTGCAGATACCCGTACACCAACGTCGTGACGAACATAATGACATCCACGGCAAAAACCTGCAGAGTTTAACGTGAATCCTGCAACAATTCCACAAATGCGTCCCATTTTCAGGACCGGAACAAAATCATATGTTTGTGTATGTGTAGGAATTATGTTTTTGGCCTGTGTGGGTGGACGCCGTCACATCCCGCACCTCCGCTACAGCTCCGCCTTCCCCGCCCGAACACAGCAGGCGACAATTTGGCAACAAGATGGCGGAGAGGGGGAAAAAAAAAAAAAAAAAATCATGTTTTAAAGGCGTCAAAAGCCGCTAAAGTCAACGTGGGGTCACGCAGTTTGCTGAGTATAAAACCATGTTCTGCGTTTATACCAAGTGCTCACCTGACATCTGACATTGATGAGAAGCGACAGGGCTCTCTGCTCCGTCATTCTTCCGACTTCTATATAGACCTGCGCTCTGTCAGAAGGCCGGACATATGACATGTCGGTGGTTTGGGACACTTTGCGAGGAACCCGGGGCGGGGGGGGGTTCTGTCAGCGGGGATGGATTTAACCCTCGGTGATGTACGGCGACAGGGCGGAAGGAGGAGCGGCGACGAATTTTAAAAGTTCGACAGGCAGGCGGATGTCGGCCAGGGCGAACGGCAGGTGAAGAGCCAAAGTGACGGAGTGACACGTAAACACAGGTAATGACTCCAGACAGGGAACACACTCAGCAGTCGTGGGCACGACTGGGGGGTCAGCGCTGGGTTTTATAATACATGAGCTGCAGTCTGGCTCACGCTGAATCGTGTCTCTTTTTTTTTTTTTTTTTTAACAAGAACATTAATGTGCTCACTTGCAAGAATCAACCAGTGTGCACTTCTACTTTATTTCCTCAGAATCTCCATCGGTGTTCATTAGCGCATGCCGTGCCCGGGTCAGACGCTCATTCCCGCTCGTGTCCGAGGTACTATAAAAACTCAAATGCTATTAATTTGGATTTTTAAAAAAGCTGAGCGTCACTCACTATGAAGCCGGTGGCCACCTGCGAAGCCCCACCTGCCTTGTCCAGCCGCGTCATATTAGCCTCAACTAATGTGACCTGAATCTCCGGCTGTGCCAACGCCGGCACCTCGGCTCGCAGGGCGATGCAGACAGTGCCAGCCGTGTCCGAGGCCTCCCCCGGTCCTCTACTGCCACCTCTCAGCTGCCTACCGGCCGGGGTCCGGCAGCAGCCGACGCAGACACCGGGAGCCTTGCCCGCCCGGCGCCGCCATCTGAAACGAGGTCATTTTAAGGACAGGGATTTGCGCGGCTGCATTTCAAAGTGCGTTAGAGACTTTCGGAAAGGAGTATTTTAATAAGATGGGATTAAATTTTACATTTTATATCTTAACCTTCCAATTCATTTTCTGGATATTATTTTGGAAAATGGTATGCAGATTACCTGTCGGGGTGGAACATGACCGATAGGGCTGCTCGTATAGATTTCCTATCATCATTCCTGCAGACATAATCCCTCCTATTACTGTTTTTGCACGCAAACCTCAGCTGCAATTTTTTTCTATATATACAGTTCATTGCATTCCATTATATTTATTTAGATGTTGTGTTTTTATGAGTAAATGTTTATTTATCTCTCGAGTTTTAGAAAGTCTCTTGTGCATTTTTATTCTGCAATATATGCATGTGGAGAAATTAACAATAAAGCTGACTTTGCCTTTGAGAGATAAACAACATAATAAATGTTTCCATCAGATCACTAAGCTGCCAGCTGCACGAGGTAGGAGAAAAAGTAGGAGAAATAGAAATATATGCTGGGCTTGCTGATCCCTTCTTCAATAGCTGCGCAGTAACCAGTGGTGCTGGCATGACCCGGGCACGACGGAGAGCGACGGCAGCCTTGTTGTTGTTTTGAACCCCCCCACTGAGCAATCGCGTGCTCACAGCCGGGGAGGGAGGGCTGCTTCTAAGGCCAGGGGCAGAGTCTGACAAGCAGGATCCCGCGCAGCTCTCCTATTGGACGAGCCAGTCTACCCGACAGCTCCCTGTATCCATGGAGGCAAAAAAAAATTGGTGCCATTGAAAAACATTGCGCTGGCCAATCAGACGGCGGCTCGGTGGAAGGAGCAAGTACAGTAGTAGTAGGTCTTGAAAGCGCATGAATATGTTAATATGGATGAGGTAATGCACCCAAAACAGCGGATTAGTAGGGGAGTGAAGTCAACTGGAAATAATGGAGAAATATTTCATTTCGCCGCTGACTGCTTGATATTTAATTCCGTTGGATTTTCCCCGAGCAGCTCGGCAAATATACGTTAGTAAGATGGAGTTCAAACAGAAAAACGACGCCAAGTCAATCGTGCCAGTAAATCTGCACGAATTAAAAGTAATTTTGTAATTGTGGTCATGTTGTGAAAAATAAAATAAAATCTGAAAAAAAAAAAAAAAAAAAAAAAGAAATGCATGATATTATTTTAACTAAAACCACGAGGATACTGAAAAAAAAAAAGAAAAAAATAAACTAGTATATGCAATGACGTGTGCCCGGATGCACAAATACGTGCGGATGTTACTTATTTGGGTGAAGACGCCGAGATGGTGCCACGCCCAAGCAGCCGTCTGACCTTTGGATGCACTGCCTTTTAGCGTCTCCCGGCCCGTGCCTCCTATTAATAAACCCACCCAGAAACCGGCCACAGCTGAAACCGGCACTGCGACAAACGCCCGGCAAGCACAGCTCGGGGGCGGACGGGCCGGCTAATGCAAGGGGAGGGAGGGGATAGTGCTGACATTCCACTACCCGGCTGCAGCATGAGGATCCACGTGCCCCGCTGCTTTACTATGGAAGAAAAACAACGCCCTCCCCGACGCAGCGGCAGAGCATCACGTGGGCCTCGCCGTGGAGAGGCTGAGCTCTGCCTGGGGTGTGCACGGGGAAGGAGGGGGGAAGGGGGAGGCAGCAGTATGCGTGCATGTTTACGTCAAGGGATTATGCGGCTCGGTAAAAGGAAATATATTAGAAATGGATTAATCCGAAATTTTTTTGGAGGGGGGGAAAAAAAAAAAAAAATCAGAGCAGGTAAAAAAAAAAAGGATGCGCTGAGTAGGAGCGAGTGGAAGGGGAGGGATTGTGGAGCGTCACACTGCGGCAAAGGCGGGGAGAGCTAGGAAGCTTTAAACTTGACCTAGATTCCCGGGTGACATGCCACATCGCATTAGCCCACTCAGCCAGACCCGGACCCGCTCGAGCTCGCTGACAGTGCTCCGACTCCGCAGACAGAGAAAATGGGGGAGCACTTCCCAACGGGGCTGGCGTACCCCCTCCCCCCTCCTGTGATATCCCTCCCCCCCCCATCCTCCCCAACACCCTTCACCCAACCATCTCCCGCAAATCCCACTCAGCTGACTAAAAATGGCTTAGGGGGCACACACGGAGAGGAGGAAGGGAGGGGTTTGCCATTTGTTTGTTTACGGGGGGGTGAACTCCATTACCGTGTAGCCACGCCTCTGTACTACTGTGGCCGTGTAAACATCAGCTAATGCCCCCCTCACCTAAATTGTGGCGTATCAAAACAAACGCCAGCACAGGAGGAAGACTGAACCGTTGCAACGGACGAGGGGGATTCTTGAGGTGACATCTTATCTCACGCCGTGCAGGCGGAAAACCCGTTCCCTCCCCGAAAACACGAAGAAACAACTCTCGCATCGAACCCTTCGTAGCCAAAGTGGGGTGAGGAACGAACGCGGGAACGCGGCACTTCGGCCGGAGAGGTAGATCAGAGGGGGGAAGAAAGCGGGAGCGCCTCATCCTCGGCTAAACCCCTCGTTTTAGATGGCATCTGATGAAAGTTGGAAACCATGGCAACAGGCGCATACACAAGAGTCAGCTAAAAATGCAGGCGCCGCTGAATCGGAGCTCCACGAGGAGCCTCTGGGGTGACTCTCCGGTGTCCCCCCGGTCGTCGCGTTAAGCAATCCGAACCGATCATTTCCGATTAAAACAAAATTGATCGGGAGGCTACTTGAAATTGACAGCGACAAAGGCCTTAAATGGCCATTAGGAGAATCCGGATCTGCTTTTCCTGAAAAGAGTCACGGGAGATCTCGGGTGATTTATGCGACCGACGTTTGCCATTCTATTTCCTGCTGCGTCGACGCAACATCTGCCCAGCAAAGGAGACGGCCGCTCTCCGCAAACCCTCCCCGCCCTGCCCTTGAGAGTCCTCCAACTCCTCCAAGATGTTAGCAAATCATTAAGGAGATATTGACCGAGTGTCTACAATCACAGCGGCATGTCCCCGTGGGCGGGGTGGACACCGCAGCGTTTAAAAACACAAATCCATTTCCTTTTCCGCTAAAACAACCCCGAAATGTCATTATGCAATTGACCCCCGCGCCGATGGTGCTCAAACCTCGAACAATTTTACTCATGGCACGCTCCTTGTTGTACAGGTACTTTAAAACAGGCTCCAAATTCTGGGGTTATTTGAAATGATTAAAATAACGCTTGAGCTACACTGAGGGGGAGGAAAAAAAAAAAGTGAAGCAGAATTTTGGGTGGGGCACAGTGAAGGTTTTGGAGGAATGATACTGTCACAGCGAGGAGCTTGGGAGCTTTTATTGGGTATGAGAAGAGTGCCATCTGGAGGATGCAGACCTCCGGTCACACAGGGGAGCAAATCCAGCGGAGGGCCACTCCCAGGACATCCATCATCACCGGACCGCTTTGAAACGCCGGTGATTACATTTAGAAAAGCAAAAGACAAATGACAGCAGTGTCAATTACCTGCTTCAGTAAAGGACTATAATTTGTCACAGAGCTCTGCAGGAAACAAATCATGTCCATCTGTTGGCAGAGGGAGCAGCGGCGTCCTCTGATGCAAGGGCTCCATCTTGTGTCTTATTTGCGAGACAACTTGGAAATGATGAGATTTCACAGAAGTCAAATGTTAAATCTGTGTTCTAGCCACTTTAAACTAATTTGCTGTAATTTTTTTTTTTTTTCTTGCTTGCACCGGAAGCCACACAAACAAACAAACAAAAAAAAACGAAAAACAGCGGCCCGGCTAATGTGAGGGAACCTCACGGGAACCCGAGCAGGAAGTTACAGAGTGTCAGCCTCCGAGCGGCATCAATAATGTACGACCGAGGAGAGGCTTTTAGCTGACATAACAAGCTACTCCGCACATTACACCGCCTTGGACAGATCATGTTCAACCACCTACCAGACAGGAGGGCTGCTGGGGTCGGGTCAAGAACCCACATTTCCGTGCAGTGTCACACATTCCATTGTGAGACACACAAATTATTTGGTGCATTTGATTTAAAGTAAAAAAAAAAAAAAAAAAAAAAGATGGATAAAAGCCCATATGTTCGCAGATAATTGATTGTTATCCCAAAAGCAAACATTTTAAATGCTTTCACCACAAGAACGCTGCGCCCAGACCCACCAGAGGGGGGCAGTGTTGGCTTAAATACAAAACATCAACAGGAGAACCAAGAAAAGCATCACCTCAGGCTACAGCGAGCACCTCCCCTCGGCTTAGCAAGGCTAATCCCTGTGTAAAAAAAACAAACAAAAAAAAAAAAAACCTCTTCTTGCTGCATTAGCTCAGGCCCATTCATAATGGAGCTTGTCTACTGTTTGGCCTGCACTGCCACAGGGTTGTGTACTACTGCGTGATAACTAAAATAGCATGCCATTCAGGCTAATTCAGTGAATGGGTTGACGTGTTACAAGGACAGCTTCGCATTAACACACACACTCTCAACAAAAAGCAAAGATACACACACACTGACTGAGTGATCCTATATATATATATATTTATATATAGGAACCTGAGGCTTAGCCAACAAAACAGAACGGCGTTCCAGCACCGTTGCGGGGCCAATCAAATGATAGTAATGTGTCATGGTAACAATCTCCAAGGAGACACAGAGGAAAATACAACAGGGATGGGCAGACATGCAAGCTAGGGAGGAATGATGGGTGGTTTAATATGGTGTAATGAAGAGTCTTGGTATGAAATCAAAAAAAAATGCTGCTGTTGCTGCACACAGAAACGATATATAAACTTTATATAGCACATTTCAAAAGACCGGCTAATGATGTCATCAAGATAATAAAAAAAAAGCATGGGGATTCAATGCGAGGCATTTCGTGTGAAAGCACAAGAATGGTTTGTGAGTTAACTAAGAGGGGGCTCAGGGCTTGGTTTTGCCATCAGTAGCGGAGGATTTCCTGTGAGGTGCGCAAACCTGCCGTGTGAAAGATGCTAGACATTGACCTCATTACATAAAATCCAAGGGCGGGGGCTTAGAGTACCTATTTTACTCAGCTGCTTTTTGTGGCCCGCATTGTACTTCATTCCTGAGCTAGCGTTACACTCGCATCCGCAGCACGGCACATCCAGACAGTAATAGGCACGCTGTCGGCGCGCAGTGTTCGACATCTGCCTCCTCCAGGGACCGCTGTCATTGACAGGGAGCCCGTGATTGACGGCAAGCCTCTCGACATGTGTGGAGCACGTTTTTACAATTTATGCAAAAAAAAAAAAAAAAGTTTTTTTTTTTCCCCATGAGCTCGTGGTGTTATTCTACTGCATGGCGTAAAATCAAAAATAAAAACCAGACCTCGGTGAAGTATCTTGTGTTACGGGGCATCGCTTGAGAAAAGTAAATCTGTCATTGCTCACGGTGCAGGCAGTCGTCGTTCACTCCTTCCCATCTGTACTCTGCCAACATTAGCATGGAACCCCCCCCTTTGTGTCACGACAGCAAGGGAGCAGATTCATCTGGCGCTCGCAACCTCGCCAGGTGTCAGGCAAAGACGGAAAACGCCGGCGCGGTGATGCTCCGGGTTTTTTTTTTTTTTCATGCTGCCGTTGAAAAGAGCTGGGTCGCATGCATAAAAGCACACATGTAAACATCACTACATGGACTAAATTCGAAGCGGTATACATCACTTTGACGCAGCTGATGGATATCCCTACTGTGCACGAGAGCCCGGCTATCAAAACGTAAAGACAGCGGCGTGCAATCCTAGGTTTCCCCTCGGAGGTTCTCCTTCACGACGCACAGGGAATTTGTTTTCCTGCATATCCGATGTTGTGCGCTCTTGGGAAATCCTGCCGCAGTTATTATTTACTGTTTCACTGAACCCTGGTCTGACTCTTATTCTGAGGCCTCCCTTGGAAACTCCAATCCAACTCACTTGATTTACTCATTTACTTATTTATTTCAAACACCATTCAGACCCCACTCTGACGTGAGGGTTCGGGAAAAAACATGCTGATGGCGGCTGTTGATCCAGGAGCGCTTCCTAGTAGTGTCTCCAAAGCCCGCAGCAGCTGCAGCAGCAGAGGGGCACCAGCAAAGGCTGACTCCTGCTTTCGGGACCTGTAGATTTGGCCCTCGTGATTTATACTAGGGAAGCTCGGTCAGATGCAAAACTTATTTGGGCTTACTTGGGTTGTTTCTATTTCATGAGGGTTTCTGGGAGTTGTCGGGAATTGTCTCTGTAAATTTCAGTAATAAATAAGAGCGGCGGGAGGGGTCTGACGAAAAGGGAAATCCGAAAAAAAAACCTTGAAATTGCGAGTTATGATCAGGTTGCGGCTCTGAATCAACCATAGTAGAAAATGTTTCAACTTCCGTGGAGGAATTCAGGTCCTGTCACAAAGAGACGGCGTGGAAGTTGTTCCCCTGTCTTCCAGGTGTGAGCGCGCCGAGCGGGACCTACCAGCAGAGGAGCTGCACGACTGTGGGGTCAGGAGCAGGGAGGCCCAGCCTGGCAGGTGGCCGTCCCACAGCAGAGGTCAGCCTCTGAAAGACAAGGCCGCAGTGACATGTCACTCCTCTTGGCAAAACTCTTAACGGCACACAAAGAAAACTCAAAGATTAGAAAAGATCGGCAACTCCTCTCAGTTTGTCGGCGGGAAAAACAACATTTCCAAACAAATCATTACTGTAGCCTGCAGGAACACGAAGAGAAGATGGTGATTTTCGGAGCTTTATATCAACAAAAGTATACAACGCACTGGAAATACAAATGCCAGAGCACGCCTTGAAGAGCAGGGTGGTTCCCACGTTCTGCCTACCTTTGGAAATATTCCGGTCTAAAAACCATGGAACAAAACACATGCGTACAAAAAAAAAACACACGCACACACGCAAGCAAGCACACACACACACACAACTTCCTATTGTGTAACACTTCCTCTGATTCAGAGGAGTCTGCTCTTCTAAAGTGACCCAGCCCCTCCGGTAGGTTCTCCACAACCTTTCCCCCGCCATCCGTCCATTCTTCCCCTGTGACTCTAAAATAAATAAATAAATAGAAATCAAAAGAAAACAATAAATTCAAACAATTTCAGCCAATTCCAGTGATCAGAAAGTCACAGGCTCGCGCAGAAAATCACGACACTCGCCGAGCGGCCCTTCGATTCAGAACCTCGGGCTGGTCTCCCCGGCCCAAGTACAAGCTCAGTAGACTGTGAGGCGACTCAAGCGGGGGCACTTGCAGACGCCAGCTCAAGGGGGGGAGAAAAAAAAAAAAAAAAAAAATGCACAGCCACAGCGCCGGCCATGCATGAATGTGATCAGTCTTCATAGACCCTGAGACTTCAAACCCACAAGACCAGTGAGAGTTGCGGGAGAGTCAGAGGAGGAAGCAAACCGTCTCCGTGGCATGATCTAATGAGACACCCTGGCGCGGGTGGTATTTCGCGAAGGGACTCTGGGCGAGCAAGAAAAAAAAAAAAAAAAAAAAAGAACATTTTAAAAAGGCATTAAGTGAAAGCTCGGAGCTGTCGGAAAGTACATCCACTCTGTGAATCTACAAACTCATCCCGTCTTTACAGAGCACTTGTTCTTCATGCAAACTGGCTCCTAATCCAATTGTGCTGCGTGTAATTCCAGGCATCATCTGTGGCCGGGCCATGATGGGAGTCAGCGACGCATCATGCTCCCAGCTGGGGGCCGTGATATATAAGGTCCTCCGGAGGGCACGTGGCTGTTAAGTCACGAGCAGGCTTTCTGCATTTCCATAATATTCTGCTTCAACACGGTACAGACGAGAGGGCTTTTGCAGATGTACGGAAACCGAGTTAAGGGACTTCACGGGCTTCGGATAGAAGATGTGCCCGCCAGCACGGCTGGGCCGATATCGCTCAGTGAAGGAGACACCGCTCCACGACAGTTCTCTCTCAATGCTCTCCTCATTTCCTGTTGTTTCAGATGATTTCCTGCCAAGCGTTCTGCGATCTCAAAAAATATACACTCACAGAGACCGTCACGAAAGGTGTAGTTTCTGTTTGGACGATACCTCGGCAAATTCGGGTCGGTCTGAGGACGGGTGCACAACATTCACGCGGCCGTACAGATTGACCAGGCCGCTCAGATATATTAATAAAACGTATATGGGGAGCCCGCCCGTTCTCAACAACTGCCAGATACATGCCGCCGAGGATGAGGAGTCCCTTTCTTCCTCATTTGATTAATCTCACCTAGACAACCAGCAAAAGCATCAGATTAAAATTATTTCTAGCAAATACAGCAGCGCCAACTTGACGGTATTGTTAAAAATAAGGCGATGAATATTCTATGAGATCCATCGCTCAGAAGTCTCAGACACGCTTATACGGATCACGTACAGCGCCTCCTTACTGGAATCGGCAATAAACTGTTGTAAAACCTAAGAGGAAGCAGCGATCAACCTCATACCGCGGCTGGACAGCAGCAGAGTGGTGAACTCCAAAGTGAAAATAGTGTTTATCGATTATGTGTTGCGAGTTTTTCTGTTCACCCTGTGTCTACTGCGCAAGCTCCATGTCAGCTAATGTGAAGTTTGAAAAAGGAAATGGATTAAACCTATAGGGGGTTGTGTATCAGGAATCCCTCGTGATGCGGGGACAGAAATCTTATACATTCTGTGAGGAAAAAATATATCTTGAGAAATTATGGTGAAGTTTGACTGAAAATACCACCCGTGTGAGACTTGACATAGAAATGGAATAGAAAATGAATGGAGGTGACACTGTTAGACTTTAAACATTTTTCAGTTGATGAAATAAAAACCATAAAAAAGCAGCTTGGACGGATGGATGGATAGAAGTAGCTCTATCTATAGAGGGAGAGATTATTCTTATACTTACATATATACACACACACATACATATATGATTATTAACATACATACACACAAATATATACATGCATGTATAAGAATTAACATACATACATATAACACTTAATCTATACAAACACACACATACACATATTGCAATTAACATGGACTACAGATGGAAATCAGCTATGAGCTATAATCTGATACAAACATCTCTGCTTCTTTGCTTAATGTATTTGTACACTGTCCTAATAAACTTCTAAACAAACAAACAAACAAACATGTACACGCACATAAACATATGCATGTGTGTGAGTGTGGAGAGAGAACATATGTGGCCCCACAAATTACAGTAGAACCTCTGTGGAATGCCATTCCATCAAGAACCTCTCAAACATCAGCCAGCTGGAGCAGAGATGCTCAAGCACCGTGTCCCAAACATCTCTCGTCAGGCTGCACTCCTCCCTAGCATGGATTCAATGTGGTCTAGAATATTCAAGTCCATTACAAACACATGTAAGACTGAAACCTGACCCACACGGGTTCCATCTAAAGTTGGCGTGGATGAAGATCCTGCGCAGGGGTTTTCACAGTCACCCTATCAGGTGAAACCTCCGCCAAATCTGAATAGCCATTCGTGGTGTAAAGCAACCGGCACTTCACAACAAGAAATCAAAGAATGGAGACTGCAAGGAGAGGTTACTCATGTGTGTCTTGGGGGGGGGGTTATAAAAAAGTACACTTTGCAAATGCCTGCTCTGGACAAAAAAAAGAAATGAAAGTATTCTGTTAGAAAAGACTGGATGGATGGCCCGCAGGGGGGAGGTACACGATTGATCCCGCTCTCGTCTCATTGTGCGCAAACCCGAGGCATCACATAAGACTGAAAAGAGGATTTTGAAGAAGACTGAATTCCAACACATTACTCAATCGCGATCCAAGCACAGCCAGCTCCAAGACCCTCCAAGAACCTGCGAACATCAGTAGATAATTTCATAAAACAATGTGAGGATCTGATAGCAAGAGGAGGAGCGATGCTGCCCGTTCAATCGCTCAATGGTACAGATCGGATCTGGACCGGTCTAATAAGGGTTGAGCTTCTTTTAAAAAAAAAAGGGGGGGGGGGGCATTGAGCTTTTACAACCGAGTGACTCAAGTATGTCATCATTTCAGCCTGGATCAGCTCTGGGACAAGAGCAGACACGCAGCCGAGATGGGAGAATGTGTGGCACTGAGGGCCGGGAACGAGGCGGAGGAAAGTCTACGGGCGGCAACGCGGCTCACTGGAATCGGCCACGAAAACCTCCGCAGCTAAGACTTTGTCGAGAAACAACAGGGGGAAGCGCTGGAATGAGTTAATGAGGCTGCAGCTTGGTCTCTTGGACCGAACCGTGTTGTGCTAATGGCTGCAGAACGCTGACGAGGACAAATAAGTCAGAAGAAGTAACGGCATTGTGATGCAGATGCCGATCGATGAGCCTCTGCTCTGCATAGGCCTGAGACAGCGGCACCTGAACATGGAAATATAGGCGGTAGACGGCGAGCGCTAGGGCGTGAACCCAACAGCCAAGTTGGGGAGAAACAGTCCGATAAGTCCTGCGGACACTGCTGAGGTGTTTCCAGTCTTCTGGAAATCGTCTCACATCACCACACACGAACCAATGAATCACTGCCTCGGCTGACAGCGTCGGACAAAACGGAAAACTGACTTTATTGATTATTTTTACACCATGAGATTGTTTTTTAATCTACAACCAAACATTTGGGCAGGAAAAAAAAACATTGCGCAGTAGGTTGGGCGCTAAAGATGTCATGACAGGGCGCTAGGATAACGCAACGGAACAATAAACGAACATGTTTCAACAGCGATTCGACAAGAAAGGCATTGTGCGGGAGCGTCACGGCACGAGAATGATAACACCTGCCCCAGGGAGAAGAAAATGTCTGGGAGGCCAGGAGAAAGTCCCTCCAACTGAGGCTAGGGGAGACGTGAACTCCAGCCGACTGGCTTTTCTCAATACTCTTCATAAATATCCTGTAATTTCAAAAAAAAAAAAAAAAAAGGTCACCGCAGCTTGACTGTTCTCTGGAGGTTTCCCTTGCAGCTCCAGGGTGGCAGATTCAATCTAAACCAGAGCCACATTATGGTAGCCCTCAGGGGGGCCGCTCATTATAAATATTATTTTACCTAATTACCTCTGCATGCATGGCTTATTATTTCTTTTTTGAGTAACTTGTTGTTTACAAGCTCCGAAAACAAACTTAGAGACAGACAAAGGGGCAATGGAGTGTAGAACAATTTCACCGTTTCCATATAAATTAATAATGGTGGGCATTCGGGGATGTGTATTTTGGACAATCAAATCAAAAAGAGCATCAGATTGTATGCCGAAAATCCTCCTCTTCGCAGACTCTGCGGGGCCCCTTGGAATGACTCTCCAAGCCACACCTGTTGTGGACGATATGAGAGTCGTGGAAACCGCTGCTCTTTGGAATTGTTATTTCCAAACAAAGGCGCTCACAGGGTTGCTGTTGACCAACTGTCAACCTTGTCGGCATCATATCCTCTCCAAGGGTGCTATTATTATTATCATTATATAGACTATTAGCACACTATAATAAAGGAGATACCTTCTCCCTGGATCCCTAAGAATGCTTAGATAAATTCTGATTCAGAGTTGAACTTGTTAGTTCCACAACAGCATTCTTTGAAATCGGTCAAACAGATGAGAACAAGATGACTCCAGAGAAAACCATTAATAATTAACATTAACTGCTATGATAGCCGCCTACACCCTGATTTCATCATCCGAACGACAACCTTTATCAGTCCAAAAACCAGTCGATTCAGTGGCTAGAGGAAGTACCTGTTCCGGTGGATTGGACAACGTGGCTATCAAGTGTGCACTATCCTCTCAAGGGGGTGCACAGATTCACACTTCTGTGTTGCATGTCATTCAGTTAAATGACACGTTTTCATTATGACCCCTGGATGTGTTGTTTTCCAGACTGACTGCTCGTCCAACGTCAGTACGGTAAACACCGGAGGCGAAGCAGACAGAGAACCGCGGCCGTGCTGCTGCTCGCATCCCATTTTATTCTGCTGTCGCTTCTTTGTTATGACACGCACGACGCCGACAGGGAAGACAAACAAAACAAGCCACAACAATAGACCATAACAAAGTCAAACATGATGGTGAAATCGTCTAAGTGTAAACTTGTCATTCATTTCCAAAGGAGGAGTTACTCATTGAGGAGAAGTCTTTCCATCTGCTTTCCCTCTGAGGACGGAGAGACGCGGCACAACAAGTCCAAGCGTCACGCAGTCGGGGAGGTGTCACATCTTCCCAACTTTGCTGCTCTGACACCCAATGGAATGATGAGAACCGAAGTTTCTGTCCATCTACTGGAGAGTCATACGAGCCTCCTCAATCGTGTATGAAGAGATAATGACATTGAGAGGACCTCGGAATAACCTTGAGTATTTAACGTCTCCCTGTGACCGATGCCTTTATGTGCATTACGGGCTGGCTCGTATAAACCCAGGTGCGGCTTATCATTGTTGTTCAGGGCCGGCACCCAAAACCACCCCACCCACCCACACAACCGTTGAGACTGTTTGTTTTTGGTGTGAAAATGGGAGGCCGACATTATCCTCTCCCCGTTGCAATCAATTCAAATCTCACCCATCATCTCGAATAGAGGGATTGCAATTATAGCACGCGCTGAACGCGGAGTGAAAGTAAACTTGATCGTTCATATTTTCAAAAGGAGGGAGTTTCAGAGGTTTCTGCTTCTCGCCTTCCTTGCCGCGGACACGAATCGAAAAATGAGAAACCCTTTCACAAACATTACGCCACTGACTCAACAAGCCAAAAACGCCCTTTCGACAACTTTCACATCCCCTTTCAGGATCTGCTTGTAGACAGGACAGGGAAGACCATGTGCCTTCCACGGACGGCCCATACAAATCAAATAAAAACTCTCATTTCATGCGGGAACCCATCCACACCAGCTAGATCTGCAGATGGACTCTACGGAGGCTTGAAGGCTGCCCCAAACTTTGGATCTAACTGAAAGATTTACATGAGAATTACAATTTGTTTTGCAAGAACCTGAATTTAAGATGTTGCCAAGAGCACTGCAATGACTTTATGCCATTTAAAAGTCCTTGGGCCGTGAATCACACGGGAATGAAGAAAAACAGAAGTTGTAGAAATTCATGTCGTAACACTTAAAGAGCAACCTGGGGGTGAAAGTATTTACAAAACTCGCATGTAGCCTTGTCAAATAAATGTCAACAGCTCCCGCTAGCTGCATCGGGTCACTCTGGAGGGATTCCCCACCCGATGGACCACTGGCTGACAGAGAAGATGGATTTGTGCTCCGAGTCTGGGCGTAAGGAGAGGATCGGCGGCCAGCTGGCAACTCAGACAGCCACGCTGCTGCTGCTGCTGCTGAAAACACAGAGGTCAAGAAGTGCTAACAACCAGCGCCGAGTTTGCCGAGGACGCGCCAAGGCCCACATATCAATTGAGCTTCCTCGCTGGAAAAAGGTGAAGCAGATCAGTTGCACAGATCCAGAAAATATGGAAAACTCCTTTGTGGATGAATGAAAAAAAAAAAAAAAAGGGGGGAAAAAAAAAAAGTCCAAGCCGAGCTAACATCAGCGGCATCCAAGCGGAAAAGGAATTTCAAATGAATAAAAGCTGCGATGGGAGGACGGAGTTCGATGGTATTTCAGAAGCAGGGTCATCCATCACGCATCACGCGGCAGGAAACGTCCGAACGAAGGAGATGTCGGCGTGTGGTTAGCTCTCAAAGTGGAGAAGGACTGCCCGGCCTGCAGAGCAGACATGCTGCCCGGAGGCTGGCTTGCTCCGAGTCGGGGGGAGATTAAGGAAGGCAGCCATGCACAAGGAGACAAAAACACCTCATCAAGCCATCAAAAGTCCATCATGTGCCCCTTTTAATCCTGACGCACATTCATGAGCAAGTGGGTCATCGTGGAAAGAAACCTGTACTCTCCAGAACTGCGAACAAAATATCGGATTACCGGCACAGCGACAAGAAAGGTCTTGTCAAACCACAGCTTCTGCAGGCCCCTCTTGGAAAGTTGAGCGTGCAAAAAAATGCAGGCTTGCCTGTAGAAAGACTCCTTCCCCATCTTCCTCCTTTTACAAATGTTGGCAATGATTATTGGGCCTGACTGGATGAAGAGCGGACAGAGCCATGAAAAGCGCTCCAGAAATGTTTCCGTGTTTGGCACGGCAAACGCCCCACTCGGAGGCTGCCAACTCATTGAGTATTGACTAATCTCAATGCTCTGCACAGGTTCGAGTGCAGAAGAGGACTCTTAACCACAATCCAGCAGTGGAACAAACTTCAGTGTTGCAAAAAGAGAGAGCTGGCCATCATCGGAATACAGAAGCTTTTCCTACAACAAGGAAGAATCTGGAACTTGGACGGGAGGACTCATACAAAGATCAGCTTTACAGACTCAGCAACAGGGGATTCCATACTCCCACATAGCAAGTGGGAGCCATTCTAAAAAAAAATGTTTTTTTTTTATTTTAAATCACGGGACGTCTTGAAGTCCCAGTGATGTAGAACACGTCACGTTATCAGCTCACAGCTACAGGAATCAGTATTAGGGGAAAATATCCCAGACAGTTTGGCCCCTCACCGTTCTGAGGATTACAGCTTGTAAGTATCTGATGAGAAGTCACTCCATCAACTGCGATGTACTTTCAGAGAAGTACACCCAGAAAGTACATTTCCCCACTCTGGCAAAGCATTTAAATGCTACTTGCTTGTGCAAACCTAAGTTTTGCAAAAGAGACTTCTGGTGATAAAAAAAAACACCCCCGTCCCTCCGGAAGATACTTCTTCATTATGCACTGATGAGAAAACAAAACTATGCTACACGAGAAACCGGATGAAGCCATCTCCCAGCTGTCAAGTGTGCGCGTTTCCTCCGTGCACGCTCCTGTAGCGTGCAAGCTGTAAGCGAACCAAATGTCGTTTTAATGCAATGACATTCGATAACCCGAGCAAGAAAAGCTAAACACACCTGGGGAGAGTGGATGTGGTGAAATATATGGATGTGTGTGCATCGGGCATGACGCATTCAAAGACCGTCGCCAAAAAAGGAAAACACGCAGCTCGCTGTGTCGCCTCACGTCAGCCTTTGAAAAACCGCTTTTGCGGAAAGGGGAAGTTAACCGTGCACCGAAGGGTGAAATTACCAAATTACAAGCCTTTTTGTTGGCGTTTGTCTACAACTTGTCGTGTTTTTCAACAGGACGCGTTTGGTGTTTCATCGTATATTTTACCTGCCGGGTTAACAGAAAGGAAAAACACCAAAGAAGCTAAAAAAATGAATGGCAGCCGGCGGAGCGGGAGAGAACCCCCCCAGCCGGGACCGCGGACGAACGGCGGCGGAAAAGTTGACGTTTTTGTTTTGTTTTTACCTGGACGCCGGCAGAGTAACACGGGTGGACACCACGCTAGGATCCAGGAGTTGAGGCTCAGAGAAGAAAAAGCGATTTGCAGTTGCCGTTTCCGGGTTGGCGATGAAGCGTCATCGAGACCGTCAGCCCGGAGGAGGGCTCGGCTCGTACCACCGTGGGACGCGGTGGGGGGGGAGAGCACTTCCCCCCTCCTGCTACGCTAGAGATGGTTCCGCCCGCTTCGCTACGCGGTTATGGTCTGTGATTTATTTTCCATCCCGTCTTCCGACGAGTAATATGTTCCACCACTGTTTTTCTAGTTCTCTCTCTGTCAGTTTTAAGACATTTTTACTGTTTAAAATATGTATATAAAAAAATCAGCGGGTTCCTGAAGTACCTTTAAGCAGCAACACGTCGTGTGACAGTGCGACCTCAAGAGGTCGCTGTTGGGGGGCTATCCAATACTATGCTAGTAAGTTAGCCAGAAATATGAACATCCTCTTGTGTAAAAGTGACTTTTTCCACATTTTCAGTCACCTGGTTATCTTTCTTGTGTGGACGTGCCTCTGCCCAATCTCTATATGATGTGTGAATGCCTATATGTCATGTTGGTGGTTAAATGTCTGGTTAATGTATGGCAAATTATTGGTAATGACAGAGTGAGTGGTCGTATGGCCGGTATTATTTATCATTTATTAATCTTTCTCTGCTATTAATCCATCAGGGATGAACCCTGATGGGTTAGTTGCCGTCAACCATCAGTTAGGGGTTCAGTGCCTGGCTCAACAACACTTCGATGCCCTAGAAGTTGCCGGGAATCAAACCAGAAATGTTAGGGTCCAAACCATTCTACCTTCTGCGGCATCCCCCAAATTCATGTTGTGCTGTTACAAATGATAACCATTCATTTATGACTGCTTATCTTTCGTCACAAAAGATGATCATTCATTCATTGATGCATAAATGACCATCTTCGTGAAGGCAAAACATGGGACACTTTTCGCCTAGTTAACAGCGCATTTCCCACTTCATGTCCTGCCTCTCTGACAGGACAGTCACTTGTTTGTTGTCACTGTAAAGCAGCACGATAAAAAGTAAATGTATGTATTCCAAAATCTTAGCATAAGTCAATGACAATATAACTGAAACTGAGTCCCGGACACTGACACAATGTTAGATATTTTTCCCAAGCAGGTGTTTTGGATGAACACACCTGAGTCTGGTTAGCTCCATGATCAGTAGTTTGCCTATAAAGCAACTTGATCGCAGCTCTACCACTTCAGAAATTTAGAGAAGTATTGTAATCAACTTACTAAGCGCTTTGTGCCAATTCTCTTTGACCATGCCAAAGGAGAGGACTCATATCAACGTGGTAATTATTGGCCATGTTGACAGCGGCAAATCGACTACCACTGGCCACCTTGTCTACAAATGTGGGGGTGTTGATCCAAGGAAGCTGGAGAAGTTTGAGAAAATTGCAGCCCAGGTGCGTAAGGGACTCTTACAAAAACCATATGTGATCCAAAACCCTAACGGATGACTTGTTTCTCTAACAGATGGGCAAGAGTTCCTTTAAGTTTGCCTGGGTGCTGGACAAGCTGAAGGCTGAGCGGGAGCGGGGAATCACCATTGACATATCCCTGCTAAAATTCAACACACAGAAATACTTGATGACCATAATTGATGCTCCGGGCCACCGTGATTTCATAAAGAACATGATAACCGGGACGTCTCAGGCAAGACTTTCACAAATTGACTTATGTTAAAGCATACTGGGCCCCTCGGACAGACGTGCGGCCTCACCGAGAAGGCTTACAGGGGGACTTAATGGCATGTTAAAGGCCCCGCTATTGCTTTAACGTGACAGCTGATTTATTTCAGGCAGATGTCGCCCTCCTGGTGGTGTCTGCAGCCAAAGGGGAGTTTGAGGCCGGTGTGTCCCGCAGTGGTCAGACCAGAGAACACGCCTTGCTGGCCTACACTCTGGGTGTCAAGCAAATGATAGTCTGTGTGAACAAGATGGACCTGACCGAACCCCCTTTCAGCCAGAAGCGCTTCGACGAGGTGGTAAAAGGGGTCAGCGGGTTCCTCAAGAAGATCGGCTATGACCCGGCAGGGGTCCCCTTTGTTCCCATCTCTGGCTGGACAGGGGAGAACATGATAAATGCAACTCAGAGGGTAATTCTACAGAAGTCAGCGTTTTCAAAAATCTTAAGCCTGTAAAATTCGCCACAGGTTTATACTGAGGCGACCTCAAATCACCATTCCCTAGTGCCCTTCACAGTTGTCACTTTAACTTAGCAAAATAGCTCAAGGCCATTCTGGTTTCTCCAAAATTTCCTGGCTCATGATGCCACTGGAGTAACTCTGTTATTCCTGCCAATCTCATGGTGTGATCTGTGGCTGCTCTACACAGATGCCCTGGTTCCAAGGCTGGAAAGTCAGAAGGAGGGAAGGAAATTTGAGTGGGAGGACACTGCTGGAGGTGTTGGATTCTGTTCAACCACCAGTGCGCACAATCAACAAGCCTCTGCGGTTACCCCTGCAAGATGTCTACAAAATCGGAGGTAAGATGGTGTCTCGAGATTTACCCGTTACCTTCTTGAGCACCAGGCATCCCTTGGTGTTCAGAAGGTAAAAATACCCCAATTCAGGGTTGCGCTAGGTAAAAGTTTATCTGGCAATTGTTTTGCTACCTCCACTCTTGTTTAATTCCATAGCTGGAGAAGGATTTACTCCACACTGCCAATCCAGTCTTTTGGATTGGAAAACCTTCCTGAAATAGGAAGGTTGCAAATCTATCCTCGTGCAATTGTAGCTCTGACAAAAGATCAGTGTTCATCTAAAAATGGACTTTACAAAATCCCTCACTGCATGCGGTTGTAACCCAAATGCCCCGGTTGACTCTTACAGGAGTTGGGACTGTGCCTGTGGGCAAAATAGAGACTGGCATCCTCAAACCTGGTATGACCCTGAAGTTTTCCCCCGCCCGGCTCACCGCTGAGGTGAAGTCAATCGAGATGCATCACCAGGGGCTGGAGATGGCGTTGCCAGGGCACAATGTCGGCTTCAATATTAAAAATGTGTCCGTAAAGAGCCTCCGGCGTGGGGATGTTGCTGGAAATGCCCAGCAGGATCCTCCCTCAGACGTCAACAGCTTCGAAGCCCAGGTTTGTTCTCAAATTCAGGCCATCTTTCACCTAAAACCTCTTAGAATTTATCTCCTCACCTCTCAGGTGATAATCCTCAACCATCCAGGGAAGATCAAATCTGGCTACTCTCCCGTCTTGGACTGTCACACCACCCACGTGACCTGCCGCTTTGCTGACCTGACGGAGAAGCTGGACCGTCGTACCGGCAAGAAGCTGGAGAACCAGCCACAGGTGCTGGTGTCTGGAGACGCCGCGACCGTCAAACTGGTGCCCATCAAGCCAATGTGTGTGGAGAGCTTCTTCAAATACCCCCCTTTAGGTACAGTATGGCTCCACAGTGGCCACAACTCCTTGTCCCGCCCATTTTGACTTGGAACTTCCTGTTACCGACAGGCCGGTTCGCCGCCAGAGACCTGAAGCAGACCGTGGCCGTCGGCGTCATCAAGTCTGTTGACAAAGGCTCCAAATCGCAGTGCAAAACCCAAATGTGTAAATAGGTTTTCTGGTATAACTTAAGTCACTGGAGTTTGTTATTTTTGGTTAATTGGTGTATTAAATAAAAGTTTGGTGTGCATGAAATACCTGGCTTGCTGTCTTAATTTTTTTTTTTAAATAAACCTGTAAGGGCCATAAACTGACTTATTGGTAG
The DNA here is from genome assembly GCF_037954325.1 of Fistularia commersonii. Classification (NCBI taxonomy): domain Eukaryota; kingdom Metazoa; phylum Chordata; class Actinopteri; order Syngnathiformes; family Fistulariidae; genus Fistularia; species Fistularia commersonii. The sequence continues at coordinate 8,698,716 of NC_141291.1, read as the reverse complement.
CCATATTCTGCAGCTTTGCATAAACCTCTCACCTGATGTCAGGCAAGGAAGAGAGTAGGTCCGTTGACCGTAAGTTATGACTTACTGTTAGGCTTTTATTTTTGCGGTGCAATGTGACATCTTTAAGCTCAGCAACTCTCTTGGTAGTGTCAAATTTACAAGACCTGACATTTTCTCCAGTTGCTACAAGCAGGATACCTAATGTACATGTCAGATTAGGAGTGAATGTTAAAATTTCAATCAAGAGCTGGTTGACTTGAATTCAAGGGAATCCTGAGGTTCTGCTTCAGCCCGTCCCAATGAATTTTACCCCAACTCCTGGTGCAACTTGGGCCTCTCTGAGGCAGCAGTCTGGAGTTGAATGTTGAACTTTTCACACAGACATCCCATCAACCTGTACACTTTAGGCTGATGGAGCTTCTTATGACAAAGGGGCAAACGCAGAGTTAAGTACAGCACTTTTAATGATACAATGGGGTTTGTGGGGGGGGGGGGGGGTTGTTCCTCAAACATGGGACGAACTGCAAGTCAGTGAGGACTGGGGTGATCATCTGTCAGCACTCCAGCTTTTTTTTTTTTTTTTTCCCAAGTCCAACCTTTAGAAATCTCTTGGTTCACAGGCAAACTTGGTAATAATCCAGTAACATGAAATGATATTACATGATTGGGAAGGGGGTAAAATTCAAGCTCATGGGTGTTTTTTTTTTTTTTCTTTTTACAAGACACTGACATGTGAGCACAGGTTGTGAGATCTCGCGCCTGCTCAAAGTAAAGTTATTGCTAAGATGTCCTCTCGCACTTCCAATACTTGTCAATATAGTGGCTTTGACGACAGGATGACTACTTTTTTTTTTCCTAGTCCTGCTCAATAGTGGCTCTTCAAAACCCTGAGGCGAGTGTCTCGACTGCAGCACTCCATTCCAGTCATTGTTTGTCCATGCACGGAGAGCTCAAAGCACTGTGGAGATGTCTTGCACGTGCAGTGGCGAGTGTAACCAGGAGAGACTTGGTGACCAACGGTGAACCACAGGCTTTGATATTCCACCACACAGCAGCAGCAGGTTTCTATACTGTAAAACAACCGGAACGAGTGTAAACACGCACACACACACGCACACACGCACGCACGCACACACAGCAAGCAAGAACAAGGAGTACACTGAATGAAACTCTTAGGAGAATTAGTGGGAGACGCCGGCCTCTTCGGTCGATTCTGGTGATAAACAGGGATGCAAGACACAAATAGTGACATGACCTATTTCACATTCCATTTTTTTTTTTCTTCTCCAGAAATATAAGCTGATAATTACTTGAGGGACAGTAAAATTAATACAGATAAAATTTTACCTCCGCTGCCCTGGTGTTTAATACGACAGGTAGAGAGGAACGAGTACATGTTTTGTACAATAAAACATGTATGTACACGCACGCACAAATATATATATTTACATACGTATATACACAGTAACAGCATAAACATAGACTTTAGGCAAGTGCTAGGGTTCGAGAATGGCTTGGTGTCAGCCGTGCTATAGGGTTAAGATAATACTGGTAGAGGAGGAATACACACATTCTTTGTACATCATGGATGAGGCATCCACGGCCAGATGAGTCTTCTTGGGTTTCTTCTTTGTTTCTTTTTCCTTTGACGATGCGCGTCTCGTGACGGGAGGTGTTTTTGAGAGCTATTTACAGCGGCTCCCCCCGAGTCAGGGGGAGGCGTAGTGCAAGTCTTGCTGTCAGTCACTCAGGATGTGCACAAAAGACATGGGGAACACCCCCTTTCTCTCCGGATCTCCTTCGATGTGCCCGATCTGCGGGAAAGAACCCACGATGGGAAGCGGGTAAGAGCGGGATCGCCGCGCTGCGTTTCTGGGTTTTTATCTTGAAGGTTTCGGCGATGAACTCACCCACCACTCCTGGTCCTCCTCCCCCGTGACTATGATCACTTCTCCCTCCACGAACGTCAGCTCGTCGTCGTTGTCCGCCTGGCAGTCGTAGATCGTCTTGACGCGCCGGGCTTTGCTCTTTCCCTGGACGTGCGCGCACACAAAAAAAACAAGAAAAAAAACGTATCGTTAATACAGCCGGGCTTGTTCTTGGGATTCCTTAAGTTCTCCGCGCTGATGAAACACCCTGTTGTTTTTCCAGGTCCTGCAAAAATGTGTGTTTGTGAATGTTGTGTATCTATTTGACATGTGAGCGACAGGGGGAATGGTCTCTAAATGTGTCCCTTTGATTGACAGGTCCAGCCCCGCGACCCTGACTGCAGGGGTAGCGTTTTAGACGATTCATTTTATACACGTTGATTCTTTCAGTGAAACCAGCGGCTAATTTAAAAGAGAGAATCACCAATGAAGGTGAAGTAGCACAGCAGGACAACATGGAGTGTTTGTGGATAATCTCTCTGTGTATAATAATAGTGCACAGGCGGGACAGCGTGGTCCTACCGCGTTGATCTTCCTGGGGAGGGGCACCGGTGTCTCCGCCGTCCCAGCCGGGGTCCCGTTGGAGTCCTCGGTGGGCTGCTGGGACGGGGTGGCCGCGTTGGCTTGCTGATTGGGCGACGGTGAGTCTGGCGGCTGCGGCTGCGGCGGAGGAGGGGGCTGCGTTTGTGGCCTGGTGACGGTCTCCGTGGGGGGAGGCCGGGGCGCCGACTCGGCCGTCACGGGCTTGGGCGGGATGTCGGCCAGGTGGGGCTTCGGAGGGAGGTCTTTGAGCTGGGGTTTGGGCGGCAGGTCTCCCAGCTGAGGTTTCGGGGGGAGGTCGGACAGCTGCGGCTTGGGAGGGAGTTCTCCGGGCTTCGGGGGGAGCTCAGACGGTTGAGGTTTGGGGGGCAGCTCTCCCAGCTGAGGCTTGTCTGGCAGCGCCGCCTTCTGCGGGGTTTCGGTTCCCGGCGGAGACTTCTGGAAGACCTCTGGAGGCGGCTTGTCCACAGAGGGATGGTGTATGGTGTCGATCTTCCGCAAAGCCACTGGAGGCGACAAACAGACCCGACTTAGCAACGCCCGTATCCGCTCGCGGGCTCCAGGAGATGGCGGAGACGGTACCTTTCTGAGGTAGTTTGGGGAGAACTCTCGGACCGAGCGTGGACTTTGTGTTGCTTGAAGTACTGCTGCAAGGAGACGTTTGGATTCGCTCAGAAAATCGAATGCGGAAGGGGAACGGGGTCTGGACGGGTCCGGGGTACCTTTGCTGCTGAGGAATGCCTTCGAACTTGTTGGACACCGGCGACATCTTGCTGACCGGCGGAGGGGTGGAGTCGCTCCCTGCAGCATTAGGATCGACGGTGACAAACACATTACTCAGCGCTGCGAAGCAGCACGGCGCCCGAGAGATTAATCTGACATCAATGTGGAAAGTAAATTAACATGCGGTGATGGGTAATTTAAAAACAAAAAACAAAATAAATAAATAAATAAATAAATAAATAATGAGCGAGGCGTCATCTGGCTGAGCTTTCTATGAGCCGGTGTCATCGCTTTTTGTGCAAACTAAAGTGGAATTCAGCGGCGGCGGGTTGTGTGTGTGTGTGTGAGTGCGTGTGTGTGTGTGACCGCAGGTTCGAGCAGCACAGAGGACAAAATGACGACAAGCAAACGACATAAAAATAACAAAAAAAAAAACGTCCATTTCCGACAGTGGCACAAACGAGGGGTTTCTGACGCTAATGAGGTGCATAACAGAAGGGATTTGTCTGAGGAAACTTTCAGAGCCGGGATTCCGAGCCTTACCTTCAACTGTGTTGGATCAATGGTGGTAAATAAATTAAAAAAAAAACATATCTAATCTTTTTTCACATTTCCAGTTGTACGCAGAGCTCCTGTCCGCTGGGATCATTTGCACTAAAAATTCAACTGGTCTAAAATCGGTTTAAAAATGAACTGGTGTTCTTGTTGGATGGATTAAATGAAGACACGCAGCTGCACTAACGATTGCATTTTTTGCGTTGTGTTTATTTTTTGATTTCCTTGTGTGTTGCTTGTCTGTGTTTTGTTTATTGATCGTGTGTAATTATTTATCTTTGAGTGTTTGGGTGGCGTGTCTGGTGGCGGGCGGGCCCCGGACAGGGCTTTTACAGACTCCTCCAGCAATCATTTCTTCTAGGTTGCTTTTGTTATACTGTCCTTCCATAACCTACAAAAAAGTTACACAGACCTGCATGTTTTCTTTTTTTGCATTTAAATTGTTTTTCTCTCTTCTTTTACGTGCCAATAAACTCAACTAAGACGTAAACATTAACTGCCGCGCTTGATTTAAATATTTGATTTTTCGTGATTTTTGAGAGGAGCGGCTCCGCTGAAACCGACCTATTTACGCTCACAGCTTCTTTGAATCCACCATAAACCATAAATGTGCGTCACACCGTCGATGTCGAGAGCTATGAAATGTTCCTCCTTTTTTTTTTTTTTTTTTTTTTGCGTGAAACCCGTCGCCGCCGCGACGTGTGCTTGCGTCTCACCCCCAGTCAAGCCCCCTTTACTGTGTGGGCTGTGACAGAGCGGGCTGGGTGGGTCAGACAGGGTGCGTTTGTGTCCAGGAGGAGGGGGCGGAGGCCTCTTCTTGGACAGGGTGGAGCTGCCTCCCGGTGTGTGTGCAGAGGAGGGGCCGGATGGGGGAGGAGCTGGAGGAGCGATACACAAAACAAATGAGGTGATGAGGTTTCCCCCCTGCATCTGACTGCAAAACCCCCGAAAGAATCCCCCGACAGGTTAAGAGAGGAGGTTGATGAAGCACAGGAGAGGAGGTGGAGCGCAGACGCGTGCAGGTGTGTGTGTGTCTGTGTGTGTGTGTGAGAGAGAGAAAGACGTCGGCTTGCTTCTTTTTGAAAATCTGGAATAAACCAAAGAGAGTTTGCATGAGAACAACGCTGATGAAAGAACACAAAGGTTGGATCGGGAATGTCAAAACTGTATGAACGTGTGTGTGTGTGTGTGTGTGTGTGTCCTGTGACGCTGATAAAGAAGCCGAGTGAGGGCAGGGGAGCGGCCAATAGAGAGCTCAGCCAGAGAGGAGTCAGCTGTGGTGGCGGTTTACAGCACAAGGATGGTGGGATTTTATTTTATTTCCCAACGTTACAGGAGGGCAGCAAAGCCTTTGCCCTACGTGGACTTGTGTGTTTTTCATTAAAAAAAAAAAACGCCACCACCCTGCAAATCTGAGCGGTAAAGGAAGAAACAACTGAGGGATAACTCTATACGGGGAGGAGGGAAGGGGGGGTGGGGGGGACAGCCGAGAAAAAAGGGGGAAAACATAAAATCGGGATATTCACTGATGTATGGTCGGGTGCCAGCCAGTGTGGCGTAGTGCGAATGAGAGCCAAGGAATGCCAAGTGTGGAGCTGAAAGAATAGAGAAACAAAAAAAGAGAAAGAAAGAAGAGCGAGATGAGGAGTGTGGGAGAGGATCCGCAGCATGTCCAAAGAAACAAAATAAAAGAGGGCGGGGGGGGGCTGCTCCCACACAGTTTAACACAGGATGAAATCTTATCCGTAGCAAGCGAAGCAACTAAAAGAACCAAAAAAAGTAAAGAAGAGGAGAGGACTGCGTGAGGTCGGCCTTCGGGGGTGAACTCTTCAGCATCCGTCCAGAGAGAAAGAGGAGACAGTGGAAGAGCACTTGGTTGCATCTGAAGACTTTCTTACTGAGGATTAACATCGGATCTTTTTTTGCACAAAAAATTCCGCTATGTAGCGACAACATTTTTTTAATACATATATTTTAAAGCTGTATCCCCACACTCTTATAAACATTTCCTACATTATTCACACAAACACGACGAGGCCAGATGCCGAATGCATGCGATGCTCAGGAGGTGCAGAATGATGCTGAAGTGGCTGAGCCAATCAGGGCCCGGGATACGGAACACCACGCTCTGATTGGTCACCGGCCAAGAAAATGCTCCTTTAGCATAAAAATAATAAATATATAAAAATACATTTGTACCACAAAAACTGCGGTGTGGCGAAAAATACAGTGCGAGAGGTGAAGGTGACGCGGCGAGGTGATGCCGCTGTACTCAGGAGGGGGGAAATCGAACAAATTTGATTTTGGTAGTCAGTGGTAATGCACAGGTACGAGCGTCATCGATCATTTTTTTTCTTTTGGATCGAACATTTTCCTCCCCTCGTCTGAAGGTTAACGCGGTCAAAGGCCGCCGGCGTGTAAAAGATGGTTTGTTTTTGCGACGCAAGCATCGGCAATGTTTTGAATGACAACACGGTAGCTCTCCTACCCACGGGGAGGAGTGTTAGTTTTAATTCTGATACTGCAGACATAGCAACCCCCCCCGGATTGGCGTGTTTAGCGATGCTAATGACAACATGTGTACCCCCCCCCCCCCCCCTTTCACGGGCTCTGGGAGGATCAGCACCTTCTCCTCGTCTGCATGCTGACAAACACCAATCCGCTGCGGCACGAGTGTGTGTGTGTGTATGTGTGTGTGAGTGACAGCACAATGAGGGGAAAAAAAACTTTGCAGAAAAGTGATTGCGCAGCATTCCCGCGCCCTCACTGCAGCCCTGAGTAAAGATCACACACGGGCAGAAGGTCTACAGCGAGTTTCATATCTATCACACATCGGAAGAGACAGAAATCAGAGTAACGGGATCCGCGGGGCTAATGAGCGCGCCGGGAGGCCACATCTGACCTTTGCCCTGGTTCCTGGGTGGCAGCGGGGGTCCGTCGGCCACGGGAGAGGAGGAGAGGTCGGTGGAGGCGCTGTACATCTGGTTGGTGAAGGCGCTGTAGGACAGACGCTGCTGTTTGTCCCGCTGGCTGATGAATCCCGGCAGGGAGAGCTTGTCGTGGGGGGAGAGGCTGGAGGAGTGGCAGAAGCTCTGAGGCCGGGGGGAGCGGTCCTTCTTGATGGGACTGGGCTGGAGGGGAGAGGCATTTTCAAATTCTCATTTTAATTTGTCGGTTTCCTGTTGGGTACCTCCGTGAAGGACATTCGCCTTCTTTTTTGCAAACATTTTGCCCGCTGCTTTGTGATGTAAATTAAGGGTGGTGATATCTGGTACTGTCCAAGTGTGGCTGGATTTTTATAAATACACAGGAATATTGTCGTTGCACAAATTGTCATTCAGTCGGAAATCGGCGAAAGCTCCTTGTAAACATTTTAATCCGAGCGGAATTCTACATTTTGTGACAGCGGTGGCACGCGTTCGGTGTATCTCATTCATCTTATGTTTACCTTTTATCTGTTCCACTCCACACAACAATACTGCTGAATATTTACCTTTCCCTGATAACACCGTTGCAGCTGAATTAATGTAGACCTGCCAAACAGGTCCACTGCACTTCTCTGTGTTTCTATTGTATTTTTGTATTTAAATTGTTCTTATGATATTTATTGTATTTAAATTGTTTTCATTGTATTTTTGTTTGTAAATCATTTTACTGTTTTTTTTGTAGTTAAAATTTCTTATCATATTTGTGATATTTATATTTTCTTATTGCATTTTCGCATTTAATGTTTTCCTTACAGTTTTTTTTTGTGTTTCAATCATTTTACTGTTTTTTTTGTAGTTAAAATTTCTTATCATATTTGTGGTATTTAAATTATTTTTATTTCATTTTAGGATTTAATTTTTTTCCTTACAGAGTTTTTTCGTATTTCAATTTTTCTAACTTTATTGATTTTCGATGTACCAAGCTACCATCATTATGTTTAATTTCTCCTCAGGGAATAACAAATAAATCAAATAAAACTATCTATCCATCCAAATTTTGAATTTCCCCAATGGGGATCAATGAAGTATTATCTTATCTATCCAATGCAAGTACTTGTTGTGCCAGAGTCTTACTCTGGGATATCCCATCATGTACTTCTTCCCATCTTTTCTGCGCTCACGTCCCTTCATCCATGGACGATATTGACTTCAGATCTTCTCCCGGGTTCCCAGGGGCCGTGGCCGCCCTCCTGCAGCGTCTCGCCGGGAATCCGCCGGTGCTATTTCTTTTATGACTATTAAATAAATAAGTAAAATCTGACGTGTCTCTTTGACGTTAACATCAGGTCGATTGTAGTCATTTATATTCTTGCCCGGCAGTATCGCACCTTCACTTCACGCACGTCTTGGTGCGCTAAGCTCAGCCCGACGATAATATATCGAGATACACAACAAAAGGATGAAAGGGGCCGGCGGCTGCTCCTCTGCGTTTCCGGATCTGACCTCTGACCCGCGCTCCTCTCCGAGCTTCAGACTCATCTCCACTGCGTGGGCCGAGACCGAGACCGAGAGCTCAGAACGCAGGAAGAAAAGGATTTAAATTACCTTATCGTCGAGATCGTCATCGCTTTCATCCATTTCCTCCAGTCGGAGGCTCCACTCGTATTCCACGTGGATGTGGGGGTTGAATTTCCCCTCTGCAGCCTGCACAAGCTGTCACACACACACACACACACACACACAAACAAACTAATGCACATGTAAATGAGCTAACATGCATTTCTATTTTATTCTCCCTGTTTCTGGCCTGAGGATGAATGAATGGGGGAGAAAAAACCCAACGTGCGCCGGTTATTTCTATGGGTCGGTTGTGATGTGGAGATTTTCATGAGATGTGATTGTATTGCGACGCCAGTGCTTTGGTTATTACATTCCCGCCGAGCCGATGCGGGAAACGGCCGCTTTCATCCGCAGGCTTATGTTAGCGTTAATAATAAAACCACAACGATGGTTATTTCCACTCGGCTCTCGCCGCTGCCCGAGGCTGGAGATGGACTTCTTGCCTGCCATCTAGTGTCCGGCCACACATTTGACGCGCCTGCATTCGGAAAAACTGATTCCACTTTCAATTTCAGTCCCGATTAACTAGTTTAAACCTCTACCGAGTCACATTTGCAAGCTTCCATATCGTCTCCAGAAGCCGCCCCGGTGTTTCCCGGTGAACAGCACTTACTGCCTCCTCACACTGAGTGTTCCTCAGTCGCCTGGCAACATCCAGCGCTGTCTCGCCATTTTGATTGGCTGTGGATGCAGGGGGGCGGCGAGGGGGCGGGGGGGAGAGAAGGGGGTTTTCAACAGTTAAGAGTCTGACGTGTAACAAGAACGAGACGATGAACCTCCACATGTGACTCACTGATGTCGGTGGCCGGTTTGCCCCTCAGGAGTAACTTGAGGCACTCGGGCTTCTCGTACATGCAGCAGTAATGCAGGGCCGTGTTCCCCCACTCTGTCTGCTTATCCAGATTACCGCTAGGAAAACACACACACACACGCACACAGGAAGTCATGCCTGAGGCGACGTCGCTGCTTCGGGTTCACGTATTATCGCTCTTGCGATTTAACGTGGAAGGAGGTCCAGTTGCAACCCACGTCCGCGCAACCCACGTCTCTTTTCTGGTGCGAATGCTGGATGTGAAAAGCAAGATGGGAATAAAAAGGCCACGAAAGCCACAGAACCCAATGTGACGCTACAGTATTAAATGATTCCTTTCAGGTTTGTCACGGTTCTGAGGAAGGTTGAGAAATATGCATAAAATAACCACCGCTGAGCATGACGGTATTAGTCAGGGAGACGGATCCGCCGCTCTCCTGCGCGCAGTCGGCGCAGCGGCGGGTAAACAATTGAAAAGAGAGGAATAAATTAAGGCAGGGAACAAGTGCTTGACCCATTTCTGTTTGCCTCGTGGGAATGAGCTGCGCTCGCCGCCACCGCTACACATTTGCCGCTTTGTGTTTCAACGGGGGGGGGGCATTGTTTACGCGAGGCCCGGGCTCCGAGCTGCTCTCGGACACGGAGGTAAGGACGGACTCGCACGGGGCCGCGCCCGCTCCGAGCTCCGGCCGCCGGAATCCTACCTGTTCTGTACGAGGAAGTCCACCAGATGCAGCGAGGTCTGGTCAGCTGTCCGTACGGAGTAGTGCAGTGCCGTCTCTCCGGCTTCCTGCAGGGGGCCATCAAACACAACGGAGACACAATGAGACGATCCGGGCAGCATCCATTCTGGATCCTCGCCCTCGCCGTCTCTTTCAGCACTTAAACAAGCCGCAGTAAACAAAATGGCTTCTAAAAAAATGATATTTCCGCCGGCCCGACGCTCGGATTTATCTCGGTTTGATCTGAGATGCTGCTCGAACTCGTTCTTTATCTGTGATTTCACAAATGGAAGAAACATTTCGAGGGGGGGAAACTGACACATGAAGATCCGGCACCGAGGAAGACCCGTCATGTGTATTTTGTGGCTTCTCTGTTTCGCCGGACGCGTCATTCTGCATCTCCCGAGCAAAGCACGCATTCGGCATCTGGGCCGCGCAACAGGCCGGCGAGCGGGGCGTCACCGCGCCGTCTGCAGCTTTTCAGAGAAAACCGACAGGAGATGATCAGATCGGTAATTCGGCCCTCGCAGCGCAGACGCCGGCGACTCTCCCTATCGCTAATCCACATCCCCCTTCATGCCGCCGCCGCAGTGAGCGCTCGGCGTTTCACCAAAGCGGCACTGCGGCCGTGTTACAAAACTCCTGACCCATTTATGTCACATTAAGTCGGATCACGCCGCTGTTGTTTCTCCGCACCGTATCTTCGCCATCTACCGCTTAGCTTTCATGTGCAAAGACGCAGGATGAACCCCATAAATGAATATAAAAGAGGAAAACGGTGTGTGTGGGGGGTGAAGGCCTGACGCAGATGTTTGAGCTGCTGGATGTCACCACCTGCGGCAAGAGGTATCGCAATAATTTCGATTGCGACAAAATCCGTAACGGGAGAAACCCTGTTCTGCGGCAACGGACGAAGCAGCTCAAGTCCAGGACGTCCAAATTATAGCACAAACCGTGTCAGAGGGATAATTTTAGCCGGCGGAGGGATGTGCCAGGTATGTTTAGCTTTCCTCACATCCCACTCGGGGCCGGCGCCTCCTTTGCGATCCGAAAAGATTGGGTCCAAAGCTTGCCACACGTGTTTTTTTTTACACTGTGGTGGCGTGAGGGAGCGGATACCTGCGTCTCACTGTTTCTGTGGCAACCCAAAGCTGGTGACGCTAGAGATTCACCATCATTTACTTGCTGATGGAGGTGGATGGTCTCGCTTTCCTTCCTTGAAGATGTTTCGGGGAAAGAAACCCGGTCCCAGTTGCTATAAGCCATAGGACATGACAACCATTCCCCTGTTCTTAATCTCGGAGGGGACGTCCCAATTTACCGGGCACTTCCTGACGCCTGTTTTTTTTGGGAAAACTAGAAAATGTAACTATCTTGGGGTTTAAATTTTCATTCATTCATCATCTGTGATGCTTATCTCCCCGCTCAGGAGGCTGGAGCCTATCCCAGCTGTCGCGGTTCAACCTGGATGGATCACAAGGGCCACATATGGAGACATACAACCATTCACACTCCCATTCACACATCATACGGATGTATACAACCCTACTCTCCCACACATGCATCAGAAAGACAAACAACCATTCACTCATTGATTCACACGCCAAACGGAGACACGAAATCATTCACCTCCCCGTTATCACGCCATTTATAGACATACAAAAACTCAAAATTCACGCATCATATAGACGCATACGACCATTCATTTGAGAAACAGAGACACAAAAATTCACTCTCCATTCACACGTCAAACAGACGCATGCAACCATAAGTCACTCATTAGTGTGGTCATGTTTGCACGGTCCACATGTTAAACGTCTTCCAGACCACGTCTGAGGACCTCCGTCTGAGGACCTCCGGACCCAGTCGGTCCCAGTTACTCCGCCACCCATCTGCCGTCACCTCCCCGTTGATGCCTGAACGTAGCAGGCTAACGTTAGCTTCCGCTACTCACCGGTCCAGCCTCTGGAAGGGGTTCCATAAGTTCTACCCCCTCGGCGTACACCTGGATCAGGGCCAGCAGGTCTCTGGACTGGACCGCCTCGAACAGCTCGATCATCTTAGCCGCCGCCGACGTGCACGTCTTCCTCGCAAACTTGTGGTCCACATATTTAGCGTTGATGAACTCCTTCCTCACGGTCCTAAGGCGGGTGACGTTTAAAAGGGAAAATTTAAAAAAAAAAAAAAAAAGAAGAAAAAAAAGGAATTCCATCGGTTGTTTAAATGCAAAACAGTGTCAGTTTCCAGGCGGCTACTTACATGTCACTGGAAGGAGTGGGTTTGGGTGACGGGGAAGGGAGGTTTCCCTCCATGATCTCATTGAAACTACTGTTCCCTACATTCTTGGCCAGCTGGGGGGGGGGAGAGAAAGGAGAGAGTCGGGAAAACGCAGCGGCAGAATTACTCCCAGAGAAAACCAGGGCGGAGCCGCTTCACACGCGTGTCTGCCCTTCTACGACTCATTATCACACGACAGGTGGAAACGTTTATTTCGCCGAGAAGGCTTTCCTGCTCGTGATGAATTACCAAGAGTTCTGAGGTTCCCAGTTTGTCGAGTTCCATCGACTGGATGCGGGAGATGTGTACGCCCATCTCCCGGTGGATCCCGGAGCACTCGATGCAGGTCAGGATGCCCAGATTGGTGGAGAGCCACTTGGGGTCTGCGAAAACATCCATACCGAATTATTGATACACGGGTACCGTCGCCGCGCTAGTGCAGTGTTAATATACTGCTCAAAAAAATAAAGGGAACACTTGAACAACACAATGTAACTCCAAGTCAATCACACTTCTGTGAAATCATAGTGTCCACTCAGGAAGCAACACAGATTCATTTTGACTTGTTTTAAGGACATTACATCAAAGTTGGATCAGCCTGGAGTTTGTTTTTAACACTTTAATTTTGAGTGTGATTCTTATCCAGACCTCCATGGGTTGATACAATTGATTTCCATTGATCATTTTTGTGTGATTTTGTTGTCAGCACATTCAACTGTGTAAAGAGCAAAGTATTTCATAAGAATATTTCATTCATTTAGATCTAGGATGTGTTTTTTAAGTGTTCCCTTTATTTTTTTGAGCAGTGTATTATACACTTATGATACACTCATACGTGTGTGTGTGTGTTATTGTTCATTCATTTTCTATGACGCATATGGTGCACTCAGGGGGGTGTTGGAGCCAAACCTAGCTGTCATTGGTCTCTGATGAACCTCCTGCATGTTTTTTTGGACCGTGGGAGGAACCCGGAGAACCTGGAGGAACCCGCTCAGACATGGGGAGAACATGGAGACTCCACACGGAAAGAATCCGACTAGGGACCTTCTTGCGGCGCGGAGGAAACGCTAACCGCTACAGCTGAAGATCTGTATTGGATGCTGGTGCCGTGTTACACTTGTATAATTTGCAGAATGCAGCGGATCTACAAAATCATATGAGGCTGTGAATGAGGAGAAGCTCCTTGCAGATCCCCATCCCACCTCTAATTCCAAGACCGGCTTTGTGAAGAAACCCTTTTTTTCACCGGGACGTCGTCGCACCAAAAGCACTTGAATGACGCTAAGGTCTCAGGAGACACCCCAAAAAATTCAGCGGACCACGCAGCAGGGTCTGCCGACGATCCCCCCTCACTGCTGAACCAGCTCTAAACCGAGCTCTGCGAATCCGGTCCCACGTGACACTCTCCGCTTTAAGGGATGTTCTTGCACCGATATTAGCATTGATCACCTGACTTTGCTTTAGGGCGTGATTATTGATCGCGGGGGACGTCACAGACATTAGGCTGTACCAGGCGGCTGCATCTCATACGTGACCTTTAGCGAAAGAAAATAGACGTTGACATATGATTTGAAAGCACGGCCGAGTCGGTTGGATCCGTATAACGGCATCCTATGAAGACGGCTGTGTGAGCATCAGCGCCCCCAAAGTGATGGGTCATATGAGCAAAGCAGGGGTGGAAGACAGGCATTTACCCGGCAACGTTTACGTGACACAGCGAACAGCCGGTGACGGATCGCCAAGGACACGCTGAGCGCAGCGAGCGGACGCGTGTGACCTTTAGCTCTGATTAATGCTAAAGCTGCAAAGCCGTGCCTTATGGAGGAGAGTCAGACCAGAGAATCAAATGAGACACGATCCCTTTCCCCGCTCGGAGCCCTGGGAGAGGAAGCTCAAATACCACACCGAGCAATTCCTTCGCAACGAGAACTTTCAACCCCATTTGCTAAGCCTTCGTGCTAGCATAATACTCAGCAAATAAAGAACAAGAATCCCAAAGGACGGAGACACTGAATCCGAATCTGAAGCGCAAGTTACAGGGAAATATGAGGTGAAAGAGACCGACATGGCGGTCCCTGCCCCCCCCCATCCCCCACCCCTTCACCCTCCATGCAGATTGCAGGGATCGGCGAAGCATGTGTGACTTATATAACAATGTGATGTAATGATGTTGTTTCTCAAAGCGCAGAAAATGTCCCCCCCCCCCCCCGAGCATAAATCCTCCTGTTGGAGGTTAGCTTCAGTGTTTGCGTCCACAAAGGAGTGTTAGTGTGTGTGTGTGTGTGTGTGTGTGTGTATGAGTGTCAGATGTGCCTGATGCCTCCCGCGCCCACCCCGCAAATGCTGAGTCTTTGCTTCCTTCGCGCTGGAATGGATCGGGTTCTGTCCTGAATGCTAAAAGCACTTGTGTGTTCTCTGGAGCGCTTGTTTGCTGGGGGATCTGAAGGGGTCGTTCGGTCGCAGCGCGCTTAAAGGACGACAATGTGGCGGGCAATCCGTCACGTCGCCGAAAAATATCAAAAGCGGCGTTCGGCCGGGCTCTGCGGTGACGGGTGACAACGGGAGTGAAGAGGTTTGCCTTTTACCCCGCAACAAGGTGAAAATTGAGTCAGCAGAACCTGAATCGTGCACGAGGCCCCAACGGACACCGGTGATACGCACCCGCAGCCCCGCAGTCGCAGCACACTTCGTTTCCCGGCATTCGCAGCACGTCCTCAATGATGGCTTTAGTCAGGTCTTCCAAACCGTCCTCCCCGCCGCTGGTCTGCTCGCCGCGGAACGCCATGTTCAGGGCCTCCTCCTTACTGTTGGTAAGCACCGAGATCCAGCTGCGGGACAGGAGATGCGCCATAATCATTTACATAATCATTTAGATGATATTTCCCGATTAAAAGCGACGCGATTTTGCCGAGCACGGCCTCACTTATCTGACGGGGCGGGTTTGGAACGGCGAATAATCAAGGAAGGAAATGCTACAAATTTCTGGTTTCTGCTGCGACAGCCTTGATCATCCTCAAAGTGTGTTAACTAGACGCTGCTAATGTTAGCCAGTGATACAGAGAATAACACAACAACTAGTTATTTATGCAACTGTATAATAGGCTCGTTTTCTCTTCCAGTCTTTCTTGGTAATGATTTTCAAATTTTCCAGGCAGCTTCAAGCACCTGATAGCAACACCACAGTACGGCAGAAAAAGAAAAAAATCAATGCCATCGATATTTAATGTAATGAACGTAGCAAAGCGGATTTATAATGTGCTGTTATGTTCTCCCAACTTGGCAGACGGGGGGGGGCATGTCCGCTCAAAGCAGGAGTCTTATGGAACGCTTAATATTTTATTGGAAAATCCTGTGAAGATGTTCCTGCAGCAGGATGTGCGTGACAGGAGCAGCGGGGGAGCGGCAGCGGCGTGCACGCCGTCCCCGATGACTGCTTGGATGCGTTACGGTCGCAGAGATTCTCCAGCGCCAGACCCACTGCAGGGCAGGCGTGTAGATTCACACACCAGATGATCACCATCCAATCGCAAAAAAGAAGTGCCAGAATTAAGGCATCGTTAGCATATTTTTGCAGCTTTTGTGCGATTTGTGCATTACTTATGAGATTTATCTTGAGGGCCGCTTTTATTATTTTACGTGCATTTCACTTCACGCGGCCGATGTGCCGTCAGCTTGATGACGCAAAGCGTTGTTTCATGCAAACATGTTTCTTATCATCATCTTATTTTTCATTTTTTGTGCAGGGTGTTTCTTTTGCTGCAGATATATTAGCCTTCCAAATAGTGGGGAATCAGACTTTTTTTTTTTGCACTTCTGCTTCCATGACGACGCCATCTGAGCTGCGTGTGTGCATGTGTGTGGGTGCTTGTTTTTTTTGTTTTTTTTTCCCAGGCATGGACCGTTTGTTGCATCCCTTCCAAGTTCACCATTAATAATTCCTGGAAATCTGCCCCTCTGCACAGCACAGTTTGAAGGGGTTTGGCACGAGGGTCGGTGGAGTGGGGGGGGGTCAGTGGAAGCCCAGGGGTAAGAGGGGGGAGCGGGGTAGGTGGACGGACGGGCGCAAGAGAGTTCACCGTAGGGTCAAGAAAAAAAGAAAAGATACCACTTTTC